>NC_067169.1:17681138-18023933 GCF_903995435.1 Acomys russatus
TTTTATCAGAACAATAGAAACCATAACTAGGATGTTATCATTTCAAGAGTGTATTAGAATATATTTTGACATTTTATTATTATTGGAAATTGAAAGTATTCCAATTCTCCACTGTCCTAGCCAAAGCTGAAGACTATCTGTAGCAGAGATGAGACAGGTGCTTTAAAATTGTTCCCACCCATTTCCAGAGTGGTATTGTAGAGTGCCACTGCATGGCATTGGATTTGGACATTTCCTTTAATATCCACAGAAACCTAGAAGCAGTTTTGAGGCTGTTGCCTGAAAAGCTGGTAGAACTCACTGCAGCTTTCGTTGAGGATCTGTGCCTTCCCTAGCCCATTAAAAAAAAACTAACAATAGGATTCCTTTTTTCTCTTTTTTATCAATGACTGAATATTGTAGGGTAAGTGACTGCTGAGTCCGATTGATTTCATTAATGAACTAGAATACTCAAAGGCATTAAGCCTTTGTAGAGTGATGGGCATAGTAAAAGAATAGTTCTATATCAAGAGAGTAGGAGAAAATGAATAGGAGATTTGTCTTTATGATATACATTACTTAAGAAAAGACTTATAATACTAATGTTGAGTTTTGTTTCATTTTATATGAGTGGCTCGCACAGCACCCAACAAAGTATTGTATCTGCCAATGGAAGGAGAAATCACATGAAGATTATAGAGATCACTTTTGGAGCAGAGATACACAGAATGGAGCCCAGAAGTCTCTAGAGGCGAAAGCAAGTATTTCACCTTGTTTCCCCCTGTTTGCCCTCACCTCACCCCTACTCTATTATAAGCTGACTGCCCTTGGTATTTGTGTGATTCTGGCTGTGCAACCTTTATCATTCTGATAGACTTAATCTCCTGATGCCTAAAGGCAGCACAATGTGCTACCTCATCCGTTTTCCTAACAGTTCTGAAAGCCATATAGAATGTCATATAGACTCCCTGGTAACCTAAGAGGCCCACAGCTCCTTATGGGGAATTTATTTGCGCCATACAACTCAGATCAAGATAGACTCTCTAAGTACACCTCTGAAAATCATTATCTGATATTATTGTGGCCCTCATCCCCAGAAGGAAGAGGAGGAGGAGGACGAAGAAGAGGAGGAGGAGGAGGTAGTGATAGTGGTGGTGGTGATGGGGGCTCCTAACCCCAAAGAGAAATTTAAAAGCATTGTTTTCCAAGTTCATTCTAAAACAGTGGCAACAGATCAATGCAAAACTTGGTTTTCAAGAAAAATTCTAACCAATTTACATCCTAGACAAAAGTAGATATATCATGCTAATGGACAACACTTGGACCTGTTTCTTAGGACTAACAGTAACCACACTATAATAGAAGCAATACATACCATAGGAGGGTTTCCAGAAAACTTTGGTACTGGACATTCTTTTAGAGTTCCCCATTGTTTGATTTTGTCTGCACAGAAATCTATATTATGCTCTTCCAAACTCTCTGAAGTCTGTCCACGTACAA
Organism: Acomys russatus; assembly: GCF_903995435.1. Classification (NCBI taxonomy): domain Eukaryota; kingdom Metazoa; phylum Chordata; class Mammalia; order Rodentia; family Muridae; genus Acomys; species Acomys russatus. The sequence continues at coordinate 17,682,618 of NC_067169.1, forward strand.
TTCGTCTGGTGAATTAAGAAAAAGCAATTCCACATTTACTTAATAAGACTACAAGCAGCTTGAGTCCTTTAGACTCTTGAGATCCAGGGCCTCGTGTATTCTAGGCAAACACCCCAGCAATGAGCTGTATCGTCAACCCCGATTGTGGACATCCTGCAAGTATCCTGATGGGAGCCCTGCCCTTTTTAAGTAATGAAACCCTTCTGAATAAATCAGGGAAGGAAATGGAAATATGTGAGATTGAACAATAGAATGTCTGTACAGTGCTACAAAGAACATCAGCACATAACATTATGGAGTGTGAGTCTTGGGTTACTAATGTGTGCCCTTTTAAAAGGGAGAACTGGCTTCTTTTCAAGTGTCATTTTTGTGCATAGTCGAACAGAATCTAGAAAGATGGTAACTCTAACAGGCTGATTGTTAACCCAGAGAGCATCTTTGTCACATTTGAAAGAGTTTCTCTGTCTTTGAAGACACTTCTGCAAGCCAATCACATGGCCAGCAAAGAGGAAACTATGTTTCACCTCTTAGACAGGCATTGCTACATACTGGATAACCCACACGACCACACCCAGTGGCTTTGGGGCTAGCAGAGCTCTTTATTTGTAGATCCCTGACTTGTCCGGGCTAGGCAAGGTGCACACCGGTAATCTCTACATTCCGCATGCTAAGAATGTGATTTTTGAAGGTTCCAAGGCAGCCTAGTCTATACAATGAGATGCCATCTGAAAAATAAAATGTTTTCTAAATGTTATCTTTCTGAGGTGATTTAAGCATCCTCACAGATAGGAGCACCAGCACTGTACTGCTTAAAGTACTTAGAGCCTATATAGTTCAACTCAGAAATTATTAAGTAAGCAAATGTTTAAAAGTTAGGCAATTCTGGGTTAGTAATGATGGAAAGTGGGAGGTACAAAATGGAGTGAGTTATTGTAAAGAAGGCAAATGACATGGAAGCCCATTTGTAAACTTCATTTGGGATACCTAAAATTAACATATCATTTAGTACATTCCGAGAATGGTTTAATTCAAGACCATTATCTATCCTCTACCCTTTTGTGAAACAGAGTCTCATTACGAAGCCCTGGCTGTCCTGGACCTGGGTAGACTAATTCCTTCCTATTTCTAGCTCTTGGTGAAGAGGTTTTGTATGAGTACTTGGTTTTGGTAGGCTTGAAGGAAAGTACTGTTCATTAATTATTTCAGTTAATCTATGGAATCAGTTTGAGAAGCAAATATCATTTTTTGCAATTTTACATGATGGTACTGAAGCTGAATGATTTGTTGAAAATAATTCTAGTTTTGCTCCAGACAGCCTTGACCTGAAAGCTCAGTTCTATCCATTGGTCATCTTGGCAGGAGTCTAAGGAAAAGGTCTTGATTCCCCAGTTCATTTGGGGAAAAAAATAATAGAAAAAAAATGTGATTTTTCTCCTTGTGCTCTCAACAATAGGACCAGAAGTCTGCAAATCTGAATTTTAATTCCAATTCAGCTGTTACTTAGCCACTAGCCCCTGAGCAATCATCTGAGCAGTGTAAATAGCAACTACTACTGAGGTAGAGAATAAGGCAAATACATCCAGGTCTGAGGCAAAGAAAGACACCTGTGTGTGCCACTGCACAAACAGGATGTGATGGGAGTAAAGGAGGGAGGAGAGGAAATGCTTCCTCTTTTGAAGATTTCGCTGAGATAGCTGGATGGTGAGCAAGGTCCACCGTAAGACATTCCATTTCCTTAGGAGACTCCAGAGAGTCTTCATTCACACAGGCAGGTACTTAGAAAGAGTTTAGCAGGGGTGGAAATCAGGAAGTAGGTTAAGAATGCACACAGAAGGTGGCCACCGTTGCTTTCCCTTATCCTTCCTCTTTTCACTCTCAAGACTTGCTCACCCCTGGTGACTTGGCTTGAGCTTTGCATATCTACTTTCCCCGCCCTCACCTTCCTGGAACTCTATATTCATCACGGAACTTCCCTGGGCTTGGCTTTTATGTGCAGGTGGTGTGTAAGAGTACACAAATGAAACTTGATATCAAAAACAGATTTTTTTCCCCAAGTTTACAGTCAAGCACTGTGTGTCTTTGTGAGCATTTACACCACAGCCCACTCTAGACCACCTGTTCTCTAGGCTACACACCAGCCAGGAGTGGCTTGGCCCACATCTTACCATTTTTACTTTTGGGTTTCACATCCACACATTAGAGGGGATAAAAGAAATACTGAATGTCAAGTTTTTAGCACCTGACATAGAGCTTGGTAGAAGCTAATGACTTCTATCATATTCGAAAGTTTGAAGGTGATGTCTTTGTATTTTTCTAGACAGCATTCTTCCACAGCTCCTGAGGTAGATCCTCATACCCAGTAAAAATCCAGTAATGATTGTGGTTTAAAACTAGTTCGGCAGGGGCTGGAGAGGTAGCTCAGAGGTTAAGAGCACTGGCTGCTCTTCCAAAGGTCCTGAGTTCAATTCTCAACAGCTACATGGTGACTCATAACCATCTATAATGAAATATGGTGATCTCTTCTGGTGGGCAGGCACACATGCAAGAAGAACATTGTATACATAATAAATAAATAAATAAATAAATAAATAATCTTTTTTAAAAATCCAACTGGACAACAGAAAACTGCTTCAACAGATTAATGACTAAGTCTTGTACTTTGGGATTTTGCCTAACCTACTTGTGATTTACCCATAGTAAACAATGTGGCGAATATCCAAGACCCTACCAATGCATTTAATAAGTTATGGCCATCAGAAAGTAGACTACCTTCCCTCTTCTTACATAGGAATATAGTGGACTATCTACACAGTCAGACACAGTTGACTTGAGACTAACCATAACCAGTGTATTTTAAACACTAGGTATATATTTCATGCTTATTTTAAATAACTGCATCATAAATTAGATGCATACAACAAGAAAGCAAAAATAATGTTGCTGTTCCTTTTGGCTGACCTCTGCTGTTCTCTCACATCCCCTCAGCAGACAGGGTGACCCCACAAAAGCAAGGAAGTCCCTGTGCCTCTCCTTGGGCAGTGCCTCTAGAAAGTGAACCCAAAGTATTTGACAATGGAGTTAGAAAACTCACTCAGCTCCATGGATGGCAAGGCCAATGAAGAAGATCACAAAGAGATGGTGTGTATACCAGAACACCTCAAAGTAAGACCTCCGGATGGTTTTGGTAGAGGATGTGATAATCAATATGAGACATAGTGTGATGACGACTCCTGTGATGCCAGCCAACCGTGTTACAGCCACATACAGGCCCCCTTCAGGGTTCTGGAAAACAGAAACACGTAGGATCATAACTGCTGGGGTATCCATTTTAAAGCTCTTTATGTCAGGCACTTCCTGGCCCTTTGGCTATGCTAATAATATCTCTCAGAGGGATATGGTGTTGAAGTTTACAAATTTAAACTGTCTCACATTATTGAGGAGTCATAGATAAAGGAGATGCTACATTCAGATGATTCTAACGGAGTTCAAGTATAAAGAACTGACCTAGTAAAAGATGGCTTCAAAGTGTCTGATGCTCTTTAGCTCTTTGATTTGGAAAGGGCACAGTACTTAACTGGCCAATGATTTCAGACAATACCTGCCATCTGAAGCAGGGTTCACATGAGTAGACCCTGAGATGAGAGTTTATGGGCAAGTGACTTAGAAAGAAGGTATGCCAAGAGAAACTTATCAGACAGGGTTTCCCTGTGCAGCCTTGGCTGTCCTGGACTCACTTTGTAGACCAGGCTGGCCTCGAACTCACAGAGATCTGCCTGGCTCTGCCTCCCGAGTGCTGGGATTAAAGGTGTGCGCCACCACTGCCCGGCTCGACCCATGGAAATCTGGACAGAGCATGACAATGCCAGTCCAACTAATATGTTAAAATCATCCTTATACACCATTTGGAAAGCAATGAATGATGGCAAGAAAAATTATCCATGGTACCACAGAAAAAAAATATGAATCATGCCAGCTTTTCTCATGTCAGTTTGGATGTAAAAATTGTGGCAAAATTAAAGTTGTTTTATAGCTGTTTTTTTTTTTAAACACAGGAAGTGTGTTTGAAATTCAGTGGTGGAACTTAACTGTCTCCCTAAGCTTAAGCCACTGGGTTCATAAAAATGTTCTGAGCTCCTTTCTGGATTTAAGAAGCTTCAGGCACTCATGAGATGAAAACCTGTGGATTCCCTCATAGCTGCCTGAAAAAAAAATATATATATATATATATTAAAGCAAGACTTTTCTGAAATCATGCTTGAGGCTAGACAAAACATGGGTTCTTTACCCTTTATAGATTTATCCCCGTTCTGTTCTTTCTGCCTCCCAGAAAAAAATAATTCCGATAGTAATCCCACTACTACCTCCAATTCCTGATTATATCCTATTCAAACAAATACTGGCTTTCTAAAACCCGCCCTCAAACCATCTAAGACAAGCCTCAGATGCCTAACAAGTCACTCAGACTTTCTGAGATATGAGATCTCTTTCATTACAGCAAGTAGCGAACCCAACTTTGATTGAACATGAATCCCTCACTTTCTTTTATTGGTGTGCGCAGTCATGGGTGACCATGAGTTACTACACGATCCACATACAATCTTCCTCACAAGAGAGCCCAAGGATCAGGAAAATATCTAAGCAATCTATGTGCATGGGATCAGGAGGGTAATAGGCATTTTCTTTACACTTATATTATAAAACATTAGCAAACTTTCATGGTTGGTTTTTGTGGACATATTATAGCTTTTCACCCAGTAAAACAAAATCCTCTGCTTTAATAGCCCAGAAAACATCTGAATCAGAAAAGGAGAGGCTTACCTTGAATTTTTCTCTAGCAAAATTGAGATACTCTTCACCATCCTTATCACCAATTTCAGAGAGTGCTACTGAATAATTGTCAGACTCTCCAACTCTTGCATTCACACACCATTCGACATTGAACAAGTGTGCAATGGTATGAATCGCTAAAGAGGGCAGAGAAGAGAAACAAAGTGGGAGAAAGGTATAGACAGCATTATTGACATCTAGGTTTCTGGCTACAGCCTATGGACTCTCAAGAGAAAGAAAGGGATGGGGCCTAGGACATTGTAAACAAGAACTGAGTCCCAATAACCAGAGAAGCAACACAGTTGTAGTTGGTCAGCTCCCTTCTGCCTGTGTGACTGTGGAAACATCATTCAACCTCTCTGATATTGGTTCCCTCATTTGTAAAGTGAAGGTGTGGAACTAACATTTCTGAAGATCCAACCAACTTCCAATATACTTTTGATAGATTCACACCCTCTCTTTTTCCCTAATGTGTTTGTACTCGAATGAGAAAAGCACACGTGTGAAACCTCCAGAGAGTGGTGGCAAACAAAATTGAATTCATATGAACTCATGGTCATCAGCATGAATCTCTTAAGTTAAAAAGAAATTGCATTCTTTAGTTCCCTAGCACTTGCCTAGAGCTTCCTAGTGGCCTGAGCCTGTCATAAGTGCTTTACAATGACTCAATCCTTACAGTAAACCAATGATCTAAGCAAGTCTAATATCAGCTCATCTAAAAGATGAAGGAACTAGCACATAGATTGTGTTAAAACTTTGCCCAAGGTCATCTAGCAAAGAAAAAGCTGAATGAGGATTCAAATCCAAGCTGGGTGGCACACATGTCTGCATTCTTACTGGTATAGTATTCTTCTTTCTAGCAGGGCATTGTCAATCATTTCTTTTGATGCTTGCATTTACCACAGCTCAAAGTCCTGCAAAATCTGGTAGATGAGGAGCTGAGTTAAATACCTCTAAACTAATTTTATTTTCATCAGGTAAGATATGTACTCCCATGCTCGCTTTGGCAGCACATATACTAAAATTGGACTGATACAGAGAAGATTAGCATGGCCCCTGCACAAGGATGACACACAAATTCATGAAGTGTACCGTATTTTTAGAAATTATATGCTTTCAGAACAAAACAACTGGACACTGACATTGCATCAGACCTGAGAGGATGCATTGCTCTCAGCATGCTGGACACCTAGTTTGTTTAACCTTTTCCCCAATTTTATTTGGGGCCCTACAATGGTATTATTCATCCCAAATCAGCTGGAAGAAGCCTTAAGAGAATGACACCCCATCATTCCCTTTAAGTGGGGTCGGGTAGGTTTTTGGTTGCTTTCTTGGGCTATAGAGGGTTATTATCAATGGGAGTTGGTTACAAGTTACTATTGGTCTTATTTAGAGAGAAAACAAGGTTAGACTAGCAATGTCTCTTTTTTCTTTATCTTACATTCTTAGGTTTGGAGAAAGGGGTTGTAAAAAAGAAGGGGGAATATAGAAATATATAAGGAAGATAGAACAAAAAGTAGATTAGTGAATCTATTCTTCAACTTAATGCCTCAATTGTCACTCACAAGATTATTTTTAGTTCACTGGTATAGAATTTTGTATATAGATGCAAAATAAGTTTAATTCTAGATACAGTGGTATAGAATTCAAACGTAAGATTATTCTTCACACATATTATACATATATATATTCTAATATGAGGTATTGTACCCATATAACTCAATTATAATGCAAGGTTTTCTTCCAGTGCTTTGAAAGTGCTAATGCAAGATGTTTAGGATAAATAAGTTATACAAGTTAATTGTTAGTTGATAAAATAATGGTCATGTCAATTGCTAGTCTATTTTTATCACAAGAATATACATCTTAAGTGCAGCAGATAGCTACGATTCTATAGAAAGATAAGGTAGGATAGTTAGGAAGGTCTTCAAAAGCCTCAGAGACATGCAGAATATAGCATTTTTAAATTTTTTTTTAATTATTTTAAAGATTCACTGACAATGAGACAGGTTAACTCCTGTCAACACCCAGCCTACTTCAAAGAGGATAATGAGCATCACAGAACCTCCTTATGGAGATGGCTTCAAATGTGGCAAACAAGCCACTGGGCATAATGTCCTCGTTTCTACCACAGACAGAATTCTGCCTTAAAAAAAAGTGCAAGCTTGGATGCAGTCAGAGTTGACGGCCAAACCGACAAGACAGGGTAAGCAAGTTCTCAATAGTTCCTGACTCACAAATATGCCTGTCAGATATATTGGTCCAGAAGGCTGAAGAAGATGCTCCAACATTACGGAGAGTTTTGGGTGACTATTCAGGTAGCAAACTGTCTCTGCCATCTTCTCATTTGGAAAGCTACTAACCTGCACTCACCAGCATACTCAGGTAATCAAGTTTATTCCTTCTAAAGTGTCTGATGGCGTTGAAGACCAGGTAGCTTAGTTGTTTAGGGGTTAAGATGTTTTTAGGTCTAGATAGATGTTTTAAGTTGATAATGACAAGATGTGATGGAGATTGATTTACACTCAGAATTTTAGATGAACCAAGATAGGAAAGATGCTTCCTTCAAGGTTGCCAAATACAAATAGCAAAACATTAAGAATGTAACATTTATATAAATCCTGATTGTGTCATGGTTCTTCTTGTTATAGGTAATTTATTGTACATATGTGTAATAATAAAATGTATGTGTAAAAAATTTTTTAAAAAGATATGTGCTCCCCACAGGCAGAGTGTAAGCCTTTTTTGTTAACTACTCTGTATGTCTATTTTCTGGCAAATAAATTATTTAAGCGAATTCATGGAGATTGTGTGACAGTTCTAGGCACATTCTTTGCTGCAACAACATCCCCACCACAATAGTGATGGTAATATATAATATATCACATATAAATATACATTGTATGCATATATATGAATAAAATATAATGACTAAGTTACATAGGTGATAATGGCTTTCTTAATATATTTTCAGTTTACAGCTCATATTTCTGTAGGTTTACTGCACAAATTCACAAAGACCATATTCACAGCAAAGCAATTTGGTAGAATGAAGAAACATTTTTGAGCCGGGCGTGGTGGCGCACGCCTTTAATCCCAGCACTCAGGAGGCAGAGGCAGGCGGATCGCTGTGAGTTTGAGGCCAACCTGGTCTAGAAAGCGAGTCCAGAACAGCCAAGGCTACACAGAGAAACCCTGTCTCGAAAAACAAAAAAAAAAAAAAAAAAGAAACATTTTTGTGTGTTTGTTAGCAAACATTTTTGATACCAAAATATAAGGAAATGGTGAGGATGTAAAGCAGACTGTATGGCATAATTGAATTTTATTTATATAGGAAAAGCCTATGGTTAACACAATGAATTGTAACATATGGAAATAGAGCTTGAATGCTTTTGAACTGACATCTGACCACAACATAATGGACCTGCATACATGTATCCCAAAATAGAGGGCATCCTCTGTTACAATTACTATCTGTGTTTCAAATGTCTTCTAAAACTTACCAGTGTGGAGTGCTATCATCCAGGCTACCATTTTATGGAAAGTGAGGTTCCTATCCAGTTGTCTTCGAATTCTTGTTGAGCAACACTTTGGATGAAGAGAAAAAAGAATGGTAGAAATTGTTAATGTGAAATCTTTCTCTGTCCCAGAGACTTTACATGCATCGTCTCATGTGATTCTCATAACCACGCGACAGAACTATATTTCCACCCATCTGGTTGATAGAGGTAGGCATCTCTGCCAGTCCGAACAGCCAGCTTAAGAAATACGGTTCCTGGGAAGGGGTTTAAAGTTTACCTCCTGTATTGTCCTTGGCTGGTGCCTTAGTTTGAGTGTCAGAATATTCTCCACAGTTGAGTGGAGAGTGGGATGTGACTTTCTCACGTACTCTGGTGCCTCACATTTGACCATGTCCCCTGGAGGGGGAGACCTGGTGGCACTCAGAGGAAGGACAGCAGGTTACCAAGAAGAGACTTGATACCCTATGAGCATATACAGGGGGAGGTAATCCCCCTCAGTCACAGTCATAGGGGAGGGGAATAAGGGGAAAATGGGAGGGAGGGAAGAATGGGAGGACACAAGGGATGGGATAACCATTGAGATGTAACAAGAATAAATTAATAAAAAAAAATACGGTTCCTGTTCTCATACTAGTAGCATGTCTCAAATACATTTTTCATTGTATAAAGTTTTGAATTTTGACAAAATATAGTTCTTGTTTTTATTAATTTATTTAATAGACAAGGGATCCAAAATTCATAAGGAGCTGGCCTATTCTCACACAAGTGAACAATTCTAGACCAAGTGAACAAGGTCTGCAACCCAGTTGCTCATATACACTTTAGGAAGAGAGAAATGAGTTCACTTGCCCATTTACATCATAGACATTACAGAAATATCATTGCCATATAATAATAATAACAACAACAACAATAATAACAATGGTAATAATAATTAACAGTCAGTGGGAGCTTGTGGAAGGAGCTGCTTTAAGCATTTTTATATGTGTCGGCAACTTAATCCTTTTGTCAGTTTTGTTAAGGAGGGGTCGTTATGATTGCTAGGTAACAGCTGATGAAACAAAGGTAACACAGCCAGTGAGTGGCAGGCATGGGATTGAAATCCAGACCATCTGAGAGTAGTTTGTATCGATATTGCAGGATTTGTAATTTCTATGATACTTTGACATTAAAACTAGAAAACATATATAATTGCTGATTGTGTCATGGTTCTTCTTGGTATAGGTAGTTTATTGTATATATACATATATACATGTAAAGAAAAAATGCTTAATTAATTAAAAATGCAGAAAAAACTAGACAACAGGCCTGTGGTCTGGTGCATTTGGCTCCTCTGCATATGTTAGAGTGCATGGATTTAAATCTGGGGCCAAGTCAGTGCTCAAGCAGAGAAAGCAAAGCAGTGTTGATGGTTGAAATAGCGTTTTACCACATAAAAACTGCCCATTTGCTTGTTCTAGCTGCTTTGTGCCACAATTTAAGTGTACTACCACAGAAAGTAAAAGTCCTTTAAAGAAGACAGTGAACTTCCTTAAGAACCTAAGGTTCTGTCCCTATTTCAGTCTAAATAGTATATGCAATTTAAATAAGGACATTACTTATTTTTAATACAATATTCTGATTTTGTAGAAAAAAACATGATTGTATGGAAAAGTGTACCTGCTCTATTGTTTCTCAGTTCACCACACCTAAAAGGAGGAAAGGCTACATAAAAGATGATACTTGGCATTGCAAAAGTACTAGAAAGGAAAGCTATAAGGATTCCAGATAAAGGAGAAAAGTTTTATCAAGTGCCTTGAGGGATCCAGGTAATTTACCCATCACTTAGTGAAATAATGCTGTCTCTGTTACAGATTTAAAAAGTTAAAATTTTACTGGGGCTGGGATTCCAGTCTACTATTTGTCTATCAAAGGTCCATGCCCCTTTCCGTCAAATCAGATGCAAAAACAGCATCACTATTATTTTAAATGCCTCAAAATCATCAGACTCAAGAATTTGCATTTTGGAATCCTTAGTGCAAAGTGGTCATAGAAAGTAAGGGTAGGAGAACCAAGAGTAGAGGGGAGAGAAACCAGTAAAGGGCATATTATCATTCAGCTACAACTGTCTTCTAACCGTGGGCTTATTCAGACCAAGGAACTCCTTAACAGTAGCAAGGAAATGGCAGAATTCTGGAATCCCTTGTGCAATCTTCTCCCCTTGACTTTGGATGGACCTGTGGATGTGAGGCGTGATTTTCTTTTACTATATGATAAAGTGGATTCTGCAGATGTAAAGTCCAAAATTAACTTAAAGAGGGAGGCTTTTTTTTTTTTTCTGGGCAATCTGACACTATTACATAGACTCTTTTTTTTTTTTTTTTGGTTTTTCGAGACAGGGTTTCTCTGTGTAGCCTTGGCCATCCTGGACTCACTCTGTAGACCAGGCTGGCCTCGAACTCACAGTGATCCATCTGCCTCTGCCTCTGCCTCCCGAGTGCTGGGATTAAAGGCGTGCACCACCACGCCCGGCTACCACATAGACTCTTTAATTGTAGGTCTAGATGTCCCAAGTGGAGGAAGTCAGAGATTTGAAATACAAAAAGCACTTAAGGTACATTGCTGTCTGGAAGATGGAGGCAGGTATGTTGTCAGGGAGATGATGGGGGCTGTGGGATCTGAAAGTGGCCATGGGATGACTATGACTGTTAGCAAGGAAACAGGAGTCACAGACCTGCAACTGTAATGAATAAAATTTTGCTAAGAAGGGGACTGTAAGATGTTTTTGTGGTTTGGTTGGTTGGTTTCTTTCTTTCTTTCTTTCTTTTTTTCATTTTGTTGTACAAAACTAAGGATGACATCCAGGGCCTTGTGCATGCTAGAAACATACTCTGCCCCTGAGCCTGACCTTCAGAAGAATATTCTAATACAGTTTCCAGCTGCATTCATCTCCTTTCAGCCTGACAAACTTTTTTTTAATCTCTTGCTCACAGAACACTCAGTAGAGAAGTCAGCCACAGGGTGCTGGACCTCAGCTTTACACAACTTTCAGTTTGCAAAGGAGAGTTGTTCTAAGCCAATACATTTGTGGCAATTTGTTGCACAGCAGTAGATAATTACTAGCATCCATCCTGCAGTGGTGAACTGTACTGGACTCTTAAGAGTCTTGGGATGAGCCAGGCATAATAGCACATGCCTTTAATCCCAGCACTCGGGAGGCACAGGCAGGTGGATCTCTGTGAGTTCGAGGCCAGCCTGGTCTCCAAAGTGAACCAAGGACAGCCAAGGCTACACAGAGAAACCCTGTCTCAAACAAACCAAAGCAAGCAAGCAAACAAATCCCAGGATAGGAATTAAAATAGCTAAAAGCAGTAATGATATTGCATTTGAAAGTAAGTTTTGCCTTCATGAGCATCTATGGGGACTCACAGACCTAGACCTACTGCATAACTGTGGGACAGTTCCTCACCTGTCTAATCAACAAAGTTCTTTTCTGGGAGGCATGCATTCATTGAGAGATGTTTTATTAGATTCTGATGTTACTTTGCATCATTGTGTGAGTTCTCATTGAATATAGCCTATCTCTTCAGCTAGAAGGCAGGCATCCTGTACAAAGATCAACACTCTGTGTACTTTTATTTTTTTTCTTTAATAAAACAGATCACATTCTCATGGCCTTGAAAACAAAAATCACTAAGCCTATATGCATTTGCTGCTACTTATTTTCTATTTTCTTGAAGGAGGGGCTGAGAAGGAAATTCACTAGCTCCTGCATCAAAACAAAGTTGAGGAGAAACAGTATGGCTTTGTTAGGCTCCCTATATCATCTCCATAATCTCATCTTTATCACTAGCATGAGCATCAATCCAATTTGAAAAAGAAGAGATGCTGATGTGCCTTAGTAACCTTTGACACCAACACTTAGAAAAAAGATAAGTGCAGAGTCAGAACAATGGAAAGGTATGATTAGGTAACACGGTGTCCATTCAGAGATAACCATTACAGCTTAACATCTAGTGAAAGCAAAGCACGTGTTAGTCGAAGAGAAAACTGATGAGTCAGTGCAACGGGTCCCATCAGGGCAGCAAGCCTTCATTTTTCCTAACTGCTGTTTTCTGTATGGCCAGGTAAACAAACCTAAAGAGAAGTCACAAGCCAGGCTGATACTAAGATTTCAAGAAAATTATCTCCTCACCACTTCCTGAAAACAGGGGCATGATGATCAGCTGGTGGAGTATGAGGGAAGGGCTTTATTGCCTTAGGTTGCCTGGGCCCTTTCTGTTCCTCCCTACCCTACAGATACCCTTTATGTGCTTTGACTGACCTCTCAGTTATTGCCAGGCATTTCCCAAGTAGCGAAATGCTCATCATGCCTTCTAGCTTCCTCAGGGAACTACCTCCTTGCTTTTGTCGCCTGACTCCTAACAGGAAGTTTCTTTGTTACTGTCACAAAGAGCCTTGCCCAATTTCAATCAACTATCAGTATACTGCAAGGGCACTTGTTGGGACATCCTGGCAAATTGCTATGCTCTATTGAAACTGAATTTCAAAATAATGAAATGTGGAACGAAGATGAAGTACATATTTAAAAGGGTGAATTGTGAGCTTTTGTGGATCCATGTTCTGCATGTTTACTTGGACTTACTGTGTTTGCATTACATATTTATAAACAATTTAAGTGAAATGTCAAGACTTAGTCTTACATCTGTCTATGGGACTCAGGCCAAACCACTGACCGTAAGGCTCACACATGGTAAAAACATGTGATAAATATGAAGAATACCACTTGGTTTGGCACTCCTTATAATCTTGAAAGCCCATGTCTGTTCTATAATCTCTTCCACAGACTCTAAACTTCTTAAGCTTGTGGCATCCATCCTTACTGACTTGTGTCTCCAGATATTACTACACAGAAAGACCTCTGCTAGGGTTGTCAATAATTGACAAACTTAATTAATTAGTATATTTTTAGTAAAATGATGCTCATTCATTTTCCTTCCCCCTTTTTCAACACTGGAGATTGAATTTGGAGCCTTCACACTTGGTGTGTTCTTCACCACTGAGCCATAGCCCTTCCTAGAAGGGTATATTTGTGTTTCAATTTGTATTATTTGGACTTCATCCTTGCTAAATTGTCCCTAAGACAGAAAGCACAAGACCATCTAGGAAACCACGGGGTTAGAGGCAGAACCATTAGGAGGCCCTCTGCATCTGAGACTATGACAAACCTTCCTATTTGATTCTGATCTGAAGATTAGGGCTGTCACAAATTAGAAATTTGTTTCTACACATCAAAGTGAGGTTATTAAAATTTCACCAGGGACTTCTGTATGTTCAGCCCTATCTTTTTCCCATCTCCCTCAACAAAGCTAGATGAGACCCTTTCTCCTACTTATTTTATTTTATTTTTTTTTTGAGGGGGTAAGGATACACAGCCAGATGGCCTTTTTCCCTCCAGATAAAAGCATGTTTCAAAAACAAAGTCTGAATGATTCAGACCTCTAAAACTGAAGAGAAATTCTATGGCAGTTTAGTTAGCACACTGTTCCATTAACAAGTTCTTTTTCTTTTTGTTTGTTATTGAAGACAGTGTTTCTCTGTGTAGCCCCGGCTATCCTAGACTCTTTGTAGACCAGGCAGGCCTAGAACTCACAGAGATCCACCTGCCTCAGCCTCTCTGAGTGCTGGGATTCAAGGCGTGTGCCACCACCACTGACTTTTTTTTTTCCATTAACAAGTTCTTGACATTATTTTGTCCTTATCATTTCTAGAGTAGGTTACTTAGCAGGTTCAAAAACATAGATTAAACAGAGTCACAGGGACAGTTCAAGATGTTGAGTTGACACATACAAAACTGAATAGGCTTTGGGAGCCCAATTGCCAGGATATGAATCCCCATCCAAGACAATTCAACGGGAGTATAATTGTGTTCCCACCTCCCTTCCTTGACATGAGGTCTCTGAAGCGTCAGTGAACTGTGGCTGCTATGATGTCCACCATCAGTCACAGCATACTCACTCATTTCAATCCCAAGCAGCAAAGGAGCTTCATTTGCAAAGTTCACATTTCAGATTGCCAGTCTCACAAGGAAGGGCGTGCCATACCGGCAGCAGATCATTGTTTTTGAGGGATGGGAAATGGGTAGCCGAATAGGTAGTATAAAGAGCAGTTCTAGGGAAGGAAGAATATAAATGTGGATGGATGGCAGAGAGATGGGGAGAAGAGGTAGTGGAGAGGCTGCCCAACTGGAGCTAAGTAGGTACAAAAGTAGCAGTAAGGAGAACCATTACTTTGTGTGCTAATTTAAGCAAACAAACAAATAAGGGGGGGTGTCGTTTTTTATGTGAAGACCTTTCTGTTTACAGAGCTGGGCTTTTCTCTAATTTATCATTGCTATTAAAGATTCTCATAAAGGTCATCACCCATGGGCCCCAGATGCTCCAAAGCAGATATTTCATATATGCTACTCCTGGGGCGTAGCAATGCAACTTCAGGTTATGGGGTAACAAGGATTTCTTAACTGACCACCACCTTGGTGAAAACACTGCCTGTTTCTCAGGCTTTACTTCCTCTAAATAAAAAGTATTCAGATGGGAAGACGGAAAAAGTTAAGTACCCAAACCATGTCTCCACAAAAACCAAAAAGTTACTGTCTCATGTAGCAATGGTCAATTCATCTGGATCCTGTATAATTTAAAAGATGGGTGACTGCACCTTTGAATCCAGTGAGATTTCATCTCCTTGGATTCTTCCATTCAGAAGACGATTTGAAAAGCCTTGTGATGACCCGTTAACACCAAATACTCCACAGTTTGCAAGGCAGAAATGTGACACATCAAATTAATGACTTAAATAAAGGCGCTCAAGCATGGTATTTCCAGAGGTGGAGGATATGAATCCTTCCAGAGAACCTCAAAGGATTTGTCAACATTCTTCTTCAATTTCTATTTGTTTGATTTGTTGTTTTGCTCCTGGACAAGGGGACTCAAGCATTTTCTCAACTATTTGTGGATTTGCAGTGCAGAAGGTGGGCTCTGGGCTCCTGCATGCTAGGTTACTGCTGTACTTCTTTCTGAGTCTTCATGCGGTTTGAGCCTTGAGAGTGGAGTTCAGGGAGTATGTTTAAGACCAAAGGTAGTTTGTAAAGAGGCGAGTAGTCTCAGAGTTGAATTGTTGTCAGCTCATCCATCCCATTTGGGCAAGTTGAGTGCTGTATGTTTTCAAACAAAAACTCTTCTGTAGACGAATATGAATTTTGTATGATAAGGGCAAGTGAGGTGAAGTGAAAGGCAAGTTGTTCTTGTGATTAACAGTTTAGCTGAGATATTTGGTAGTTGTACAGATTATTATTATTATTATTATTATCATCATCATCATCATTATTATTATTGTGATTTGAGACAGAGTTTCTCATCATCATCATCATCATCATCATCATCATTATTATTGTGATTTGAGACAGAGTTTCTCTGTGTAGCCCTGGCTGTCCTGAACTCACTTTGTAGAGCAGACAGGCGTCAAACTCACAGAGATCTGCCTGCCTCTGCCTCCCAAGTGCTGGGATTAAAGGCGTGCACCACCACACCCAGGTGAAATTTAAGACTCTGGTTTTCCAAGCAAAGTCCTTGCTTTCTTGCTGCTCCGTCCAGTTCTGGCTGCCCTCGCTGCTCTCACAGGTGCTTCCACGAGATCTCACCACGCCTCAACTGCACTTTCTTCCCAAGTGTTACCTTAGACATTTGCCCATTATAATTACTGTACTCTCATGGAAATAGTTTGCTTTCCATTTTTCTTCAAAAATGATTTTAACTTAAATATTGTAAGATTTTAGGAGAGAGAGAGAGAGAGAGAGAGAGAGAGAGAGAGAGAGAGAGAGAGAGAGAGAGAGAGAGAAGGAAAAACAGAGACACACACACACAGAGAAGGAAAGACAGAGAGAGGGGGTGGGGTGGTTGTACAAGTTTGTGTGGTGGCCAGAGGTTGATGACAAGTGTCTCCCTCTATTGTTCTCCATTTTATTTTAAGGTAAAAATCTCTCAATGAATCTGGAGCTCATCAAGTCTCAACTCCAGGTCCCAGGAGGGAAGTAACCCAGTATATTCTTCAGGAATAGCAAAAGCCCCAATGTGAAGCAATGTCTTGCTGCTGTCAGGTTTTGAAGGCTAGCTACACAAAAATATACCCTAACCAAGCTCAGGTTGCTGTGTGGACCTAGGCTTGGTGACATGTTCAACCTGAGCACCATCTCTGTATTTCTTCCTATGGAAAGAATATGGTGTCCTTCTTTCTCCCAAGCCAGACAGAACCTGAAAATACCCATCTTCATATAAATGCTCATAGACGCTAAAGGAAAACAATCTAGATGTCCACTCATAAGCTGGATTAGTATTATTCTCTGTTTTTCTCTGGGGACTGACAACTGAAACCACAGCTTTCTCCATGGTTGGCAGGCACTGTGCCATTGAGCTGCACCTCCTGCCCAACAATTTTATATAGAACACAAGAAAGGGTCATACAGAAAGCTTTATACTATTTCTCTCTCTCTCTCTCTCTCTCTCTCTCTCTCTCTCTCTCTCTCTCTCTCTCTCTCTCTTTTCTGGTTTTTCGAGACAGTGTTTCTCTGTGTAGCCTTGGCTGTCCTGGACTCACTTTGTAGACCAGGCTGGCCTCGAACTCACAGTGATCTACCTGCCTCTGCTCCCCGAGTGCTGGGATTACAGGCCTGTGCCACCATGCCCAGCTGAGTAAATGATTCTTAATCATATTTTCTTATGGTATGTTGTTTTGTGCATTGATTGTGCTTGAGATATTATACAGAAAATATGTTTTCTCTGACATAATTTTCAAAACATTCCTGAACACTTAGTTCCTAAATGTCATATGTCTGGCCCATATATTCCTACACATATATATTTATTTCATTACTATTGTTTATGTATAGTTTCGTTAGCTGCTTTTCAAAATTTCCAAGTTAAATGATTGTTCCAGAAAACTCTACCCTCAAATAGTATAATATATATGTATGTATGTATGTGTGCATGTATGTACATTTGTATATGTATAAATAGATGTAGATGCAGATGTCTATAATGTATATCACAGCATGGGGCATGGGGTAGCTCATGGATATTCTGCACAAGCGGAGCATCACAAAGCATTACTTGGCTCGTCCTTAGAAAGAGCATTTGGCATGATAGATTTGAAAAGGTGAGGCGCTCAATAGAATGTTCACTCTTACCGCACTGGAACCCCTGAGGAAGGAGAGCAGGTTTCGACACACTGGCAACAGGATCAGCATGCAGTTGAAATTGAGGCAGGCTGCCGGTGCCCGGGCCAGAGCCAGTGCTGACTAGAAGGGAGGAGAAAAGACTCTGGTGAGGAAAATACACATAATCCTCTTGCCTGGGACCCCAGAAAGCTCCTCCAAAGTTTCAGGAAAGGAATTGACTTTGCAGCACAGGACTTTCTCTTGGGATCTATTTGTATGTTTTGTTTTAACCTGAAACTGCCTTTTGACCCCAACTCCACCTTTGAAAGTTTCAAACATCAAGAGAAGTGGAACAAATTGACTTTGAGTTCTTACTTATCCATCTCCCAGACTACACCTTTGAAGTTTTACTATACATGCTTTATCACATATCTATCTCTGCCCACTCTTCTCCATCAGAGGACATTAGGTGTCCTCCTATGTTTCGATTGCTCTCCACCTTACTCCCTTGAGACAAGGTCTCACCTTGAACCGAGAACAAACTGTCTTTTGTATAGTCTGATGTTTAGTAAGCTCCAGAGATGCTACGGTCTCAGCTACTCCCTTCTCTATCTAGTAGTGGGTATATAGGTATAGGTAGTATATAGTATATAGTGTATAGTGCATAGTATATAGTATATGGTATAGGTACATGTGCTCACACTTGGCTTTTTACATAGGAGCTGGGGAACAGAACTCTTCTCCCCATGCTTGTGCAATAAGAACCCCTATCCTTTGAGTCGCCCCCTGCCTCTTATATATTTGATACCTTTTAAAGTAAGTTGCACGCATCACTTTATCTCCTTGTAAACCTTTGAGCATGCCATACCATTAGCATGAGGATGGTATCAAAACTAGGTCTTTGGTTTGAAACAAAGTTCCCGCACTTAGACCTTAACTGTAGCTTAAGTTGGTATGATGTAATACTTGGGCAAAATTGGTGTAGCGATATCTAAAGATGTTGCCTATTATACAGAGAGAACAGATCAGCATGAATACCCTAGAGACAATTTTAATAATGTCATATGCTTGTTTGATGATATTTATACATATGATTATAGCATTATTAATGTAAATAATTAATATTTTCAGCATTGGATAATAAATGGTGTGCTCTGGGACTGGCTGCCATTGTAATTATTTTCATTTGTGATGAAGAAGAGAGCTGACAGTTCAAGGAAATAGATATTACTTAAGGACTCACGGAAATTCAAGGACCTCCGCTCTGCTGGCCTACTGAAATGATGGGGTGCATGAACAAGTTCCTCAAAGTCTACAGCTGTAGCTCGAGCTTGACCTTCTCAAAATCATTTCACATGTCATTAGGAGGAGGGCTTCCCCATGGGAAAAAAGTGATATGAGCCACAACGGTTAGACAAAAACACAGCGAATTTCACTTGTCACATCGGTGTCATCCCTGTATTGATGGCTCCCAGTAGGCTTTCCATCCTAGAGATTCTATGTTAAGCTCAGCACATACTGGTGGAGAGGTACCCTCTAGGACCCTCTGCCATACTTCAGCTTGTTACACCGGCAGGCCCTAACAGACTTTTGCCAAGCAATTTGCAGTTGGGTGAGTAAAGCTGGTGATGGTGTTACTTCAAATCTTAAAAGAAATAAACATAAATACAACTGACCACAGTGGGAGCTGGCTAATACTGCATGAAGTAGAAGGTATACTCACCCCAAGGAGTTTTCGGGTATAATTATACTTAGGTCCATCATCATACACTTTGTAGTAATTGATAAACAGGAAGACGTTCAACCCCAACCACACCAACTGCACAAACAGAAATGGTTGTATGAGGTTTATATCTCCCAAGAGGTACATTCCATATGACACTGGAGTCAAATCAAGGACAGGACTTCCCCAAGTTCAGACTTTGGCAAAGGTCTGGGTGCAACTGGCTTAATGTCAAGTCTTTCCTGGTCCAGTAATTGACTTGTTTTGTGCATTTGCTTTACTACCTGGTCAACACACTAAATTAATAGCAGTCTTGTCTCTTTTCTCTTTCCTCTTCTTTTCATATTAACCCCAGACAAACAGGTAACAGTGGTTGCTAAGTAAGATAAGAATGGATGAAAAAAAAAAAGAATGGATGGAAATAAGGTATTATTGCTGTCTCCCATCTTGAAGGCAAGGGGATGAAGGTTATGGAATTTAAAAATAAATATTCTAGATTTTAAGTTCACATTTGATCTCAACAACAACTTTATCAAGGAATGATACTGTTCAATCTTCTACCTTCAGCTCCACTATGGCTCTTCTTCAATATTAAATTTTTAGTTTTTAATAGTAGCTATTAAATACTCATGGATGCTTCATAGCAGTCTCTCTGTACAAAGAAGGTGCTACAGAAACTTCATTTCTTACTTGCCATTTTCCCTAACTCTGGATTTCTAAGCCATTTCTTTGCTTTCATGCATATACATACATAATTTAAAAGATTACTTCCTGGGGAAACTATAATTAGAATGAAAACTATTTCAATTTGTTTCTTTTTTGTTTGTTTATTTGGTTTTATTGTTTTTTTTTCCCCTGAGACAGGGTTTCTCTGTGTAACAGTTCTGACTGTCCTAGACTCACTTTGTAGACCAGGCTGGCCTTGAACTCACATCGATTGACCTGCCTCTGCCTCACAAGTGCTGGGATTAAAGGCATGCGCCACCATGCCTGGCTCAATTTGTTTCTTAAGTAAGTAATCTTCTCTTAAAATGGTACTAAGTAGTCAAGACTAGAGCTTCTAATCCTCATGTTTCTATACCGCATTAGGATGTTGGTTTGGCATGAACTATGTTTCAATAAAGTATTTGATCTTTTAATTTTAACTGTGCTCATAATGTATTAATATCTCCAGAACTCAAAGAGTCTATGCATTGCATGGTAAATCTTTACAAAACTTCTATTCATAAGTGATTTTTGGTTTGCTTTTGCTTTTTTTTTTTGTTTTGTTTTTTGTTTTTGTTTTTTGAAGACAGGTTTCTCTGTGTAGCCTTGGCTATCCTGTACTCACTCTGTAGACCAGGCTGGCCTCGAACTCACAGAGATCTGCCTGCTTCTGCCTCCCTAAGTGCTGAGATCACAGGTGTACACCACTGTGTCTGGCTCCCTCATAAGTGATTTTTAATATCATGCTTCATTGGCTGTTTGCAAGGGTATTTAGGTATCACATTTCTTCCTATTCAATTCATTCATAATTGCTTTGCTGAGAACACTAACTTAAGTGTTCGGAACAGAAATCAATGTGTAGCCAAAAATTAGCTACAATTTTACTTCCAAAATTGTTTCTCAAGATACATTAATAGGCTTAGATATAGTTGAATATTATATACATACTTTATATGTACATAAACGAATATAATATTCAGTCTACATATGTATGAGTCTAGAAAACTTATTTCAATTCTTTCATCTTGATTTGTTGTAAAAATTCACAAACAACTACATTTTATACCTCATAAGGGGGAAAATGTACTTGTTTTAAAAAGAAATTTGAGAACTCTAATTTTTCAGTGTTATGCCTGAAATAAAGACACGTTTCCTATCCAAGTAATCCATAAGAATAAATGCTATTCAGAAAAGAGTACAATTTTAATTGACCATTTTAAGTAGTTAACATAAAAACTGGAGAAATTTACCTCTGAGTAATCAAGAAAAAACATTCTCAGAATTAGAGATCTTTAGTATGAGGTATCTTTTATGCTGTCTGCTAAATGCTAGCTAACCTCATAGTCTTAGGAAATCAGAAATAAACATGGACAAATGAGAGCTATTGATGCATATTTTTAATTAAGAAACTTTGGATGGGAGAATTAACTCAATCTACTTACAGATACATGTTTGTTCACAGAGCAAATAATTTTCTTAAGCAAATCACAATAATAAAAACAATCGCTCTATTTGAGCTTCTAACTGAACCCAACATGTCCAAAAAGCCTTGTAATGAATCTGGTTTTGGTACTTACAATGACAAAGATGGAGAGCCCCTCATTCACAGCCCAGTTCCCCATGGCAGCGAGGCTTAAGTGTGCTGGGGCTGCCTTTCTCCTCTGCTGGGCTGCTCCTTCGCAGGAGGAAATGAAAACAGTGGCCTTGGGGCAATAGGCTTCCTTTTCTAGTATCAGAAATTAGCTAATCATTGGTCAACTGCAAGCCTGTTTCCATAACAAATTTACATCTTCAAACCACACAAAAACTACAGAAAGAAAAAAAAAAGAGATCCCATGATTCGATCACAAGTAAATACACTGGAAAAGGCAACCAATTGCTACAACTGAGAGACTCTCTTCAGGTTTTACATTTTGTTTTATTATTTGCCAGATTATTTGTGTAGTT
Source organism: Acomys russatus (assembly GCF_903995435.1). Classification (NCBI taxonomy): domain Eukaryota; kingdom Metazoa; phylum Chordata; class Mammalia; order Rodentia; family Muridae; genus Acomys; species Acomys russatus. The sequence continues at coordinate 17,704,528 of NC_067169.1, forward strand.
TATGGATGTATTGTACACAGTGAATTATTATTTTTTAACTAACTAGTCACTTACTAGCAATTTTCAAGTTATCCAGGTAGCCATGTCTTGGTGCTGGGTAAAACATATTAAACACATGTGACATCTTTGACAGGCTTTACAACCATATTTATTCTCATTGGGTAAAGTAAAAAGAGTGATAGATGATATTTATAGGGTGTTTACCATGTGCCAAATTTATATTTTAAATTATATTGTGTTTGCGAATTGGAACATACGTATACATACACACGTATGCACATACAGAAACATTCTTGTGTACACATACACATCAATTCATTTGATTCTCACAACTCAATTCCTGTAAAGTAGGTTCCATTTTGTGATTACATTTACAGATGAGGAAACTGAGACACTGAACAGTGAACTTACTTGGACCCAGTTACAGTGCCAAGGAATAATGCAGCCTGTTATTTGAAGTCCAAACAATCGACGTCACCTGTAAAGAAAGATACCAGAGAAAAAAGCTAAGTGTGTAAACATGGTCAGATTAAAGGCATGTCAGCGTGTGGCAGATGCTAAAGCTAGTCAGTCTTCAAGACACAAAACACAAGGTTCTGATGGTGAAAGTTGACTGACTGTACAAGCATGGCTATTCACTAGTTACAGCTAATAGAGAACTTCCAGAAGCAAAGTGGAGCAATGGAAGAGGACGAAGTAACGAAAGAACACAGGTAGAAACTCTCTCAGTTGCTGTCTACAAACTACATGAACAGCCCCAGGGATTGTGGCAATTAGTAAAACAGTGTTTTTGTTTTTTGTTTTCACTGCATGATAGTTAAAGAAAGGTATTCTGACCTTCTCCATGGCAAGTAAAACATGTAAAACCCACAGAAAAGCAAACTAACCTCCTGGGCTCATTCCCACAGTCGGGAGATTCCAAGAAGCACAGTTAGAAAATCAGACCGTGGGCAACTTTTGTGTTTCCGTGTTTCCTGATCTGTGGGCCTACTCTCTCCAGCACTGCTGTCTGTCATAGGGAACTATATTTGTCAGCAAGGTTAGATTGACGTCTTCTGGTTGGTTTTGCTAAAATGGAGTAGAGGAGAGGCCACAATGTTTCTCCTGCGGAAGAGGCATTTACCAGGTGGACTCACTTGCTGCTGCCTTCAGCTTCGCCGAGTTAGCCCCTCCTTCAGTGTACTGAACACCTGCTAGGCAGTGGCACTGCAGGGCTCCAAGCTGCCAGATGGCCCTGGCGCTGAGTGGGGGTAGGGGGTAGGGTTAGACAACCTCCTCCCAGTTCCTCTCTCGCTGAGAAGCAACCACTTCCTGTAGTGGCTCTCTCTCTCTCTCTCTCTCTCTCTCTCTCTCTCTCTCTCTCTCTCTCTCTCTCTCTCTCTCTCTCTCTCTCTCATGTTGCCTCTTGACCCCTGCTGGATCATTCATGGAACACTTTCCTGCTGTGAAAGTCCCGCTGTTGAAATATAGTAGTTTCTGACTTTGAATTGGATTTTGAAATAAACCAATTCAGTTGAGGACTTATTTTGTTCATGTAACTAAGGAAGTGGAGTCATATATGCCTAAACAATAATAAAAGATCATAAACCCGAGTTCTCTTTATCTTCCCAGCTCTCTAGACTCCTTCTTCAGGATGAATGCTGATCCTTCCAGCTTTTCAAATTTTAACAAGGTCTTCTCTCCTGTACCATCCCCATCTTTTCTCTTTCCCTACCTAATGGTTCATGGTCCCTTGTTCTAAGTCTTCACGCTTTCCCTACCATTTTTCCTCTGCTTTCTGAAGCCTGTGCTCCTACTGAAGAAGAAATGAGAGCACCATGAATGTTCGCATATGAAGAAACAGGATTTTCTATTTCTTACAAACACATTTCTTGAACAACTCCCCCCACCCCTTTCCTTCCCTCTAAAAATTCAGAAGAAAATTCAGAGAAGGAAATATTTTTCCCAGGGGTAAGCAGCCATTCCCTCCTACTACTGTCCTTCCCCTTAGGAAAATAATCACAAATCTCTGAGTAGCATTTTCATGAGTTCTTAAGAGCCTCAATCAGGTTCACAGCTGGAGAAGATCACTTGCAAGGAAAAGTCAAAATCTTTCTTCCATGGAAACTAACTTCCCTCTTGAGAAGACTTTAAGAAAGCTGCATTGAGGGAAGGGTGATAAAGGAGCAATGGGATTAACTGTGTAGCACTGAGTACACAAGGAGAGAATGGAAAAAGTAGAAAAAGTAAACCTCTATATTAGCTAATGGGTGATAGCTAACGGCTCATCTTGTCCCAGTCCCTTCAGCTTCCATGGTCTCTTGAAACTGTTGGCCTTCAGTTGCACTGTGGAAAACGTAAGCGTAAAATCACAATCCCCTTGAGACCGAGAAGAGAGGCAGTCTGAAGTTTCAGAATATTCCTTGATGTTGCCTCCTGGACACAGTTCTGTCTTGATAGCTCAATTTGCAAATTAGGTTTCCCACAAGTTCAAGAAGAGAAATTCCTATAGAAAGGGAGAAACGTAACTACACCAAAAGTCTGAATGAATTGTGTTCCTGGTGCTGCTGACACTGAGTATTCCTTCTTTTGTAGCTAGCTTGTGTATGCTAGATTTTCCAGAATTGTCATGTTCTGGCAAAATCTGCAACTATGAGTTATGGTTGTCGGCATATAACCAACCTGCCTCTAGGTTGCTTAGCAACCTCTGATGTCAGCTGCCAGGGGCCCAGGATAAAAAGGACAAACCTGCCACTCCATCTCTCTTTTACTTTGTCTCTTGCCTTTTCTTTAAGGGACAACCCCATTCCCCTTTCTCTCTCTCTCTCCCGTTGTCTCTCTGTCTCTGTGTCTCTCTACACTCATGGCCCACTCAGGTTGTTACTCCCTCCCACTTCCTTTCCCTCAAATAAATCTCTCCATATCAGATCTGTTGCATGTCGCTCTATTTATTTTATATCCTAACAGTGGTTCCATATTCCTTGCATAAGGTTTTGCTACTGAGAAGTCCCTTTGGACACAGTCATTGTCCTATGTGTGGGCCCTTGATCGAAACAAAACCATTCAGTGTTTGTTTGTTTTCATCCTGTGGTGGACTTTTTATTCTGGAGAAACAAAAATAAAACCTCTTGCCTCTTCCTCTTTGTCAGTGATGTATGCCTGGTGTGACCACAGTCTGTCTCTACTATCATGTGCTAAAACTCTGGATTAGTATTTTACCAGGTCATGGAGGAACTGAGTTAGAACCTCACCCCTAAGGAGTAGCTCGCACAGTATCAGAAGGCACTATGAAGCTTCTGAGGGAGAAAAGCAATCGAAATTCCTACCCAGATGTAAAGCCTACAAACCACAGCAGTGAGTGGCCAGGCAAGATATCCTCAATTGTGCAATTATGGCACTTTCATCTTTGGGTAATCAACCTCATTAGGAAGGAACTCATGTCTGGTACCATGAGCCTAAGCAACTACTAGCGACTGGGCTGGTCACAGACTCTAGAGAGGAGAACCTCATATTGCCATTTTCCTGACCAAGTGCATTTCTAACTATATCCCAGTCCACTTATCATTATATCAAGAGATAAGTGTAGCTCTCTCCCCTCACCCAAAGAAGCGTCTCTTTTGCAGCAACGGCTACTACAGAGATCCTCAACTGGGATGCCTGCTGCTAGATAGCATCTTCTAGACTTGACAAGGATGCTGTACTCATAAAATCTCAAGAATACAGTTGCCTAAATAAGACTTACATAATCGCTAGGCATGGTGATGCATGCCTTTAATCGCAGCAGGCAGGAGGCAGAGGCAGCCCCAAGAGGAGGGGTTGGTGGTTGGTGGTCATTTAGGGACGTTGCTTGCGCTTTGTTAGTAGTGCTAAAGGAAAGAAATTAGATTCAGGGGTCTCTGTCTCTATCTCTCTCTCCTCCATCCTTTCTCTACCTAGTGAAAGGGGGGTGAAATAGGGGTGGGAGATAAAGGATGAGAAAAAGTAGAACCCACAAAGTAGCCAAGCTACAAGGCAGAGTTCTTGGAGGTAAATATCCAAGGAAAGAAAGAAAGGCTAAGAAAACAGGAGCGGGCCACAGCAGAAAAGCATTCGAAAGCAGCAACATCAAGACCTCAGCAATCAAGTGGGGAGATGTGAAACTGGAGTGACCCTGAATGACCTTGAGGAATATGACTCCAGAGTTTAGTGGTTTGGTTTGGTTTGGTTTGAGAGAAAGTCTTGTAACTATAGCCAAACAAGCCTGAAGCTCACAATGCCTCTCAGCCTTGTGAGTGCTAGGACTCCCAGCATGGGACACCACACCTGGCAAAGATGTTTTTCTCTGAGACAATCTACTGTGTGAGAAATTACTCTGCACACTTAAAGCTGAAGGAAAAGCTCCTTATAAAGTTACCTGCCCAACTAGGTTCATGCTCAAATAACTCTCAACTGTGACTGGAAGATGCCTATAGCTTACATACCCCTTAGGCTTATGAATTTAACATACTGGTATTCCCTGGCATCTTTAAATCTCTTTCAGGATCACTTTGAACAATTTAAACAGAGACAGGAGTCTGCAAATCGGGACATTTGGTACACAGCAAAGATATTGCCAGAATTATTTCTTAAGTACACCAATTTCAGAGTAGTTGTTGCCCAGGGTCATCTTGCCCACTGAGTGGGATTATGTTTCCTGCTAAGCTTTTTAGTGCTTAATTATCACGTGTAGCATCTTAGTTCAACCTGTAGTTCCCTGACAAGTAGAGGAAGAGATACAAAAAGTCTCCACATGTAACTTATGTGAGCACATAGCAACTGACGATGTAGATACCTCTAACCAAGAAGAAACCAATGCTGACAATTCTTTGATCTTAGTATATAAACTTTTAGGTTTTGTTTTGTTTTGTTTTTGTTTTTTGTTTTCGAGGCAGGGCTTCTCTGTGTAGCCTTGACCATCCTGGACTCACTTTGCAGACCAGGCTGACCTCGAACTCACAGCAATCCACCTGCCTCTGCCTCCCGAGTGCTGGGATTAAAGGCGTGCGCCACCACGCCCAACTTAAACTTTTAGTTTTTTAAGTCATCCAGTCTATGTAAATTTATTGACAAAGTTAACAGCTAGGTGGAGTAGGAAAATCCAGAAGATCCCACATAAGTCTGGGACAGAATACATGTCCAGGAAAGACCTGAGATCACAAGGGCTGACCTCTGACTGATTTCTAAGCCCAGACCAAGCAGAATGATGATGATAGGTAGGAGGCCAGTTCTGGGAAGGACTGATCAATGGGACCCCCAAATAGGACGTTCAGAACAATATACAATGCTGGTAATTCCAGATGGCCCTACAAACAGGGCATAAAGAACAGTAATAGGTGTGATAGTACATTCTTACTGAAGGTGAACCACTGCCAATAGCTTCAGCAACACCCTTAACAGGAAAACATATAGATAATGCTGTTGCCCTTTTCCCCAGTGACTTTTTTTTTTTAGATTTATTTATTTTATTTATTGCATATGAGTGCTTTTACAGAAGAGGGCAGCAGATCTTATTATAGATGGTTGTGAGCCACCATGTAGTTGCTGGGGATTGAACTCAGAACCTGTTGAAGAGCAGGTGGCGCTCTTAACCACTGAGCCATCTCTCCAGCCACCCAGTGACTTTTTAAATTAAGCACTTATGCATATTCCTGTATCTTATATATCCACTGAGAATGAATTTTTGGTAAAAATAGGGTTCAGAGAAATGTATGCCCTTTTCCTGGATGCAGCCCCTCAGGAGGGGGGCAAAAAGGAGAGAATAACACAGGAAAAGAAATATAAGCCCCATCTGCCACTGTAGTTCCAAAGAATCCAATACCCTCTTCTGGTCTCCAAGGACACTAGGCATACATGTGAGGCACAGCTATACTTGCAGGCAAAGCTTTCCTATCTATAAAATAAAATAAAGAAGCTCCCCCCAAAAGAAAAGCAGCTAATACAGAAGAAAATAGTGGTAAAAAGGACTCTCCAAATGTGGCAACCGGCATGAAGACGTTCAGTTCAACAATCCCCAAATAGGGTGATGCAAGAAAAAAATTCTATTCATAGAAGACCCATAGTGAGTTTGAGGTCAGCCTAGGTTCCATAAAACCATATCTCAAAACCCCAAAACTAAAATGGAGAGATAAAATCATTAACAGATAATGGCAAACTGAAGGAACGAAACTCTAGGAGGACCTACCTTATAAGAATAGCTAGAGTGACGCCCTCGGCTGAAATGAAAGGTTGTTAAATATGATTGAAAAAAAGCAAAAAGAAAAAAATATGATTGGAAGGTATATGAAGAAAGAAAAACTCTTAATACAAGTGAGTATTGATTACTTACTTTTTGTATGTTTTGCTCCATATTCTATTACTTAAAGTTGTGTTTTTAATCCATGCATAAGTTTCTTTTTAGCTATTAATTTAAAAATGATGAGTGAAATGGAGAAACGTACACACATTTATATGTGCACAAGCACATATAGATAGCAAATGTGTTAACATTTATCTATGAAAAGGATTTGAATCATATCTTGGTTTTTCGATCATACATTGTTTTATGGATTTGACTTGGAAATATGAAATCTTTCATATAGTTGCCACTGGATACAATTTTATAGTTGAAAGACTATCTCTAAAAGTCAAAATGAAACTAATGAATCTACAGAATGGAACTTTCCCTTTGATTAGCAAATAAAAAGACCTTGTTTGTTTTCACAAAAACCCTGCCACCAAATGCAGTTTCTTTTGCTTTTGTCACAAAAGAAAACAGACTTATTTTCTGCCAAACAGCACAAGGACAGCAAATCTGGTCAGTCTCTCTTTAGAAGTCCAGGTATTAAGAACATATAGCCATTATGACACTCTTTCTTGCTAGATCAAAGGATAATTGCAGTGGCTTTTTTAAAATATAAAGTTGTCTAAGAGTTTAGGAACCAAAGATAACCAGTCAGAGGAACAGCTAGGAAATACTCATCTCACTCCTGGAGAGGACTGATTTTCCCTCTTTCATCAGCCACTGCCTGACTGCAGCTTTTCACCGGCGGGGGGTGGGGGGTGGGGGGGGTGGGGGGTCGGGGTCGTGGCCAGAACCATGTGAATTTCTCCTGTTGACTCTGGCATGACAACTGAGGCTACCGTTATGCCAGTCTTTTTCAGACAACCATGTTGTTGAGATGTCATGGGTGCAATTTTCCTTTCATATGTAGGGGACAGTATCTTAGCAGCACATGTCCCGGTCCATTGGCTTTTAAAATCTTTTCAACACCTTTTCCTCAAAGTCCACTGAGCCTCATGTGTAGGGGTTGTGTTGCAAGATGTTTCAGTTGGGGTTGAGGACCCCACAGTGACTTTTTCTTTGTACTCTGATAAGTTGTCTATCTTTGTAATTAAAGAAGAGAACAGGGGCACATCAGAAGTTGAAGGAAGATGGAGGTGAGGGAGGGAGGTAGATTCGGTATGTATCAAGTTCTCAAAAGGAAGGAAGGAAGGAAGGAAGACAGACATCTCCCTTTACTCAGTAAGGGAGGTAGAGAAACAGATCAAACTATGGTTGAAAATTCTTAAAAACTAGTTAGAAAACTATCTGCCTCATCTGTGTCAGTATTAATAACAAGCTCTTCCTCTAAGTCATATCCTTTTTTTTTTTTTAGTATAGCACAGTTTACTTTTGACTCAAGTTGCATAAACGAAGAGTTCTAATATCACAGAAAAAAAGTGTCACTGCAGGTGAAAGTCAGCTGCACTCCTTTCAGCTGAATTAATCCCTTAGTGGAAGTCTGACAACACAGGCACCAGTATGGATGGCAGGCCAATGTGTGCTCCATCACTCTGCACCCTCATGCATTTCTCAGTACACTGCTTGTTCCAAACAGCTACTGTAACTAACGGAAACTGCCTTTGAGTAACGTCATCACAACATAATCTATAGCCGGGTCTGCTGGTACAGAACTGTAATCCCATATACTTTGCAAGGCTAAGGCAGAAGGATCTTACATTCACGATTCATGTGGGACACTTTGTTTGCTCCTGTATTGTAATAAACAAACAAAAAAAGTGATAGGGCATCACTTGGTGATAGATCACTTGCCTAGAATGAGGAAGGACTTGGATTTGACCTCCAGTATCGCAAAAACAAATAAAATGTGTGGAAAATGTATACATTGCCTTATTGAATTGATAGGGAGGCTACATAGGTTAAGTGAAAGAAAAGGTAAGAACAAGCTATGCTAAAATGATGCCAAAGGACAATGTTTGGGTAAGGGGTGGCAGCCACTAACATTGACAGCAGCATGGGTTTTACACTCATTGGATTCCTCATGTTGTCAACTTCAGACGCAAGGCAGGTCCTATGCACACCTCTCTATGTTTATGCTCTTGCTCAAGCTAACAGGGATCAAAGGGAATATGTCTTTCATCTTTTCTTCTTTTTTTTTTATTCTTTAATTTTATTAATTTATTCATATTACATCTTGATTGTTAGCCCTTCCCCTGTTTCCTCCCATTCTTCCCTCCCTCCCACTTCCCCCGTTCTCCCCTCCCCTATGACTGTGACTGAGGGAGACCTCCTCCCCCTATATATGCTCTTAGAATATCAAGTCTCTTCTTGGTAACTTGCTATCCTTCCTCTGAGTGCCACCAGGCCTCCCCATCCAGGGGACGTGGTCAGAAAAGGGGCACCAGAGTTCATGTGAGAGTCAGATTTCACTCTCCACTCATCAGTGGAGAATATCCTGTTTGTCGGCTAGGTCTTGGTAGGGGTTCGAAGCTTACTGCCTATATTCTCCTTGGCTGGTGCCTTAGTTTGAGGAGGATCCCAGGACCCAGATCTGCCTGTCATAAAGTTCTTCTTGTAGGTTTCCAGGACCTTGTGGGTCCTACTATTTCCCCATTCTTCCATGCTACTCTCGCCTAAAGTCTCAATAGGATGTCCTCTCCTCTGACCCACTTTCTTGGTAAGTAAAGATTTTCATGGTACGTATCCCTTGGACTAGTGTTTTGATATAAGTGAGTATATACCGTTTGTCTCTTTTTGCTTCTGGGTGAACTCACTCATTTTGATAATTTCTAGATCAATCCATTTGTCCACAAATTTCTGGAATTCCTTGTTTTTAATAGCTGTGTAGTATTCCATCGTGTAAATATACCACAGTTTCTTAGTCCATTCTTCTACTGTGGGACACTTAGGCTGTTTCCATGTTCTGGCTATTATGTATAAAGCAGCTATGAACATGGTTGAGCATATGTCCCTGTTGTGTGGTAGGGCATTTTCTGGGTATATTTCAAGGAGTGGGATAGCTGCGTCTTGAGGAAGCCCTATTCCCGTTTTTCTGAGAAAGCGCCAGATAGCTTTCCAAAGTGGTTGTACTAGTTTGCATTCCCACTCTCACATAAACTCTGGTGCCCCTTTTCTGACCACGTCCCCTGGATGGGGAGACCTGGTGGCACTCAGAGGAAGGATAGCAAGTTACCAAGAAGAGACTCGATATTCTAAGAGCATATATAGGGGGAGGAGGTCTCCCTCAGTCACAGACATAGGGGAGGGGAGAAGGGGGAAAATGGGAGGGAGGGAGGAATAGGAGGATACAAGGGATGGGATAACCATTGAGATGTAATATGAATAAATTAATAAAATTAAAGAATGGAAAAAAAAGAATGATGTCTGATGAATGACTAGGATTAGCAGCCAGAAATAGCCTATTAGAAATGAATGTTGCACTGAATAGAACTGTGTCTCCCTCAAAGATAGATCAACCTCTCCTAAATACCAATACCTCAGAATATGAACTTGTTTTTAAACAGTGGAACTAGAGGTGTAATTAGTTGATTTTAGGTCATACTGGAGTCAGAAGGAACCTTAATCTAACAGGTGTGAAAGCATGAGATGAGAACTGCATAAGAGGGCTGCAGCTGAAGTGCTGTTGCTGCAAATCCAGGGTTGCTAGAAATTCCTAGAAACTAGACGGAAGGAAAGCTGACTGCTTACTTCAGAACAAACATGGCCCTACTGACACCTTGAGTTCAAACTTCTATCCTCTAGAAATCTGAGCTCATAATTTCTGTGATTTAAAACCACCCAGTGTTTGACTGTTTGTTAAAAGTACTTTCCCTGTCAGGGAAGGAAAGTACTATGTTCAAAGATGTACAATGAGAAGGAGAGTCAGAACAGTTCATCTGGGGCAGGCAAGCAACTCAACTGTGAAATCAGGAGACAGAGAGTGGCAGGTGGTGCCAAGAAATGAGGCTGGCCAGAAGAAGGAGCAGGGGATAGAATATGCAGAAGCTATGATTTAAAGGTCAAGTTCTTTGAATAATTTAAGAAGTCAATGGCTGAGTGCTCAATTTTGTGCCCTAGAAACGTACTATACACCACTAAAAATAGATTACATGGGTCTGGGAGGACAATTCAGACCATGAAGTGCTTGCTGGACAAGTTTGAGGTCTGGAGTTTGGACACCAAGCACCCACATAAAAGCCATAAGTACCAAATGTGTGTGGCTTCCTACCTATAATGCCAGTGTTTAGAAGGGGAGAAGGGAATCCCTGGAGCAAGGTGACTAGCTAGACTTGCCCATATTAGTGAGCTCTGGGTTCAATTGGGAGATTCTAACTCAATGAGTTAGGTGAAGGTGGAGGAAGAAAACTTCAGTGTCAACCTTGGGCCTCTATACATACCTGCATACATGTGGACCTCCAAATGTGGAGCCCTATGCATGAGAATATGTACATATACATGTATATGCACATCACACAGACACTTAAAAAGAAAGACATATAGAATATGTTGGATAAGAGAAAAAGCTAAGAGGTAAAAGATTCTATGTGGTTGCGCATGTAAATTGATTATTACCATTTGAGAAGATACTCAAAGCTTAGTGGCTTGAAACCAACATCCAAAAATGTCTCTTCAGAGGGTAGTTAAGATAGATGATTAATGTAAATGGTTTCTTCCTAGGCGCCTGCAGTAAGCTGAGAGGAAAGATTGGGCTTGTCTGGGACTAGCTCTACACATTATTTTACCTTCTCTTTGGGAACAGTGAACAAATATGGGTAAGTCTTTGTTATAAAGATGGAAGACAAACAAGAAGATATGACTAACATGTAAATATTCCCTCAAGTCTATACAAGCACAGTACCTCCTGCTCCCATTAGCCAAAGCATATCACAAGGCTGAGTATAATTTCAAAGGCCAGGAAAAAGTATTCTGCCACTTGATGGGAGGAGCTCTAAAGTCATATAGCAAAGGGTATGCATATAATGAAAAGGTAAAGAATTAAGGTCATTGAGGCAATAAATCCACCTATTACATGGGAAATTACCTCCAAGTACATTTATGAAACAAGCCATCCCAGAGGTCAAGGAAAATACCTAAAAAAACAGTAATGTTAAATAGTTTATGATTGGCATTCTGAACTAACTTCGAGAGCGGCAAGAAACACATTTTAAGCCACACTATAGTGTTTTATTATGGTAGCACAGGAGAACACCATAGTAAGAAAGGAGGCATCGCCCGAGAGGACCACTCTTGGAGATTTTGAGTTGAAGAACAAGAGAGGAGGACTTTGAAATGCAGGGGACAAGCAGCTGTCAAAAAAGAGGACATAAGCCTGGAGGGACAGGGCTTGGCATCCATGAGAGATGCCAAAACCAATTATTTGATACCAGGAGTTAAGTATTAAACAGATTAGCAATTGATACCTGGAATAAGCAATCGGAAGTTATTAGTGACCTCAGTAAGAGCTTTCACTAGAGAGCATGAGGGGAGCCAGAAGCTGTGGATGGATGGAAGCCAGGCACTGAGTCCCCTCAACGTGGCCAAGAGTGTGATAAGGAAGAGAGAGCTTAGTTGGCATGGAGAAGAGATGTGCACACCAGAAGGATTTAGTTTCCTTCGTGAGGTTTGTAAATGCTGTGTAACTGCAACATGGACAAAAGAAGGAGGCTGAACAGAGAAAAGTTTGGCTAGTGTAGATTTCTAAGCACAGGGGAAAAAGGAAATGGAGAGTCCATAGGAAGAGATACCTGTTCGGTGAAAGCAGGGAAAGAGGGTACAGATACAGGAGGGTTTCAAGGGCTGGTGGCAGGAGAGTGAGACTCTTCCTCTTTGTGGTCCCCATTTCCTTTGTGAAAGAAAGGGCAGGTTCATCTGTTGAAAGTTAAGTGGTGAAGAGATATTTCAGAACATAGACACTAGCTTTCAATACTATAGTTGCACCTCAGAAGGGGAGATATTTGACTAGAGAAACAGAAACCGATTTGCAGGCTGAGTTAAATAACCCCACTTGAGCCTGGAGGTTATAAATCAGTAGTGCCTATGTACAAATGCAAATGAAGAAAGATGCATGGATACCAGTTGGGTTTTACCTGACAAGCTGTTCAGAAGGATCCAGCATGAAGGAAACACACACACACATTCACAAACACACATACACAGACACATTCATACACACATATACACATACACACACATGCACACACACATACACACACACAAACACACATGAGCTGGGAGTGGTGGGCAGATTTCTGAGGTTGCTTGGGCAAATGCAATCCCAATTCCCATTCCTACAGCCATCGCCTGTGGGTGGAGCCATTCCTGGAACTGAGTTGGCTTTCTTTACTGTGTACATTTACAAAGAGTTTAGGCTTCCTTCTGCACCATGGGATAAGAAGTCCAGACAAGTATACAGTGGAAAGTGTTGGAGGGTTGGGAAGCCAAAGAGCCATGGCATCTGAGAGGTTGCTCCAATGCATTGGGAGACTGGGAAGAGGTAGTGTGTGTATTCAACCCTATTCCATTGTCACCCCAGGAGACCCATAAACATATTACCACAGAGCCTGCCTCTGTTCTTTTTATTCAGATTGAACAGATGGCTAGTGCAATGTTCCCAGATGGCTCAGTAGCTAAACACCTCTTGCTCTGCTTACCCTACTTCAATTGTGAAGTTGGTGGAGTATGTAAGCTTTCTTATTGCTTTGGCAAAATACATGAAAAAAAATCAATTTGAGGAAGGAAGCACCACTGCTACCGCCACCACCACCACCATTATTTGGCTTAGAGTTCCACAAGATACAGTCCGTTCTATCTGGGAGGCATGCTAGCAGGAGCTTGAAGCAGCTGATGATAGTGCAGGCACAGAAAGGAGGTCTGTGTGGTGGGGGATTCTGGTGCTCTGCTGCTTAGCTCATTTCTGTCTCTTTTTTTTTTTTCGAGACAGGGTTTCTCTGTGTAGCCTTAGCCATCCTGGACTCACTTTGTAGACCAGGCTGGCCTCGAACTCACAGCGATCCGCCTGCCTCTGCCTCCCGAGTGCTGGGATTAAAGGCGTGCACCACCTCGCCCAGCCTCTCTCTCTTTTTTTTTATTCACTCTAGAACCCTACTCCATGGAATAATGGTGCCTACAGTTATAATGGGTCTGCCTATCTCAATTATTACAGTCTGTGGGAAGGATTGTAAGCTTTGTCACAAGTAAAAGCAGTCTTGGTGGGCTTTGCCCTTGGGCACACCATGGATACTCCCTGAGATTAATTTTAAGATAGACTAGGTGGAGCCATCCTGGGCCTGGAATTCAGGAAGGGTACCAAGGGACTCCACCTGGACTATTGTGTTTCTAATCAACCCTCAATAGGAGAGGGAGACTGCCCCTTGCACGTGAGAGACAGGCAGGCGGAGAGGACAGAGAGGAGCAGCAGTTTCAGACCGGCTCCAGCGCACTTATCGGGAAAAGGATCAGCGAACAGGCCAGACCAGTGCACAGGCCAAAGACACCTAGGGACCCATCCCGTGGAACGGATACTGGAAGGTTCACTCTTGTTTCCCTTTAACCTTTTTTCCCTTTTGTGTAAATTAGTTGGGTTATATAATAAAGTTTAATTGATAAGAAACAGAGCCAACACACAGTCTGAAACCCCCCTCATAGGCATGCCCACTGGGTATCCCTCATATGTGATTCGATAGTCTGTCAAGTTAAATCAATAGTAACCATCATATGAAGTTATGCATAACTTGGTTGGCTCCTAACCCCTGCGCTTACTAGTTTTGTGACCTTGGACAAACCTCTTTTCACCTCCTTCTTTTAGTCTCCTTATCTGAAAAATATGAGGTTAATATAAAAACTTTGCTGGATTGATGGGAAGCTTAGAATTAAGAAAGGTTTCTAGGTATGATCTGACTGGTCAATGCTGAAGTGAAATCTTGACTTCCTGTGTTGTGGAAACCACAAGTCAATGGTGAAATTCCACCCCAATTGTGCTACCATTCTTGCCTCACTTTATTGGCTCATACACAAGTGTGCAATCAAGTACAACTTCATGGTGGTGTTATTTTATTAGTTTTGTGGGGCTGCCATACCAAAGTACTTCAGGCTTACATAATAGAAATTTAGTTTTTCAAGATCAAGGGTTTAGCACACGTGCTTTCATTCTCCTTGTTTTTGTTTTTGTTTTATGGTAATCTTCTCTCCTCCACCATGGCATTTTTCCTGCCCAAAACTCTTGTTCCTTGTTAAGTCAAGGACCACATTGGATCAGAGCTCATCTATTTCTCACATTTTCACACACATTAGAAGCACTCCAAAAGCTCAAAAGCTAAAAAAAAAATGTACATTGCATTTTGGTAACATAATAAGGGATTGACACTCTTTGTAACAAAGGAATACATCTTTGAGTAAAGAGGTAAGCAAAACAGTCATCATCTTTACCAAAACTTTAAAAAAATATGAACTGGTGAGAGTCTAAGGAGCTGAAGAATATAAGTAAGCAAAGAAGAAAAGAAGAAGAAGAAGAAGAAGAAGAAGAAGAAGAAGAAGAAGAAGAAGAAGAAGAGGAGGAGGAGGAAGAGGAAGAGGAAGAGGAAGGCTGGCTTGGGGGCATGTTCTTCCCGCTGGAAAGTGAGCATTAGAGCATAAGTATATTTTGGGGTTTTATTTCTGGAAGAATCTCTGCTCAAAAACCACAAAGTGCTGCTGGTGCCCTGCAGGTTATGCACATGGATGTCCTCTTAGACATGTTGAAAAGATTACACAAAATCATCCAAATTCTCACCAGCTCTCTTTTAAGTTAGAAACACTTTCAAGTTGAGCACTTACTATATGGAAGGGAAAAGCTGTTTTTTCAACATTAACTACTAGCAGGTACTGTAATAACTACATTGTGTTTATTAATTCTAATATATGTATTTTTTCTTGTTCCCCATTACACAGTAATATGTTCATAAAAACCAAGTAACATGTAAAGGCTCAGAGTGGTGGACATACAGGTATGCTTTAAATATGGATTTGTCTAAACACAAATAATTAGTATCTTTGATTTGATTATACATTACAAATGGTCTTCAACCAGCATTGCCTAACTGGTATTCACTAGGTATAAGTGATTCTGTATATTTAAATTAGTTTCGATAAAAAATACCAGACTAGGAAGATTGCTCAGTGTGTAAAAGCTCTTACCATGAAAGTCTGAGGAATAGAATTGAAAACCAAGATTCCACAGGGTAACACCAGATATGCCTATAATTCAGTGCTCCTGTAGTTAGACAAGAAGCAGCTACTGGAAAATCTCTAGAAAGCCATGGGCCAGCTATCCTGGTTTACACACCGTGCACAATAAAGAGATCCTGTCCTCAAAGTAAGGTGGAAGGCAAGAACCAACACTTGAGATTGTTCTCTGACCTCCATCCTCATGCCATTGCACACCCGCCCCCACAATCTCACAAACAAAAATGAGTACACAGGGCGAGGGGGGAAGGGGCAGGGAGAAAGGGAGTGAGGAAGGGAGAGACCATACACACATTACCATTTGGGTTTTTTTTTTTTTTTCAGTGACAACAACCCTATCGAGTATTCAGCATCTATGTATCTGTTTGTTGGCCATTTGAATGCCATCTTTGAGAAATGTTAAGTCTTTTTTATTCTTTATTTTTTATAAAGTTTCATTTAATTTTTCATTTTTTAAGTTTTTGTGCATGTTTTCTTTTTCCCCTTGAGTTGTAAAATGTTTAGAATTTGACTGCTATGATGTCTTCAGTGCTGAGGGAATGGATGTAGGACTTTGCATATGGTAAGCAAGTACTCTACACTCTCTTTTCTCTTTGACAAAATTTTTACTGTTGAGTTATAGCCATCCCTTATAGATTTCAGACATTAACTACTCATCAGATACGCGTCTCCCACTTCATACTGTCTGTATTAATCACTATTGTACTTAATATCTGAGATAATGTCAATTCAGAAAAAAAAGTTCTGTTTTGGCTCATCATTATGGAAACATTAGCCCTTGGTTGGTCCTATTGCTTTTAGGTGGAAATGTGTAGTAGAGGAAAATGTTAACTTTAATGCAGGAAGGAGGAGGAGGAAGAGAAGAAGGAGAGATGGGCGGGGAGGGAAAGGGACAGAATTTTTCTCCATTTACCAATAGCTCTACACTAGAAAGCAAGCTCATAATACCTGAGCACTTGGAGGGTAGCAATGGATACAAACTATAGTGCCATTTAACTTCATTTTTGCTTCTTTTGGTATGCAGAGATTTTTGTTTGATGTAGTCATATTTTTGTCTGGTTTTGTTTTTGTTTCTTTTGTTGTTTCTCCTTCTTCTTCTTCTTCTTCTTCTTCTTCTTCTTCTTCTTCTTCTTCTTCTTCTTCTATTACAATTTATTTACATTTCATCCCTATAGGAATCCCCTCACTCTTAATTTCCTGTTCCCACCCTCCCTCCCTCTTTTACCCTATTCCCCTCCCCTAGACCTCTGACAGAAGGGGACCTCCTCCTCCACCATATGATCACAGCCAATCAGGTCTCATCCTGATAGCCTGCATCCCACCCCACCCCCCATCTTCCTTTTTGTTCTCACAGGTCTTCTCCACCAAGGGGCAGTGATCAAATCTCAAGGTATCAGAAATCCTGTCAGAGGCAGTCCCCTGATCTTCCCCGCTTCCCCACATGGAGAAGGAGCTCTCCACGTGCTACATCTGAATAGGGGGTCTCCGTTCTCTACTTGTAATGTCCTTGGTTGGTGCATCACTTTGTGCAGGCCCCCCGGGCCCATATCTGACAGCCTTGATAGTCCTCTTGTGGTGCTTCTGACACCCTGTCCCCCTTCCTTCCATACCCCATCTCTTCCATACAGCCTACAGCACTTCACCCATAATCCAGCTGCAAGTCCCAGTATCTGTCCGAATCCCCCTAGTGGTGGAGTCTCTCAGGGGACATCTATGTTGGGCTATTATCTGGGTCTGGGTTACCTCACTCAGGATAATCATTTCTTTTATTTTTTATTAATTTATTCATATTACATCTCAGTTGTTATCCCATCCCTTGTATCCTCCCATTCTTCCCTCCCTCCCATTTCCCCTTACCCCCCTCCCCTATGACTGTGACTAAGGAGGACCTCCTCCCCCTGTATATGCTCATAGGGTATCAAGTCTCTTCTTGGTAGCATGCTATCCTTTCTCTGAGTGCCACCAGTCCTTCCCATCAAGGGGACGTGAAGATAATCATTCCTATTTTCGTCCCTTTGCCTGAAAATTTCAAATTTTCCTTGGTTTTGATTTGCTTTTGTTTCTTATGCTTTGGCTTCATATTGAATAAATTACTCAGTACAAAGCTATTGGGGAATTCCATTATTTTATATTTATATTATGTCATTAGCTTAATAGAAGTTATGCCACCTTGCTTATAAAATCAACCACACAATGAAGTGGAACTCTCACCATAAGCTGCCCCTGTTTCTTCCTCAGAATTTGGGACTGTAGCCCAGTGGCAGCAGCAGGAGGGGGCAGTTGGTCATGGTGCTCTACAGGAAAACAAGGCCAGTGTATGAAGGATTTCATCCAAGTAGAGAAAAGCCGCCCACATGCTTCTCCACAGCTGTAGGAGTACTAGCTCCTTTCTTCATCTCCAGAGTCATTGGTGTCACAATTTATTTCCTCATGGATCCTTTGCAGAGTTGTTCTTCCTGGGAGTGAGGAGAACAACCAAGGACTCAGAGGAGACACACCCTAGCTCTGAATCAGGAGACCAGACACCACTAAGCTCCCTTCCTGTTCCTCCTTGGACATCAAACCCACTCAGCCCCAGGCTACCCTGTAGACAGAGCAGATTTTATTGGCCATTTGCCCCTGGGCTGAGGTAACTTCCTGGGTACTGTTAGGCCTCTTTCTCATGTTACCGCAGATGGGGCTGAAGTAAAGGGCCTCAGCCCTCCTAGGATGGCAGATCAAGTGGGCAGGCCTGATTTCCTCTGCATAACTGTGAGCTTGTGGGAGTTCAGGCAGAAGGTGGTGATAGCATCATTGAAGTTTAGGCTCTGAAACCAGAACATGTGATAGCCTGGAGGACTCCAGGGAGTGGGAGACTAAAAGTGTGATGTTGAAAGAGAGCCTGGATGTAATCCTAGCTCTTCCTCTTACTGAGCACATGACCCCCCCCCCTTTTTATTGTTTTTCGAGACAGGGTTTCTCTGTGTAGCCTTGGCTGTCCTGGACTCGCTTTGTAGACCAGGCTGGCCTTGAACTCACAGCGATCCGCATGCCTCCTGAGTGCTGGGATTAAAGGTGTGTGGACCCTTTTTAAACCAAACTGTGGTCGCCAGCTCTGAGGATTACATGATGGGTGACGCATATGGATGTGTAGCTTCCCAACACATAGCATGGGCTCATTAATGGTAGCTGCTGTAGTTATAACATTGTTATTCTTCTCACAGTGGGGGCAGAGGAGCTGGTGACAAGACAGTGTCTTCAGGAGGGCAGCTAAATGCATCATGGAGCATCATGGAGCATCTGAGCGTGTCCTAACCCAGAAACATGTATTCCTGGGCAAGCCAGTAGGTTTTATCTTGTTGTATATTAGGCACAAGCCTCTGGGATAAATGTTCTTAAAAGGACCCTGAAGTCAGGGCAAATGCCAGTGTAGTGAGGGACCATTCTTGCCTACACCGGATTCATAGGGGGTGTGGCAGACTAGCTTGGACTTTAGCTTTCCTGGTCTTTCAGGGTATAATATTTACTTTTTCATGTTTCACAGACTGGCTTATTTTAAACCCTGATTTCTTGTTAGCACCTCAGTAGATAGGTGGGTAAGGGATTAGGAGGTTAAATCTCCAGCTTCTTTATGGAGGGCTACAGTATATAAAGCAGACATTTGGGGGAATGGTTAGATGGATTTTTAGAGGTAAGTGAAGCAGTGGAAGTGACGAGAAGTGAGAGAAATCAACAGCCAGTCAGAATAAGAAGACTGACAAGACTGTTAGAACCTGGGCAACTTCCAAACAATCTAAGCTCCTGTGGCCAGAGTGCTAATGCCAGAAGGGCCTAGGCCTGGATGGGCAAACACTGCCACCTGCTGGCCATGGAGAATACAACTGTTGAGGGATTATTTGCAAAACAGCACAGGTGAAAAACAGAACAGGGGTGAATGAAGAGAAAAAAGAAAACATTTAAAAACATAATGTTTTACCATGTGTGTGTAAACCATGTGTGTGGTTAATATATCCAAACCAGATAGCAGAGGCAGTAGGATAATAGGTAATTTTCTAATGTGCATCCATTTGTTGTTGCTGTTGCTTCTGAAGAAAATTAGGACAAGTGCATGCCACTGCAACCGGCAATCACATTCTAATTTTTAGCAGCTGACACGTAGTAAATAATGACAATGTGAAAATCAGTAGTCTGACTTTTGCATGTATTGTATCATTACATTTTAGATCCATGCAAACACACACAGGATGGATGGGTGACTAGTCTTAGACAAAGTCGATCATCAGAGAACTGAATCCATTAGCTATCAACCCACATAGGGTAGTTCTGAGCCAAAAACTACATGAAAAATAGAAAAGAAGCAAGAGATTGAATGCAAATACCAGAGGCGAAGAGACTATGCATGTTGGGCAAAGAGAGAAATTAAGAGAACAAAGGAAAACCATTTCGTCTTCCCATGGGAATCAATCCACAAATATATACTGAGCAGCTCCTATGTGTATAGCTTGCTATGTCCGGGAATGCGGGCCTCCAAACCTGACACAGAATATGGTCCTCATCTTCAGGGAGGTCTGAGTCTTCTGGGGGGGGGGTTCGATATATGCAGTAGCATATAAAGGCACCATAATAGTGCACAGGACTGTGGCAAATTGTGTAGGGCAGGTAGGTGACAGGCAGAGAGAATTGCCAGGTAGCAAGGACTGAATTTCTAACCGATGGAGCCTTTTACCATAAGTAACACTAGGTAAATGGAAGAGTCTGGAATTCCAAAGGGCCTGGAGGAGAGAATTAGGATTTCACAGTATCAGGCTAGAGACTATCTAAAGAGAAGGAGCTTTACTGATGAGTAACCAGTTAACATAGTCTCCCTACACATGCATCTTTGTGTCACTCTAGAAGCACAGCGGGAGTGAAAGGGCTAGAGAAGAGCTCCGAGGGTTCTGGAAGCCAGGCTACAGTTGTGTCCTTGCTTGGCATTTAGCAGCTATGTGTCTTCGGGCAACTTACTTAATGTCACTGGGCCTACCTTCTCATTACATTGGATTCAAGATTAAGATGGCTTCATTCCTGTGAAGCACATAGCACAGAACCTTGCAGGCAGGGACCAGTCTCTCTGTGGTTGTGCTAAGAGCAATAATCTTAAGATACATTTGAGTGAGTTCTTCTCTTCTTCGTTGTTTGATCCAGCCTCTTAGTCACTGTGAGTTATCGTCAACCTGGGAGTGGGGAATGGAAAGAAAGATTGGGGCTAGAGTATTTGAAGGAAAGTAAAAGGTTTCCTTCCATTCGATGGAAGTCATGACCTTGAAGTTCAAGCTTTGTTGTGAACAAGACCCTTGTCCAACTTCCCGTGGCTCTGGCTTGACATACCAAGGTCAACCACCTAGGAAGGAGGCTACGTTGCTCCACAGTGAGAGAGAACACTCCTCTCCTCCAGCATGGGAGGGGGCGTAGAGAAAGGAGAATGTGAGAGACAAAAGGTCAGTGTGTGTGTGTGTGTGTGTGTGTGTCTGTCTGTCTGTCTGTCTGTCTGTCTGTCTGTCTGTCTGTCTCTGTCCCTCTGTGTGTCTGTGTATATATTTAAGGATCACATGAGGTCCACCCATCCCTAAGGAAGTACTGAAAGTTAATGATTCCCTAGGGAAAGGGTGTCATTTTTCTCAGGTGTTGTAGTCACTGGTAAGTCTTTCATGGTTTTGTAAAACAACTCCCTATGCATGCTGATACAAGCAACTCTCATTAAACTTACCCCTTGGAGAAGAGTCATGAAAGTAGGAAGGAATAGAGAAAAAGAAAGACAGGCAGTAGTAGGAAGAGGATGAGAAGGAGGATGGGGAGCAGATATAATCACAGTACATGTACAAAATCAAGAGGTTACTTTAAAAAAATAACAAAATAAGAAAAATGACTTGAGATGAAAGAAGACTAAAGTAGTGATATTGAAGGAAAGTTCTTTGTGTCTTAATGGACTTTCCCAGAACTGTATCTGAGAAGAGACAATATCCAATTTGGGGGCTTTTGTGTCACTTTCTGTTAGTGACTCTCTATTGGATGCTTCTCAGCCCCCTCTAGATCCTGAATCCTCATGAAGGAAGGTAAGCCAGCCCTTTGGTGAGGCTGCATGGGATCCAAAAGCCCAGCATTACCTGGGGAGGATAGGATGTAAAGCTGCAGGCTGAAAATCTTCTGTGGTGCCCTCTTCTAGGAAGAACTGAGTCCCTGGGTCAGAAGAAGGATGGTGGGTACACAAAACAAAGGAGTTAAGAGAAAGAAAGCAGGCCCTCACCAGTGCCTGAGCTGAGGGCTGGGAGTGTGTGTCTGTGTCTGTGTGTGCGTGCGCGCGCGTGTGTGTGTGTGTTAGAGAGAGGGGGGAGACAGGGGAGGGACAGACAGAGAAAGAAGAGAGAGAAAAGAAAGAGAGAAGGGGGAAGGACAGAGGGAGGGACAGACAGAAGAGGAGAGAGAGAGAGGGGGGGGAGGGGAGATGAGAGAGGAGAGAAGAGGAAAGGAGAGGAGAGAGAAGAGAGAGTTGAAGTTTCTTGCTGAAGAGGATTTATGTGTTCTCTGCTGTGAGTTCACAATGTCTTCCATATTCATGGTGGTTGCCTTCTCGGTGAGAGGTAAAGGTATCTGGTTCTTTTTTCTTTAACTGTTGTTTATAAATTAGCTTACAAAGCATCAGGTTTCCTTATGACTTTTCCATGAGCACTTACTTTTGGTTGACCCTCTCCCATCGCTCTCTACTTCCCCATCTCCCTGCTCCCATCCTTGGTCCTATTCTTCCATGCCCAGTATTTTCCATACCACTTCTAGATCATATGTATACTATTACCCTCCCTACTTATATTGTTTAAAGCCTGTTTTTGCCCCTCTCATGGACCTCTTTCTGTTTTCCTGGCCTCTATGCATACTCACTGTTATACACACATATATAAAACATAGAAGCTAAGATTCCCATGTGTGAGAGAAGATGTTGTCCATCTTTCTGGGTCACATTACCTCACTCGGTATAATACTTTTCACCTCTAGCCATTTCCTGCAAACTTTATCATTTCATTTTTCTTTACAGCTTAGTGACATTCCACTGTATATAGGAATCACATTTTCATTATCCATTCATTGACTGATGGACATCTATACTGTTTCCATTACAATAGAACAGCAACAGAGATGAACAAGTATCTCTATATTAGGATGTAGAGTCCTTTAGGTATATACCCAAAAGTGGTAGAGCTGGATGGTATAGTAAATCTATCTATTGATAGCTTCTTGAGAAACATGCACCTTGATTTCCACAGTAGATTCATTAGTTTGCACTTCTACCAGCCTCCTGCCCAGCATTTGTGGTCAGCTGTTTGTGGAGGAATGCTAAGTGAATGTATCAACCATCAATAAAGTGTTGTTTAGCCAATCAGCTGGGCAGAAGGACAGGAAGTGGAAAGCAGAACTTCTTGGAGGAGAGGAGAAAAGTTTGACAGTTGGAGAGGGAAGAGGATTTTTGGACGGTTGGAGGAGGACGGTGGGAACTGGACACAGACTGGCCCAGGGGTCATAGTGGCAAGTGTTTGGAATATATGTATGTTATAAGGTTTAGAGTAGTTTGTTTAGTTTACGAGTAGATTAGAATCAGTTCAGACTCTGCCCGGGGAAGTACTGGCAGCTTTAAAGTACGTCTTAGTTTCTCTGTGCCCGTTATTTGCTTTGTAGGCTGAACGGATACAAAATACTGTAACAAATTGGTGCCCAGAGTATTCAGTGTTTCCACACCCTTGAACAAGGATACCTTATTATAGTTTGGTGGGAGAAATAGCTCAAAAAGTAAAGTTATAGTTTGTTATAATTTGGTAGTTTAAAGATGCAAGACACACTAACACAAAATATTTGTACCTTGTTAAATGCTTTTTAAAATAATGCTGTGATATAAATAAAAAAGAAAATGTGCTACTGATTATGAATACTATTTTTATTTTACTCATCCTAGCTTTCTATAATTCAAAGGAAAAGGCATTAGAAAAAAAATTTAGGGATTGGACTGAGGAAAATACTAGACTATGGGAAACAAAACAAAATGAAAAATATGAAATTTGGAAACAAACCTTAGAAGATAAGCTAGAAAGGCTTATAACTAATAATAATAATACAAAGATAGAAACTGAAGAAAAAAGGTCAGAACATACAAAATTGTAACAAGACTACAAGGCATTCATAATTTGTTAGAAAAAAAATGATTTTCCTAGCCTTCATAAGAGAACTGCCAGGAGATGTGGAAAATGGTTATCAGGGTTTTGAGTGGCAACCTATAGAGGCACAAGAATTGAAAGGGTTTAAGGAGGCAATAAGCAGTTATGGTTTACACTCACCCTATGTTAGACAGATACTTAATAATTGGGCCACACAGAATTGCATAATTCCAAAAGATTGGAGAGATTTAATGACTGCCATCTTAGAGCCAGGTCCCCAATTACAATGGGGGGCATGATGGAAAGATGAGGCCGCACTTACGGAGCAGCGCAATAGGACTAGAGGCATTGATATTGTCAGGGATCAGTTGTTAGGTGAAGGCCCATATTCTGAATTAGTAGGAAAGGTGGCCTTTGATGATAATGTCTTAGATCAATGCCGAACAATAGCCATGAATGCTTGGGACAAGGTTGAACAACAGGGACAAATTGAATCATTTACAAAAATAACCGAGGGTTCAAATGAAACATTCACTGATTTTTTTTTTACAGAGAATAATTAAAGCTCTGAATAGAACCATAGCAGATCCACATGCTAGAGAAATCCTACTTCCATCTCTAGCTTTTGAAAATGCAAATTCTGAATGTAAAAAAGCTATTAGGCCCTTGAGGGCAAGATCTGCACCTCTTCATGAATGGATTAAAATTACTTCAGACATAGAAGTAACCACTCACAATTCAGCTATGATTGGACAAAAAACTACAGGAGCCATCAAAACACAAAATGCTCACTACTGTGACTGTAAAAATTCGAATCATACTGAACAAGGTATTCCTAAAGATAAATTATTCTATAATGATAATAATTCAGGGAGAAGATTTCTTGTAAAATGTAGAAGATGTGGAAGGAATGGTCATGTGGCTCATGAATGTAGGTCATCCACGGATATCCAAGGCAATTCCCTGATTTCGGAAAACTGACTAAGAGGCTAAGCTCAAAGCCCAACAAAAAACAACATGAGCCATATATTTCCTATTCACCAGAAAGGGATTATTCTAAAAGACAACAAGAAAAGTCAAGGTCTGATAAAAGAGATAGGGCTACTGAAGACTTAGAAAACCCAATTAATGGAGATAATAACGCCCCTAGAGATAAAATAAAAGGTAATGAAGATACAAAAAAAAAAAAAACCCAAATATTTTGGCAAACTACAATTAATGGTAAAAGACCACAGTTAAAATTAAAATTAAATGGCATTGAAATTGAGGGATTAATAGATAGTGGTGCCAATGTCAGTATAATTTCTCAAGAATCCTGGCATCCAATTTGGCCCCCTCAAAAGGTATCTACCCAGTGCATACGAATTGGAACATTATCTCAAATAAGACAAAGTGTCAGATGGCTTAAATGTACAGGGCCAGAAGGTCAAACAGGAAAATTAAAGCCATATGTGGCTGATATAGGTGTAAATTTATGGGGAAGAGATCTGTTACAACAATGGAAAATCCAAGTTAACATCCCTCCAATTTCAGTAACAAGTGATAACATAGGTGATACTCCTGATAAAAATTTTAAAACTATAAAAATAGGTTATCAAAGACAGTTACAGTCTGTCCAGGCTGTCCAAAAATAAGATACAAGAGGCTGACTCTTCTAAATTATATCAGGGAACCACTGTTAATAAAACACCTACCGCCTTGCCCCTAAAATGGTTGACTGACCATCCGATTTGGATTGAACACTGACCTATGACTAAAGAGAAACTACAGGCACTAGAAAACTTAGTCCAAGAACAACTGGAGGCTCAACATATGGAAGAGCTCAACAGCCCTTGAAATTCTCCTGTATTTGTCATCAGAAAGAAATCTGGAAAATGGAGGATGTTAACAGATCTCAGAGCAATTAATAAAATTATTCAGCAAATGGGAACTTTACAATCCGGAATCCCATTGCCTTCTTTGTTACCTAGGGAATGGCCTATTATAGTGATTGATCTAAAAGATTGATTTTTCATAATTTTTTTTACATAAACATGATAGAGAGAGATTTGCCTTCTCAGTACCTACTTTTAATAGAAGCTGCCCAATAAGGAGATATCATTGGAAAGTTTTACCACAAGGTATGTTAAACAGTCCTACCTTGTATCAATATTTTGTACAAGAGCCACTAGAGATAATTCAAAAGAAATTCCCTCAGTCCATAATTTACCATTATATGGATGATATCTTATTGGCTGATTCAGATGTCAATATATTAGAACAGATTTTTGAGGAATTAAATAAAACCTTGCCTAGTTGAGGATTACAGATTGCCCCCCGAAAACATACAAAGAGGGGATTCTGTTGATTATCTAGGATACAAAATAGGCCCACAGATAATTAGACCACAGAAAGTACAGATCAGGAGAGATCAATTAAGAATTCTTAATGATTTTCAAAGATTCTGGGAGATATTAACTGGCTGCGATCTACAATTGGTTTAACCACCCAAGAATTAAGTAATTTATTTCAAACCCTACAATGTGATAAGGACTTGAATAGCTTAAGAAAGCTATCAGCTGGAGCTGAAAAGGAATTGGCTCTGGTAGAAAGGAAATTACAAGATTTATATATTGATTGCATTGATCCAAAGAAGGCCTGTATTTTAGTTATCTTCCCTTCTACTCATTCTCCCACAGGAATTCTTATGCAAAGGGAAGATTATATCTTAGAATGGATATTTTTACCCCACAAAGTAAAAAGTTAAAAACCTACATAGAAAAGGTTTCTGAATTGATTGTAAAAGGAAAAATGAGACTTTGCCAGTTAGCTGGAATAGATCCAGCTGAGATGGTGGTGCCTTTTACTAATGCTGAGATTGCCTCATTATGGGCCAACAATATGCAATGACAGAGGGCTTGTAGTGAATTTTTGGGAGAAATTAACAACAGATACCCAAATAGCAAGCAATTTCAATTCATAAAAAGAACTAATTGGATTCTTCCTCCTATAGTAAAGAGGATTCCAATTTCTGGTGCTCCTACATTTTACACTGATGCCAATAAGTCAAAAAGAGCAAGTTATAAATTAGAAAATATAAGTAAGGTAGTTGAGAGTCCTTATGGTTCCATTCAAAAATCAAAATTATATGCAATTCTGCTGGTATTATCAGAGTTTGAAGATTCCCTTAATATAGTTACTGACTCTCAATATGCTGAAAGAGTTGTGCTGAATATAGAAACAGCTGACCTAATTCAGGATGATTCTAAATTAACTTCACTATTTATTCAATTACAACAAGTGATCAGAAATAGAAACCATCCATTGTATATAACCCATATAAGATCTCACACGGGTCTACCAGGACCTATAGCACAAGGTAATGATGAGATTGATCAACTATTGATTGGAAGTGTGTTAGACGCTTCAGAATATCATAAAAAACACCATGTTAACAGTAAAGGTTTAAAAGGGGAGTTTTCTATCACTTGGCAACAGGCCAAGGAAATTGTGAAAAAATGTCCTGCTTGTTCTATATATAACCAAACTCCATTACCTGCAGGAAGTAACCCTAGGGAGTAGTCAAAGGAATGAAATTTGGCAAA
Source organism: Acomys russatus (assembly GCF_903995435.1). NCBI lineage: Eukaryota > Metazoa > Chordata > Mammalia > Rodentia > Muridae > Acomys > Acomys russatus. The sequence continues at coordinate 17,731,743 of NC_067169.1, forward strand.
TGGATGTATTTCATTTTATAGAGTTTGGAAAACTGAAGTATGTGCACCATACTATAGACACATATTCAGGATTTCAGTGGGTAATGGGTTTAAGTTCTTTAAAGGCTGATTCTGTTATTACTCATTTACTAGAAGTCATGGCAATTATGGGTATACCTAAACAAATTAAAATTGACAAGGTTTCATCTTATGTCTCTAATAAAACAAAACAAATTTTAGTGTATTATAACATAAAACACGTTATAGGTATACCACATAATCCCACAGGACAAGCAGTCATTGAAAGAGCCAATCATACTTTAAAAGAAATGCTCATCAAACAAAAAGGGATACCAAAGACCCCAAGGAATAGATTACATAATGCCTTATTGACTTTGAATTTCTTGAATGCTGATAAACAAAACACGACAGCTGCAGAGAGACATTGGATTTTAGAAAAATCTGCTGAATTAGATCAGCCTGTCTATTTCAAGGACATCCTGACCTCAGAATGGAGAACAGGAAGTGTGTTAGGATGGGGTAGAGGTTTTGCATATGTTTATACAGGAAAGGAAAAATTGTGGGTTCCATCTAAAATGATAAAAATTAGATATGATAGAGGAAGACCCCCTCAAAATCAGACATACAACCTTAATCCCCACACCATGAAGACAATGACAGACAGACCTCTGTAAGTTCTAAACCAGGCTGGTCTCCACAGGGTGTGACCCCCTTACTGATAATCTACTTGTAAAACAGCCTAGGATTTAAACTAACAAATTTCTCATAAACAGACATGCAAACTGCATGCCTCCCGTGTCAAAAGACTTTTTGTTTGCGAAGTTAAGGTGTCACTGCTCTGGTAGCTGGCTTATCCCTCTAAGCTGTTTTCATGGGGGACAGGTGGCAGTCACACCAGATGCAAAAAGACATCGAGGACTTACAGGTGACAAAATACTCGTCAGCCTAGTTAGAGCCTAAAAACTCAAAGGCTAAAATTCACATACTTAAAAGGGCAACCTTAATGCCCTCTCTTCTTTTCCTCAGGCAACTGGCTTGTCTCTAAAACGGGTGCATCTCCTCAGGAGACAGGTAGCAGCTTAACCTATCCATCAGGTGCCATAGAGCCTAGAGAAGGACATTTAGTCTAAAAGGTGGAAGTGTCCATCCCTATGGAGAGAAGTGGTGAGACAAAAGCACCTACAACTGTCCCGTCCAGCAGGACCAGTAATTACGGGGTCGCGAGGGGAGCCATACCTGAAATGATGGGATGGGAAAGAAAGAGGCGAGACCAAGTAGCGTTCCTATCAAGGTCCGTTTATTGAAGCAAAAGCAAAAGCTTATATGGGGTGGAGGCAGGAACTAAGCAGTAAGAGGGGCCCAAGAATATCTCCAGATAATACCATCAGGTCAGGGGAACAGTTTCTATCTTATCTTAGCTAACTATCTCTCGGGAAGTCCCGAGCTAACCTGCTAAACAACATCTGCAGAAGCTGAAAGGAGGAAGTCAGCTAACTTGTTAAACCTCTGCAGGAGCTGAAAGGAGGAAGTCAGCTAACCTGCTAAATATCTGCAGGAGCTAAAAGGAGCAAGTTAGCTTTGGAACTGGGCATCAGTATTTTTTTCATAGCCAGTAGACTCTTTTAACCTTGAATGACCCTGGGCTGGCTCCGAACATACAACAATTGTGAAGACCCAGGTACAAGGTGCCTAGGTTATGCATAAACTCCTCAAAAATGGGAGTTTATGTAAGTATGTAAACCCAGGTACAAAGTGCCTAGGGTATACATAAGTTTATTTAAGGCTTAATGCCTTCTCTTCTTTTGCTCAGGGCAACCGGCTTGTCTCTAAAACGGGGTGCATTTCCTCGGGAGACAAGTAGCGGCTTAACCTATTCATCAGGTGCCACAGAACCCGGGGAAGGACATTAATAACTATTCAATCTTGTTTTGATTTCAATTAAATAATGATTGTATGGTCTTTGGTAATGGTAATATACTTCTTCTTTGAAAGAGGTCAAAATTAAACAGACCTGGATGAAAAGGAGACTGCTGACTTAAGTCAGTCTATATGTACATGAATTCAAACTACAGGACTAACCTCGACTGGATAATGCTTGTGCATCCTGCACACCTCATGTATTTATAGTTTTGGAATTGTATAATGCTTGTGAGAAATTATATAATTTCAGAATTAAAGTACCAGACACTGATGCTGGATTAGACCCAACAGGATTCATCCTCCAGCATGCTGAGATGCTGACATCCTGCGTTCCTCATGTTCCATCCACAAGTGCTTGGGATGCTGTTGTCTTCAGAACATCTCCCAAGACAGCTTTGAAGAAAGCTCCTGATTCTAATTGTTCCAGTATATCAGACCATCCCACACAGGGCTTTTATTAAGCTGGAATTTTCAACAATTAGAGACTGGACCACAAATGCTATCTCTAGCTTGTTTAACCATTTTCCTAGTTTTATATGGGCCCCTGTATAGATATTATTTGGCCCAAATCAGCCTGATGAAGCTTTTAAAAAGAGAACACCATCCCATCTCCCTTAAAGGGGGGTTGGGTAAGGTTTTGGGCTATGGAGATTTATCTTTATTGAGAATTGATTGTGTTAATATTGGCTTTGTTCAGAGAAAGAATGAGGCTGAATTCAGGGAATTTTCTCTGAAAATATAAAAATATAAAGAATGATAGGACAAAAGGTAGATTATTGAATTTACTCTTCAACTTAAGGCCTTAATTGTTAATCACAAGGCTAGTTTTAATTCATTGGTATAGAATATTAGATATTGATGTAAAATAGGTTTATTTTTAATTCATTGTACTATTCAACTTTATCACAAGACTATACATCATAGGCTTAATGGATAGATAAAGTAAAATATTGAGATTAAGTCTTCAAAACCCTCAGAGACCTACAGAATATGACATTTAAAGACATTTTATTTGTTTGAGGATTCTTTGAAAATGAGACAGGTTGATACCTGACAACACCTAGCCTGCCTCAAAGAAGGTAATGAGCATCAAGGAATCTACATATGGAGATGGCTTCAGATGTGGCAAACCTGCTCCTGAGCAAAAACAATTTCCTTATTGTCTGCCACAGATAGAATTCTGCCTGAAATGGGCAAACTTAGAGGCAGGTGGAGTTGATGGCCTAACTCTTCCAAGATAGGGTAAGCAAGTCCTCAATAGTCCCTGCTTCACTAATATGTCTGTCAGATAAAGTGGGCCAGAGGATGAAGATGATGCTCCAATGTGTTAAAGAGTTTCAAGTGACTATTCAGGTAGCAAAGTGTCTCTGTCATTTTTTTTTTTCATTTTGGAAGCTGCTAACTTGCACTTCCTATTTACTCAGCTAATTGATTTTATTCCTTCTCAAGTCTCTGATGGGGTTGAAGACAGCAAAACATTATAACATAAATATAACGATTGTTTTGTGGTTCTTGTGTATATATATATATATTGTATATTGGAGTAATGATATAAATGTATAAGTAAAAGAGTTTTTTTAATTAGACTAAAAGGGGGAATTGTGGAGGAATGCTAAGTGAATGTATCAACCATCAATAAAGCGCTGTTTAGCCAATCAGCTGGGCAGAAGGACAGGAAGTGGAAGGCGGGACTTCCTGGAGGAGAGGAGAAAAGTTTGATGGTTGGAGAGGGAAGAAGATTTTTGGACGGTTGGAAGAGGATGGTGGGGACTGGACGTGGACTGGCCCAGGGGTCAGGGTGGCAAGTGTTTGGAATATATGTATGTTATAAGGTTTAGAGTAATTTGTTTAGTTTACGAGTAGATTAGAATCAGTTCAGACTCTGCCTGACGAAGTGCTGGCAGCTTTAAAGTATGTTTTAGTCTCTCTGTGTCAGTTATTTGCTTTGTAGGCCAAATGGATACAAAATACTATAACAGCTATTTTCTTGATCTTATGTCTGGGCTGAGATAAATCTCAAAGTACTTTTATTTACATTTCCCTGATAATTGAGGATATTGAACACTTTTAAAAATATGCACTGGTCATTTGTATTTCTTCTTTGGAGAACTCTCTGTTCAGTTTACTAGGCTATTTTTACAAATTGGGTTTTGTATTTTTTTAAATGGGCCAAGCAAGATGGCAGCTAAGTAAATCTGCAGGCAATCTCTTCCCAGACATACCAAGCAGAACAGCTATTCTCACACCAAAATAACTTCACAAGGACTAAGGAAATCAGATAAGAGAATGCCATCTCTTTTGTAGCATACAAAAATTGAAAGACTTGCTGAAAAAAGTTGGAGGAAAAAAATGTTTCCCTATCGCTCTCTTTGTAGTAGTTACTTTTCTGTTTGATCAAATGCCACAACTAAAGAAACTTAGAAGGAAGGATTTATTTGAGCTTCTGGTTTCAGAGGCATAAGAGTCCATTTGGGAGGGGGAGAGCAGCACATGGCAGCTACAGGTATGGTAGCAGGAGCAGGGAGCCAAGAGCTCACATTTTTAAACACAAGCATGAAGCAGAGTAAATGAGCTGTTTGAGGCTTTTCATTTCAAAGCCTGGCCCTCAGTAACCTCAGTAACATGGCTTCTCCAACAAGGCTGCACCACTTAAACCTCCTCAAACATGGCAAGGACCAGGGATCAAGTATTGGTCTGTGTTAGGCATTTCTCATTCAGACTCTTAAAGCTTTCCTCCATCTCTATGAAAACCCCAGAGAGAAACACTTACATGTGTGTGTGGGTGAAATAAATCTAGGCCTTAGACTTGAAATCCAGGATTAGCACAATGACGCTCTGCTGGGAGAAGTCCCATGATGCCTGCTATTAGGTTAATACTTGAAAACTGAGCCTCTGTAACTGTGTGTGGCAGGCAGTAAAGACTCTGCTAATTAGTCCCCCTCTGCAACCTCAGGCAGTAGAGGGGGGGTTAGAATTCCATGAGCTAAGGAACATGGTAGGGAATCTAGGGTAGAGATTTGTCTGAGAGTCTAGTAGCAGGCTCAATGTGATCCCGAGGCTTAAGTAAAAAACTGAAGGTTGTAAACCAATGATCAGATGGACATCTGTGTGCCTGTATGATAGAGCTTCAGTTTTACCCAGAAAGTAGGCTTGAGAACACCTGGCCGACATCGAAGAAAAATCCAAGCCTCTATGGCTGATATATAGATGTGAGTGACCCAGCTTAGCACCAGCTTTTGTGGCCAGGGGACTGTGTCCACCACGTGTACCCCAAACTTTAGCCAGTACAGCTATTAGCAGAGCAGTATTCATATACAAGAATCTTGTGCTGCCCCAGAACTAACCCCAGAACCACTCTGTGCATCAAGTGGAACTGATTTGTGATTTGGCTTGCATCACTGCTACCTGCAGAATCTCACATGAGACTCAGGTGCAACCCAACTTAGGCAAGGCTCCACTCACTGATGAGTAGCACAGAGGAATAAAGCATACAAGTCTTTGCCCTGGAATCTGCTTAGGTTGGGCAGTGGTCTCAGGAAGTAACACAGAATATGGCTCTGGTGGACATTGGAGCTTAGGGCTGGTCCATTCACAATGATTCTTAAGGGTCTAGCCACAAGCCATTAACTGTAAACAAGGCTCCAGGACCACTGCTGTAGGGACAGACAACTCTCTCTAAGTACTCTACTGCTTGATTTTTAATGGAAAATTTGGGGAAAGCTCAAATTTGCCCACAATGCTGAAATAATGACAACACCATTAGCAGACTTCTGACAGATCTGTACCTTGGCACTATATAGTGCTTGGATAATGCAGGTGACTAAGATTCCTTATAATTTCTTGAAAGACAGGCATATACAATGCATGATTTTTCAGTGCCAGATGACGTCATATGCCAACAAGCATCACATGCTTTTGGAAAGCCATGACCTCATCTAGTACATACAATGACAGAAACTGACCAGGCAGTAGCCAGTGTGAGAGTCATCTCATAGAACTTAAAACAGTTGTTTAAAGGAAGCTAACTCTATAAGCTTCAAGAAAAAAAAGAGAAATATGTCAATAATATAACTAAGAAACTTAGGGCTGGGGATATGGCACAGTAGTAGAGCACTTGCCTAGCATTCTTGAGGCCCTGGGTTTGATCCCAGCATTGCAAAACAAAGCATAACTAAGAAACTTAAGAAACAATTTAATATTCAAATAAAAAGTATTAAGATGAAAGGTATACTTAGAAAATTTTAAAGTGTGATGTAAGGTCTAAATAGAATAGACAAAAACCAGAGTAAATGGGCTAGAATATAAAGCATTTGAAAATATAGTTTGAGAAGAAAAAAAAAGAGGGATAAAGAATACCTTACTGGTACTTTAGAATCAAATATGTATGATACTGGGGCTTACACAAGAAGCACTCCAGAATGGAAAAGGATAAAAAACCTTGTTAACGGATTAGAAGAATCACTACTGTTTAAATGCCTCCACTTCCCCAAACAATTACAGACTGAATACAACTTCTATAAAAACTACATTAGCTTTCTTCACAGATGTAGTAAAAATCTTCCAAAACTTATATGAAACCACAATAACTCCCAATAGCCAACGACATTTTAAGCAACGAGAACAAAGCAGGAGACAGTGTGCTACCTGACTTTAAAAGATGTTATAATGCTATCATAATCAAATCAATGAAATAAACATGGACACAAAGTACACTGGGAAAGAATAGACAGCCTAGAAGTAAACTCATTCATCTATTACCAAATGATTTATGAACAAAAGTGCCAAAAATATACCGTCGAGAAGAAACAGCCCTTTAACAAACGGTGTTAGAAAAACTGCATATCCAAATACAGATGAATGTTTGAGACTTTAATAAAAGGTGCAATTTCACCAAACTAATAGAATACAGACCATGGGAAATGCTTCACAGTATTGAAATGGGCAAGATTTTTAGGACACGATTCTGCCCCCCCCCCCCAATGCATACAATGAAAGCAAAAGTATACAAGGGGTATTGCATCAAATGTAAAAGCTTTAGTACAACAAAGAAAACTTTCTACAAAGTGCAAAGATAACCTACAGAATGAGGCCACATTTTTATTTTTGACTATATCTAAAAACATGCTGACATCCAAAATGCGTAAGCAATCCTAAAAACTCAACAGCAATTAGATAACCCAATATCAAATGAGCATAGATCTAAACAGATAATTCTCAAAAAGCATACAAATGGACAATAGGTACATGAGGAAAAACTACTACAATGAATTTTCATTTCACTTTAATAAGAATGAATAATACATTTTTAAAAAGATATTAAGTATTGGCTAGGATATGGAGAAAGGGTAACCCTTATACACTATTGCTGGTAATGTAAATTAGCTCAGCCACTATGAAAACAATATAGAACTTCCTCAAGTTTAAAAAAATGAAATAAAACTACAAGGAGAGGATCCAAGATGGTGGCGCTGATCCTGCATACTAGCTGAACAGCAGAACAACAGATATTGCAGAATGACCCCTAGGCCAAGCTCTGGACCCCAAAATTCCAGCATCTGTGTTTCCCAGGTGATAGGAGAGCCCACGGAGAGGGAAAAGTGTGGGTCCAACCTCATGTCACCCAGCTAATCCTGGGAAAAGTCCCCAGGTTCCCTCCAGAGCTCAGTCTCAGCCTCTGACCATCAGCAGACTCTCACTGTCCAGTGGATGGATACCATCCAGTTACCTGGGTATGGGCTTCAACCTTGGGCCTCCTGACAACGAGGATCCAAGGAAACAGCCCCAGCTGCTGCTCCAAAGAGACAGGTCAGACCTCTGAGCTCACAGGTTCTCCAAATTGGCTGCACCCAGTGAGCACAGTGTCTCAGCACAGAAAGTGCTTGAGCAGCTGGAGCTCATTAACCTCAGAGAATGAAACCCAGTGGTGGTGCTGCTGACTCCCAGACTTCCTCTGGTGAAAGGAGGGGCCCCAGGCTCCTGAGGAGCCTAGCTGGTCCTGAGGATCATACAGCTGAAGAAAGCCACAGGCAATTCCCTGAGAACTACCTGCCAGTCCAAGACCCATTACCACCAATTTGCAGGAACATCCAGCTTCTTGCCCAGGGCTCTTCCCATACCCCCAAGAACTCCAACAGGCAACAGGAACTACCAGCCAATGCCAGAGACAACTAAAGGCCAGCATGAAAACACAATCAACAAAATCCAGAGAAATATGGGATCTCCAGAACTCAGTAATCCAACGGCAAGCAGCCCTGGATACCATAACACAACTGAAACACAAGAAAATGACATCAAAGCTAGGCTAATAAAGATGATAATAGCTGTTAAAGAGGAAACCCTTCAAGAAATACAGCAAGATACAGTCAAACAGATTGAGGCCTTAAAAGAGGAAATGAATAAATCACTCAAAGAAATACAGGAAAATACAAACAGGGGAAGGAAATCAATAAAGCAACTCTAAATCTGAAGATGGAAATAGAAACAATAAAGAAAGCACAAACTGAAGAAATCCTGGAAATAGAGAACTTAGGAAACAAAACAGAAACTACAGAGGTGAACATTGCCAATAGAATACAAGATACAGAGGAAAGAATCTCAAGTGTAGAAGATACAATCTTAAGAAATTGATGCATCCATTAAAGAAAATGTTAAATCTAAAAATTTGCTGACACAAAACATCATGAACACCAAGAAAAGACAAAACCTAAGACTAAGAAGAACAGAAGAAAGAGAAGATTCCTGGTTCCAAGGCTCAGAAAATATTTTCAGCAAAATCGCAGAAGAAAATTTTCCCAACCTAAAGAAAGAGATGTTTATAAGCATACAAGTGGCCTACTTAACACCAAATAGAGTAAACCAGAAAAGAAAATTTCCCTGCCACATTATAATCAAAACACTAAATGTACAAAACAAAGAAAGAATATTATAAGTTGCAAGGGGAAAAAGCCAAGTAACATATAATGGCAAACCTAACAGAATCTCACCTGACTTCTCCACAGAACATAAAAGCCTGGGCACACATCTTACAAATGCTAACAGACCATGGATGCCAATCCGGACTACTATACCCAGCAAAACATTCAATAACTATAGATGGAGAAAACAAGATATCCCACGACAGAATCAAATTTAAACAATATCTATGCACAAACCCAGCTCTACAGAAGATACTAGAAGGAAACCTCCCACCAGAGGAGGTTAACTACACCAAAACAAACACAAGATATAAATAACTTCACCACAGCAAAACCAAAAGAAGACAAGCACACAAACACACTACCACAACCAACATCAAAATAAAAGGAACTAACAGTCACTGGTCATTAATATATATTAACATCAATGGACTCAACTCTACAATACAAAGACACAGACTAACAGAATGGATGCATAAACAGGATCCATCATTCTGATGCATACAAGAAACATAACTCAGCCTCAAAGATAGATATTATCTGAGAGTAAAGGGCTGGAAAAAGGTTTTCTGAGCAAGTGGACACAAGAAGCAAGCTGAAGTAGCCTTTCTAATATCTAATAACATAGACTTTCAGCCAAAATTAATCAAAAGAGATGAAGAAGGATACTTCATACTCATCAAAGGAAAAAAAATCTATGAAAATGACATTTCAATTCTGAACACCAATGGCAACTGCAAGGGTACCCACATTTGTAAAAAAAAAAAAGAAGAAGAAGAAGAAGAAGAAGCATTGATAAAGATTAAACCATATATCGAATCCCTCACATTAATAGTGGGAGACTTCAACACACCACTCTTACCAAAGGACAGGTCAACAAAACAGAAACTAAACAGAGAAATAATGACATTAACAGATGTCATGAATCAAATGGACCTGACAGACATTTAAAGAACTTTTCACTCAAGCACAAAAGAATATACCTTCTCATCACCTCATAGACCCTTCTCCAAAATTAACCAGATAGTAGGTCACAAAGCAAGCCTCAACAGATACAAGAAGACTGAAACAATCCCTTGTATCTTATCAGACCACCATTGACTAAAGCTGGACCTCAACAACAACAGAAGTAATAAAAAGCCTACACATGCATCGAAACTGAACAACTATCTACTCAACAACAAGTGGGCAGGGAAGAAATTAAAGAAAGAAATTAAAGACTTGCTAAAATTCAGTGAAAGCGAAGGCACAACATACCCAAGCTTATAGACACCATGAAAGCAGTGCTAAGAGGAAAGTTCTTAGCACTAAGTGCCCTCATAAAGACACTGGAGACATCTCACACAAGCAATTTAATGGCATATCTGGAAGCACTAGAAAAAAAAAGAAGCAGACACACCCAAGAGGAGTAGATGGCTGGAAATAATCAAACAAGGAGCTGTAACACATTGGTATCATCATGGGCTTGTGGGGCTTCTGACTCTCCACTGCTATCTGAGACCTGCAGACTCATTCTGAAAGAGCTAAAGTGTAATGCTCCATGGAAAACTCATTTTCCTCCTTCCCCAGTGAGACCAGGAACCTGGCCGACTGTCCAGTCCTCATGCATCACCCTGAGTGCTCTGAGCTGTCCCTGAGCAAGAAACAGGACCTTGAAACTTTTGATCTTAAAGTCTGTCCATTCTTATCCTGAGGCAAGCAGCACATGGACCAGTCCGCCAGACATGGGACCTAGGATACCCATACGATGCTGAATGACAATTCAAATTAACAAAATCAGAAATGAAAAGGGGGACATAACAACAGAAACCAAGGAAATCCAAAAAAAATGTTAAGTCTTACTTCAAAAGCCTATATGCAACAAAATTTGAACATCTAAATGAAATGGACAATTTTCTTAATAGATTCCACTTGCCAAAATTGAATCAAGATTGAGTAAACAAATTAAATAGTCCTATATCCCCTAAGGAAATAGAAGCAGTCACCAAAAGTCTCCCAACACTGCCCCCAAAAGGCAGCCCAGGGCCAGTATTTGAAGAACTAATACCAAGACTTTTCAAACTATTCCACAAAATAGAAGCAGAAGGAACATTACCAAACTCATTCTATGAGCCCATAGTCATCTCGATACCTAAACCACACAAAGACCCAATAAAGAAAGCAAATTTCAGACAAAATTCTCTTATGAAAATTGACACAAAAATACTCAATAAAACACTCACAAAGTGAATCCAAGAACACATCAAAAAAAGTAGGCTTCATCCCAGGCATGCAGAGGTGGTTCAATATATGGAAACCCATCAATGTAATCCACCATATAAACAAATTGAAAGAAAAAAAAAACACATGATCATCTCCTTAGATGCTAAAAAAGATTTTACAAAATCCAACATCCATTCAAGTTAAAAGTCTTGGAAATATCAGGGATACAAGGCACATACCTAAATAGTAAAGGCAATATACAGCAAGCAGACAGCCAATATCAAATTAAATGGAAAGAAACTCAAAGCAATCCTACTGAAATCAGGGACAAGAAAAGGCTACCCACTCTCTCTATATCTCTTCAATATAGTACTTGAAGTCTTAGCTACAGCAATAAGACAAGTAAAGGAGATCAAGGGATACAAATTGAAAAGGAAGAAGTCAAAGTATCACTATTGCAAATGATATGATTACATAAATAAGTGACCCCCAAATACTCTACCAGAAAACACCCACAGTTGAGAAACACCTTCAGCAAAGTGCTTGGATACAAAATTAACTAAAAAACAATCAGTAGCCTGTTGGCTCTGTTTCTTAACAATTAAACTTTATTATACAACCCAATTATCTTACATAAGAGGGAAACAAGGTTAAAGGGAAACAAGAGTGAACCTTCCAGTATCCGTTCCACAGGACCGGTCCCTAGGTGTCTCTGGCCTGCTCACTGGTCCGGCCTGTTCGCTGATCCTTTTCCCGATCCATGTGCACTCGAGCTCAGTCTGCACCTGCTGCCTCCTCTAGTCCTCGCTGCCTGTCTGTCTCTCATGTGCAAGGGCGGGTCTCCTCCTCCCATTGAGGGTCGATTAGAAACACAATAATCCAGGTAGAGTCTCCAGGTCTGCTTCCTGAATTCCAGGCCCAGGATGGCTCCACCCAGTCTATCTCAAAGTTAATCTCAGGGAGTATCCATGGTGTGTCCAAGGGCAAAGCCTACCAAAAATGCTTTCACCTGTGACAAAGCTTACAATCCTTCCCACAGTAGCCTTCTTTTATACAAACAATAAACAGGCTAAGAAAAAATTAGGGAAAAAATACCTGTTGAAATTATTTTTATAAAACTGTGTTTGTTTCTTTTAGCTTATTTCTTAACCTGGCTACCACACAAATAATTGAGACTTTTATAATACAAGGCTTCACAACACAATCTAAGCAGTTTATGTCTGCTCTTAACCCTCTATGTTATTTACTCTTACTCCCAGAAAACATCCCAGTGATACTTGCACTTTTGTAGCTTTCCGCAGCTCCAGCTCCTTCCTCTTCTTCCTCTACCCACGGCTGAATGCCCTAGCTGAATCTCCTAACACCTCTTCCCCTGGCTGGCAGGAAGTAGTGCCCTATTCTCTGCCCTGATCATTGATTGGCTGTAAACTGCTTTATTGACATAACAGGGGGGGGGTGATTGGGGAGCAGAATTTATATAACATTTAGACAGGAAATCAGAATTTAAACTACACAATACCTTTATGCCTACAAATACCTTTGCAATAGCCACAAAAAAAAGTATCTTGGTGTAACTCTAACCAAGCAAGTGAAAGACTTGTATGAAACAAAAAACAAAAAACAAAAAAACTTCAAGTCTCTGAAGAAAGAAATTGAAGACATCAGAAGATGGAAAGATCTCTCATGATCATGGATCTGGAGAAACAACATAGTAAAAATGACCTTCTTAGCAAAAGCAATTTACAGATTCAACTCAATCCCTATCAAAATACCTACACAATTCTTTACAGACATTGAAAGAACAAGTCTCAATTTCATATTAAAAAAAAAACTAAACTAAGCCGGGCGTGGTGGCGCATGCCTTTAATCCCAGCACTCGGAAGGCAGAGGCAGGTGGATTGTTATGAGTTCGAGGCTAGCCTGGTCTACAAAGTGAATCCAGGATGGCCAAGGCTACACAGAGAAATCCTGTCTCGAAAAACCAAAAAAATAACCCTAAACTAAACCCCCAGAATTGCTTAAAAAAATCTATTCAATAAAAGATCTTCTGGAGGTATCTGTATCTCTTATCTTAAGCTGTACTACAGAGCAATAGCAATTTAAAAAACCCACATGGTATTGGCATAAAACCAGACTGGTAGATCATTGGAATTGAATCGAAGACCTAGAAATAAATCCACATATGTATGGACACTTGACTTTTGACAAAGAAGCAAAAAACCATACAATGGGAAAAAAGATGGCATCATAACAAATGGTGCTGGTCTAACTGGATATCTACATATATAAAAAGGCAAATAGATCCATATTTATCACCCTGCACAAAACTCAAGCCCAAGTTGATCTAGAACCTTAATATAAAACCAGAAACACTCAACAGTAATTAAAACAGCAGGGTACTGGCACAGCAATAGGCTAGTGGATCAATGGAATCAAACTGAAGACCCAGAGAGGAATTCACACACATTTGCTCACTTGATTTTTGACAAAGAAGCCAAATCCATTCAATGGAAAAACAACAGCATCTTCAACAAATGGTGCTGGTCTAACTGGATGTCTACAAGTAGAAAAATGCAATTAGACCCCTATTTGTCACCATGCACAAAACTCAAGTCCAAGTGGATTAAAGACCTCTACCTAAAACCAGAGACATTAATCCAGTTAGAGGAAAAAGTGGGGAAGAGTCTGGAACACATAGGCACAGGAGACAACTTCCTGAACAGAACACCAACAGACCAGGCCTTAACGTCAAAAATTAATAAATGGGACCTCATGAGGCTGAGAAGCTTCTGTAAGGCAGGTGACACTGTCAAGAGAACAAAGTGACAGCCTACAGACTGGGAAAAGATCTTCACCAACCCTTCATCTGACAAAGGTCTAATATCCAAAATATATAAAGAACTCAAGAAATTAAACATCACCAAACCAAATAACCCAATTGAGAAATGGGGCTTGGAACTAAACAGAGAATTCTCAACAGAGGAATCTCAAATGGCTGAGAAACACTTAAAGAAATGCTCAACCTCCTTAGTCATCAGGGAAATGCAAATCAAAACAACTCTGAGATTCCATCTTACACCCATCAGAATGGCTAAGATCAAAAATTCAAGTGACACCACATGCTGGCGAGGATGTGGAGAGAGAGAGGAACACTCCTTCATTGCTGGTGGGAATGCAAACTAGTACAACCACTTTGGAAATCTATCTGGCGCTTTCTCAGAAAAATGGGAATAGGGCTTCCTCAAGACCCAGCTATTCCACTCCTTGGAATATACCCAGAAGATGCACTACCACACAACAGGGACATATGCTCAACCATGTTCATAGCTGCCTTATTCATAATAGCCAGAACATGGAAACAGCCTACGTGTCCCTCAGTAGAAGAATGAATAAAGAAACTGTGGTACATTTACACTATGGAATGCTACTCAGCTATTAAAAACAAGGAATTTCCAAAATTTGTGGACAAATGGATTGAACTAGAAATTATCATAATGAGTGAGTTCACCCACAAGCAAAAAGAGTTAAATGGTATATACTCACTTATATCGAGACACTAGTCCAAGGGGTACGTCCCCATGAAAAACTTTACCTACCAGGAAAGTGGGTCAGAGGGGAGGACATCCTATTGAGACTTTAGGTGTGAGAAGCCTGGGAAAATGAGGAAATAGAAGGATCCAGATGGTCCTGGAAAACTACAGGCGGGTCTGGGCCCTGGGGCCTCCTCAAACTATGGCACCAGCCAAGGAAAATATAGGCAGTAAACTTCGAACCCCTACCCAGACTAGCCGATGGACAGGACATTCTCCACCGTTAAGTGGAGAAGGAGATCTGACTTTCACACAAACTCTGGTGCCCCATATTTGACCATATCCTTTGGATGGGGAGGCCTGGCGGCACTCAGAGGAAGGATAATAGGTCACCAAGAAGAGAATCGATACCCGATGAGCATATACAGGGGGAGGAGGTCCCCCTCAGCCACAGACATAGGGGAAGGGAGTGGGGGGAGGGGAAGCGGGAGGGAGGGAGGAATGGGAGGATACAAGGGGTGGGCTAACAACTGAGATGTAATATGAATAAATCAATAAAAAAAAACAGAAACACTAAACCTTTTTTTTTTTTTTTTTTTTTTGGTTTTTCGAGACAGGGTTTCTCTGTGTAGCCTTGGCCATCCTGGACTCACTTTGTAGACCAGGCTGGCCTCGAACTCACAGCGATCCACCTGCCTCTGCCTCCCGCGTGCTGGGATTAAAGGCGTGTGCCACCATGCCCAGCTTCACTAAACCTATTAGAAGATAAAGTGGGGAAGAGCCTTGAATTCATTTGCACAGGAGACAATCTCCTGAACAGCTCAGGCCCTAAGATCAACCATTAATAAATGGGACCTCATGAAACTGAAAAGCTTCTGTAAAGCAAAGGACTTTGTCAAGAGAACAAAATGATAACCTACAGACTGGGAAAAGATCTTCACCAACCCTATATCCGACAAAGGGCTAATATATAATATATGTACATAAGGAACTAAAGAAATTAAACACCAACAAACTAAATAACCCAATTAAAAAATGAGTTACAGAGATAAACAGAATTCGCAACAGAAGAATATCCAATGGCTGAGAAACACTTAAGGAAATGATCAACATCCCTAGTTATCAGGGAGATGCAAATCAAAACTACTCTGAGACTCTACCTTACACTTGTCAGAATGACTAAAACTCAGGTGACAGCACATACTGGCAGGGATGTGGAGAAGGCAGAAAATGCCTCCATTGCCGGCGGGAGTGCAAACTTGTACAACCACTTTGAAACCAGTCTGGTGCATTCTCAGAAAATTGGTAACAGCTCTATCTCAAGACCCAGCTATACCACTCCTGGACATATACAAAAAGATGCCCCACCATACAACAAGGACCTTTGCTCAACTATGTTCATAGTAATAGCCAGAAACTAGACACAACCCAGATGTCCCTCAACAGAAGAATGGATAAGGAAAGTGTGGTACATCTATACAATGGAATACTATTCTGTTATTTCAAACAAGGACACCAAGAAATTTATAGGCAAATGGATGGAACTAGAAAAGACCATCCTGGGTGAGGCAGCCCAGACCCAGAAGGACATGCATGGTATATATTCACTTATAAGCAGATATTAGCCATATAATACAGGATAGCTATACTACAATATACAGACCTAAAGAAGCTCAGTAATGAGGACCCTAGGGAGGATGCTTAATTCTCACTCAGAAGGGCAAATAGAATAGACCCTGGAAGCGGTTGAAGAGAGGGAACAGGATGGGAGCCTACCATACATGTTCCCCGAAAGACTCCACCCAGCAGGGCATTGAAGCAGATGCTGAATATCACAGCCAAACTTTGTGCAGAATGCAGGGAGTCTTGTAAAAGAGTGAGAGGATAGAATGACCAGAGGATATGGCAGCTCCACAAGGAGACCAACAAAGCCAAGAAATATGTGCCCAGGGGGCCAGCAGAGACTGATGCACCAACCAAGGACCATGCATACATGGAGAGGACCTAGGCCCCCTGCTCAGATGTAGCCTATAAGCAGCTCAGTCTCCATGTGAGTCCTCTAATATGGGGAGCAGGGGCTGTCTCTTCCATGGACTCTGTTGCTTGCTCTTTGATCACTTCTTCCTTCTGGGTGCCTTACCAGGCCACAGAGAAAGAGGATACAGGCAGTCCTGATGAGACGTGACAGGCTAGGGTCAGTTAGTAGGGGAGGAGGGCTCCCCCTTTCTGTGGACTATGGGAGGGGCATGGAGGGAAAGGGAAGGAGAGTGGGACTGTGAGGAGATGAGGGATGAGGCTACAATCATGACGTAAAGTGAATAAAAATGTAAAGAATAAATTTAAATTAAAATGAATAAATAAACAAAACTACCATATTATCTCACAGTTCCACTACTGTGTATATAACCAAGGAACTGAAATCAGTAAGTCAAAGAGATCTCTACATTCTCAAGTTCACTATAGCACTATTCACAATAGCCAAGAAATGGTAAAAAGTCAAGTAAGTGCCTGTCAACTGATGAAAAGATGAAGTGATACATATATACAATAAAATACTGTCCAGTCACGCAAAGGATGAAACATTATTGTTGGTGACACTACCATCAGTTACTTCAGTCAGACCTCATATCCAGATGAGGTTAATTGGGGCGTGAAATCTGAGAGGCACTGTAGAGAACACTATTTACTCCCCTGCTCAAAACACTCTGTGGGAACAGAGAAGTGACAAATTAAGATGACAAGTCCCTGTTCCTGTTGGAAACACTTTCTGAATCAAAAGGAGGAAAATATCATACAAGGAACAGATCTTACCTGAATTGGCACTTTTGAATGAGTCTTGCATTTATTATTAAAAAAAAAAAAAAAAACCAGGTCTCGTACACTCGGGAGTAGTGGTACATTCTTATGGTCCTGGTACTCAAGGGTAGAGGTAGGAGGCTCATTATAAGTTTCATGCCAGTTCAGTGTACATAAGAGTTCAAGGACTGTCAAGGTTACATAGTAAAACCCTTTTCCAAAAGAAAGAGATAAGGATTTCTGGTAAGGCCATATGGAAACATATATTAGAAGCTTCTTAAATTATATAATTACATATATATATATATATATATATATATATACATACATACATACATATATATTCTGAAGAGTGCTTCAAGCAATGGAGTAAATACTGTTCTCTACAGTAGTTCATTTTTTCTTTTTTCTCTTTATTTATTCTTCTCTCATACAATATAGCTCAACTACAGTTTCCCCTCCCTCCACTCCTCCCAGTTCCCCCTCTAGCTCCTCTCCAATAGATCCATTGCTCCTGTTTCCCTTCAGAAAACAGCAGGCCTCCCAGAGATATTTACCAAACATGGTATAACAAGATGAAATAAGACTAGGCACAAACCCTCATATCAAGGCTAGACAAAGCAACACAGTAGGAGTAAAAGGATCCCAAGAGCAGGCAAAAGAGTCAGAGACATCTCTACTTCTACTGTTAGGAGTCCTGCAAAAGTTCCAAGCTAAACAACCACAGCATGTGTGTGGAGGATGTAGTTCAGATCAGTGCAGGCTCTTTAACTGCTGCTTGAGTCTCTGTGAGCCCCTATGAACCCAGCTTAGTTGCCTAATGATCATCAGAGGGGCTTTATCTGGCGGCTGATGGGAGAAGATGCAGAGACCCACACTCAAAACATGAGGTGGAGCTTGGAGAACCCCCATAGAAGAAGGGAAGGACTGTAGGAGCCAGAGGGGTCAAGGACACCAGGAGAACACAGCCCACAGAATCTACAGTGGATTGGGTCTATTCTTTACATAGACAATTATATATATATATATACATATATACATATATATATATATATATATATATATATATATATATATATGAGAAAATGCCTCCTTTACAAGTCATAGGCTAACAGATAAAAAGCCTTATGCCAAATGTGTATTATTCCTCTTCTAGTTGTTGGTCAGAGGAATCCCGCAGTCTATCAAAATAATGCAGACTATTACCAATGCTCTTGGGTACCAACCACAACTTAAAGGCAAGAGGCTATTGCTGATGACACTACATACTTCAGTCATAAGACAGAGACTTCAAGCTGGTATACCAGCCTGGACATTTCATCACTACTGGCTAGCTTTCACAGTTCCACAAGGTTATTATGCAGGCAGCTATGGAAGAAAAGTCATCCACAGTCTTACCCAGTTATGAATGCTGTAAGCTCCAATAGCAACCAGCCTGGTGAAATCTTCCCACAGGTGTAATAGTGGCATAAATGTTATAGAGGTAACTAAAACCACTTTCCAATTGGATTTCAGTGCTACTCTACAGGATAAAACTCACGTCTGGTGTTGTAAATCTAGTGAGGAACCTACTACCACTAGTTTGCTAACTGGTATCAAGCTGCCCTTTAAACACGTATCCTTATGCCCGTAGAATAGTACATCTCTCAACCTTCTTTAGAGATTTTTTTGTAGTAGATGCTGGCAATTAACACAAAGGTACCCTATGGATCAGTGATAAAACTAAGGAATTATGGAGTGCTCAATTCTAAATGGGACAACCTGTCATGCCCCTTCCTCCAAAGGCCGGGAGATCCTTGCAGACGTAGGAGCAGCAAGATTCTGACAGCCAGAAGTTGTGGAGGAGTGCTGCAAAGGTGTTTGGAAATGATAGGGCTTCCCACAGGAACTCACAGTTTCTGTGACTGCACGCACACTTCCACATCTGGCCTGCACACAGTCAATCCAGATCAACTTCATAGCATAGATGAGGGAGAAGTGGTAGTGGTTATAAGAGGCATTGGAGGGGAGGGAGTGGGTGATAGATTTGATCAAAACACCTTGAAATCGTGTATTAAATTCCATCCCCCAAATGAAAAATAATTAATAAGAGAAATACAACAGGTTTTTCAGGACAGCATTCATCAGGCTACATGTTTGAAGCAGCTCTGTCTATTTCAACACAGGCCACAGAAGGGAGCCCAGTGAACAATTCTAAATGCCCTAGCAGTTACAATAAATAGTAGTTTGGAAGAAGGATTAAAGCAATTTTATTAAACGATGTAAAGTTAATTGTATTTCTCTTATTCAGACCCGTAAACTCCAAATATTTGACTTCATCATGTCATCCAATGTAAAGGTAATTGTTGTTAATATTCCATTACTTTGTTTTGCTACTAAGATTTTTAAGATATTCGTGTTTTCTATTTATACATGTTAATTTGAAGTAGATACATTTCAGATGTTTAGTAATCATAAGTGCTTAGTGGATGCCATATGTGACAGTATTGGTGCAGATATAA
Organism: Acomys russatus; assembly: GCF_903995435.1. Classification (NCBI taxonomy): domain Eukaryota; kingdom Metazoa; phylum Chordata; class Mammalia; order Rodentia; family Muridae; genus Acomys; species Acomys russatus. The sequence goes on from NC_067169.1 coordinate 17,751,606, forward strand.
TAGCATTCATTAATATTAGATGCCAAATATGAGTGCTATCTAAGGACATGACATTCTAGCATATAATTAATTTCCCTTTGGAAATGTGTACATAATATCAGGGCCTTAATAATATTAGTTTTATCCTGTAATTCCAGGCAGCTCTGTCAGGGTACAAACAGCTCTGCATACCTGAATAATTCTTTGGGGCTTAATAGAAACCTTGTTTATCTTTTTTCCTTCAGAATCAGTTCTCCAGAGAAAGGAGAAAATGAATTCAATGTGAAAGGTAGAAAATGGGATATAAAGAAATTCTAAGGAGCTCTAAAACCTAGGAAATTAGGTCAACATTCAGGCAGAGGAATTAGAAATTTGTTTTCAATGTAACCCTTAGTACTGGACGAAAAATATAACTCTGGTGGGTGAAGACCACTCTTCCTCCTAGACTTCCTAGGCCCTTTCTCTTCCTTTTTTTTTCTTTTAAAATATATTTACTAGAGGAGAGAGCAAACAGTCTCCCACTACCAGAAATTATGCATTTGACTTTCCCACATTCGGGGACACTACAGGGATCAACACAACTGGAGTGCAACGAATAAGCCTCATCCTTGGGAAAACATGGTATTACTTCTGCTGTTCCTAGACCCTAGACATATATATACAAATAAAGAGAAGTTCAAGGTCAAGATCAGGTTTGAAATCCAGGATTAGGTAACATTACGCCTCTTACAGGAGAATGATTTGCCCTCTGGTAGAAGCGGCTGAACCTCCACCCCACCCCCACTCCCCCCACTAATCTTTTAAGTCCAAATATTGACAGAAGAATACATATATGGAATACTTTTAAGAAATATAACTGCAGGTCATATAGCCAGCTTTTAAACACAGAAATTTCTTGAATCTTTCTAAACTGGTGAAGAATCCTTCTGTATGTGTCAAACCACCTAACTAGATGTTCCGTGAAGGTAGGAGGAAACAATAAAATATTTTGTTTCTCTTTTGCAATATTTTTTCGTTCTTAGGAACACTGAAGCTCCCTCGATGGTCTAGGTAGGTACTGGATTATTTTGGGGGCCTGTGAACTGATACTAAAATATGGCTGACTATAAACCCCTTAACCAAACGATGTGTTTTCACACTGGGAGCTCTTAGTAGACAGAAGAAACCATCCCAGCTGAGAAATTGCCTCATAGAATAATAGTCCCGTAGTTTCACATTGTCTTTTAGGTTTAGCTGCCATGAGAGTGGCTCCATTTTCCAAGTTTTAATCCTTGTTTATGGTAGATGCTGAGAAAACTATGACGACTACTTTGACTACAGTGACAGCTTTCATCTATCACTCAAAATAGCATCTCCATTGGCTTGAAAATAACTGTACAAGTGTGTGCTAAATGTTTCTGGTTACTAGAGTGGATGGCAATTCTTCTACTCCATTTAAGAAGTTCTCTTGGTAGGAAAAGCACATTTCAATGTGCTGGTAGTGGTGGTAGTGGGGGATGGTCTTGAAACCTTACTCTGAAATATAAAATATCCTGTTTTGTTTCTTGAATGCTATCACTCCTAAAAGTGACTCATTAACTGTAGACTTGAGGTGATTAAGATCAGAAGCAAACTGTTAACAAATTAAGCCAGTATGCATAGTGAAGATATAGAAAGAGGGTGGTATGACCAGTATTCTAGGAAGTAGGCTAATCAGCTTTCAACCACAAACTCATCATTGGGAGAGAAAATTAATTCAGGATGAGAGGCAGGCAGGGAGGGAAGGCACACACAGAATTTTTAAATATGTCTCCACAAATCTTTGCGCTTTGGAGGGCATCAGACTCTGAAGGTGTTGACATACTATAGTCATTGCTGAAAGGTTTATCATCTGCAGTAGAGATGCTGCTGTGTGCAGTTATACATGCCTCGAAGATGTTCTTGGTTCCAAACCCTGCTCAAACCAACACTGCTGGAAACCTAATGATTTGCAGAGAAAATACAATGAGGTTAAAATAAGAAAAGGCATTTCCTAGCAGTTGTGCCCAACCTTTTGACATTGTACGACACTGTCATCTATAAAGTCCATGCTTCCGAGCCGTGCAATTGATTAAAAAAAGATTGCAAAAACACAAATCATAATGCTTTAAATAAGTTTATGATTCTTTGTAGGACCTCCTGCATTGGTATCTTTGCTGTAGTGATGAGCACATTGGAAACACCTGGGGTCTAGAGAACATGGTTCTGCAGAAAACTTGCCATCTTAGCATATCGGGACAGAGCTGGTTATATACTGGAAAAGGAGGGATTAAGGATTTTTTGATTATACATTAGATTTTAATGCTATAAACTAACTCTTTCTGAAAAAGAAAGCCTGTTAAGAATGTTATTTATTAATTACAATGTATGGTTGGCATGTCTGAGTGCTTTTTCAGCTGCAAAGACATTCATAAAATAGATATGCCCATTAAGTTATAGTTAGATATGAAAAGTAATTTCTGGTGTTCTATTGCACAGTGGGTAACTATAGATGGTGACACTGTACTATGTTTTACGAAATACCTAGGAAGAAATAGATTATGAATGCTTTCACCATAAGAAAATGACAAATGTTTGAGGAGATAGAACTGGTTACTTCTGAGCTGAACATTACACAATGAGCACAGATATTAAAATATCATATACCTCCTCATAAGGATGCATAATATTTTGTCCCACTATGCATCCTTGGGAAGCCTGGAACTCACTATGTAGCCCAGAGCCTGCCTCTGCCTCCTGAGTGCTGAGATTAAAGACATGTGCCACCACACCCAGCAGTCTGTATATCTTTGGTTACTTATAAAAAAAAAAAACAGCACCTTCTATGATAAGGACACTAAGAAATATGGTCATAGAAGAATAGCTATAATATCTATTCACCTCACCTCATTATCCTAGTCGGGCAGTGGTGGCACATGTCTGTAATCCCAGCACTTAGGAGGCTGAGGCAGGTCAGATCTCTGTGAGTTTGAGGCCAGACTGGTCTACAGAGTGAGTCCAGGACATCCAGGGCTACACACATAGAAACCCTGTCTTAGAAAAAAATGAAGAAGAAAAAGGGGGGAAAAAAAGAAAATAAATCCCCCTTGCCCAACTCCCTCACAGATCCTCCTTTTTCTCTCTCTTTAGAAAAACAAACAAAAAACAATTAAAAATACAATAGAGAGAGAGAGAGAGAGAGCACGCAGAGAGAGAGAACCTATAAAAACAGAAAATTGGAAGCCATAATACACAAGCAAAAGACCAGTAAGACAAAAATGAAATGCACAAACAAAGCAATATAAGACAAAGTCTACGAAAATCCCATTGAGTTGGTTTTGTATTGGTTCCCTACAAAGCATAGGTGGGGGTTATTGAGAGGGGTGTAGTAGGCACTACTCCCTCAGCCTACTGCACCTGGAAGGCATTACCAGCATGGATGAGGGCTTCCCCTTGGCTGCATATAAAAAACCCTATTAGATATATACACATACAATCTACCCCTCCCCTGCCCAGGCCACAAGCAGTTGCCAGTTGGTAGGGAGCAGTTGGTCTGGGGGTGGGGGTACTAACTGTCAATAAGCCCAGCTGGGAAGATCTTCTGCAAGGGGCACAGTTGAATGCCTTAAGATGGCAGCTTCTTGACTTGGAGGTCAGTCAACATAGCCCCTAAAATTAAAAAAAAAAAAAAAAAAAGAACTACCATATGATCTTTCTGGCAATATGGACTAAATAAATAAAATTGAGATGCTTAGGTGACAACTGCACTTCAATGATCATAATAAAAGCATTCCCCAAGTCACAATAGGAAAAGAATAAAGAAAACATAGTATATGCATGCAATAGAATATTCTTCCAGATAAATAACTTTCAAAAGAAGGAAGCTAATACTTCTGTCAACACAAAAATCTGGAAGACATTATATTAATCAAAATAATTCAGACATAGAACAAATACTTTGTGGCTGTACTTAAATGAGGTATCTAAAATTATCAAACTCATAGACACAGACAGACAGCAGTGGTTGCCAATGACTATGGAGCAAACCATTGTTACTAGATCCATATGGAAGTTCAACTTTATACAGTTATGGGTTCTAGAGATCTGCTACACGACATAGTGCATAAATGTTGCTAAAAGAGTATTATGAACTTTAATAGAGTATTATTTGTGTTGTGTTCTTCCAAAAAAGAGCAATAAAAATGAAACACAGTGAAACCTTTTGAGGTGTGGCACCTTGCTTGTGGCGATAGCATCATGGGTGTCTGCAAATGTCTAAACTCTAAACTGTACACATTCAATGTGTGTGCTTTTATGCAGCAATTATACTTCAATAAATCTATTTTAATAGAAAGATATGCTATGGCTACACCTTTGCATACTGAAAGGGCACCATCAAAAACAAAGGAAGTATTAAAACAAACCATATCTAACTCATGCTCTTCAATGGCCCCTTTCAATGAGTGACATGTTTCCTAACTCATTTTGTTTATATGCTTATGTTCAAACAAAGCCAAAGTCACGTCATCCTACTTGTATTTTATATTTATCAATTATCATAACTCATGTTTATCTAATAATTGTATGCATCTCTGTGCCATATACAACTGAGATAAGTCAGCAGAACTTTAGTAGCAACACCCAGCAGCACAGCTTCAATACATTGAGCAAATTCATACAAGAAAGCGGTGTTTTCACGGGCAAATGTTGTACTATATGGCTGAATCTTAACATTCTTCAATTTCTCATCCTATTGAATGGATTTCCATTTTACATTAAAAACATAATCATAACAAACAACTATTAAATTTGTCTTTTAATTAGACATAAGTTAAAAAAAAAGACGCCATTTAAGGACTATAGAAGAAATAAAATGCAAGAGAATTTTGAAAAAAAAATTAATTTATTATATGAAGAAACATGAACAACATTTGAGTCAATGACTCAAGAGAAACAGTCCACAAAAGTTCATATCCACAATCCACTGGCTGAGATGTACTGGCGCATACAACCATACTAATGCTGTAAGATAAATACCAAGAAAATGCTTGTTGTCAAGACAATCAATGCTAATGCTTATTTTCCCATTTATAATATTGAACAGATTACATTCACATTTAATTAATGCTTCAAATCATCCATTTAAGTTGTAATGTACAATCATCAAAAGATGCTGCTACATTCCTTATGAAAGATAATATCAAGACAATAAACTTACCTGCCATCAGAAGCATTGTTTTAGATACACTGTGTCTTTTTTTCCAACCAAGTACTCAGGGGCTTGGAGGCTATTTTTAAAATATGGTGTGTGTGTGTGTGTGTGTGTGTGTGTGTGTGTGTGTGTGTGTGTGTGTGTGTGTGTGTGTACACGCACCATGGTGTGCTTGTGGAAACTATTTCTCTCCTTCTACCGTGTAGGTCCCAAGGATGGAACTTGGGTTGTTGGGTTTGGTGGCAAGCACCTTTCCCTGCTGAGCCATCTCACATGCCCTGAGTACTAAATTTTGTAATCACCTGATGGTAAGAGAGGGCAACTGCAGAGAAGACCAAAGACCTATATGTTCACTCAAGACACTCATGTGGATGGAACTATTTATTTCATTTCAGACAGTAAAACAACAAAACACAACCACAAACAATAACCTGTTTATGGACTTGAATAATATAGTAACTCTTGCACTTTGAAAATATTTTTGTACCTATTACTTAATGAAATCTTTCCAACAGATTTGTGAGGTAAGTTGGACAAGTGTATCATGTTAACTTGGTGAGTTAGGAAACTGAGGCATAGAATAATTAAGCTTGTGGAACTGCACAGATTGAATGCCTATATACCAAGACAGTGAATTTAGATCTAATTTGCTAAAATAAAATAAAAATAAAAATAAAATGTCTTTTTAATGTATGAACTGCCCCTCAGTGTCTAACAGTTTATCACTGCTAGTTTGGTTTGAGGTCATTCAAGATGCTTATCAACTGTCTAAAGTAAAATGGCTTACAATATATTTGAAAATTAAGAGCTTAAAAATATTTTTGAGTCATGTTTCCAAACCAAGGATGGAAAAATACAAGGGTCTTCACCCTTGTCTACTTCTGAGCCGGCCTAGGAAGTGACAGGTAGTTGACTCTAGTCTCACTCCCAAGGCCCTGCAAAACTTCAAGAAAAGGATGTACTTCACATTAAAAACGGAAAGCATCTGCTTCTGTAAACATAATGAAATGATTTGATAGAGAAGAACATTTTGGGATGGCTTAGGAATGGTCTTCCTACTCTTTTAATCATTTTGAACTTCTTAAATTATGAAATAACCAAAACAGGAGTATTTTAACCTCTTAACTTTCTTTTACCTGTAGTTGTTATGTATTTTCAAAGACATTTTCCCTGTATTATAGTTTTGTACCTCTGAACATGAAAAGCACAAGGAAATGTCTATAATATAGAGTATAATTTTGATGATGTCTGCTAGCTATGTCTAGGTCTATTAAAAACAGGAAAAGTAGTGCGTGGGTCAACAGAGAACAGAGACAACCTTCAGTTTCATTTCTATACGTTAAAAATAGTCAAAAGGGATGTACTGCCTGCACATTCTCATAGATTTAAACCACAAATACTGAAAAACCAGGAGAATTATAAATTAAGAAAAAGACCTCATGAAAATAAAAAGGACATTCTGTAGTTTAGAACCTTACTGATGTCTATGCATACAAAATAGTATAAATTTTAACAGTGTGAATGATATGTCAAAGAATATTTACGATTTTAAGAATCTTCTAGTATAGTAAAATTTATTTACCAAATTTAATTTTTATCAGTTTATGAAATTACTCATCAATTTGATACCAAAAGAGTTAAAAAGCAATTATTAGACATATGATGGTGAGATAAACGTGTTTTATGAATTTATGTAGTCAGAAAAGTAGATGTCTATTCAACACTTTAGAATCACAAATAGAGGTACCTTTGAAATTTTCTTAAATTTTATTATAATTCTCATTTTAAATTGGTATGAAGTTTATGGTCACCTGCTTCTAGACATTTCATTATCCAAATTTTAGTTGTAGAAATAATAGCACTGATATAGGCATTTTTGTCAGACTATTGACAAAATTCTACCTAACCCCTTTAAATGAAAATAAATAGTTCCAGATTAAAGAGAAATTATACAGAAGATGAAATGGTGTTGAGGACAACACTGAAAATCTTATGAAAGTTAATTTATAATTATGTCAAGTCAAAATACATTTCATGAAGAACAAAACCTTCTGATCATTTCATTATTTTCTATAACTTAAAAGGTTTCAGAAGTCAAACTTCCTAACTAGGGAGTGGTAATGAGGAAAGCACTTATTTTTCTTAAAAAATGAAAACTAAAGCATCCTATACACTTGCATTGGCGAAGAGCTTTCTCTAGGGCTTTCTGGAAACAACAGCACATAAACTGATGTGAGTCTTGCTGAAAACTTTCCTGACAGGCAAGGAAGCAGGGGATAGAAATGAAGAATATTAATTCTTTCTTAAAAGATTAGTCTGAGAATATTCTACGAGAATTTTCCCAGAACTATAGGATACTGTTATTTGTATAAGCTTCCATCATTTTGATGTTCAAACAATTATCCCAGTCCATCCTAGCCCCTAATGTCTTCAATATGTAGAATGAAACATAGCTTTCTTAAATAACTGTACCAATAGATCCTAGGGAATAAAGTCCCCAAATCCAGGCCTTTGAAACCAATTGCAGATTACATGCCAGAGAGACTACAGTTGGTTATGTACAAAAAGTCTTAATGAGGTGAAAAATGGAACAAACTAATAAAACAGACTAAACAGCTCTCCCTGAAAGCTATGACTGAAATGAAGCTGTAAAATCCCTAGTAGCCTATTGTGGCTATCATGGTGACTTCTGTATAAAGCTATATTCAGTAGTCGCAAAGCATCGGGCTACTGAGACAACAGTCTAGGAAACTAGAGAACAAGCATTTTTCTTCATTATACTTGATGAGGATGACCAGCTCAACTGGAATTTCAGGGATATTGTGTCAATCAATGAAAAGACCAGCAAGGTCAGTAGGTTTCACTAAGTGCTCCCAAAGCTGCTTCAAATCCAAGAGTTTTATAAACAGCAGCAGCGCACAGGGAGTTGACAGATAACTTCCTGCCTTATCCCTGTGCAGGGCTCATCACTTGCCTGAAGAATAGTTATTAACCCAGAACACAATATCCCCGCCTTGTAAGAAGCCTCAGGTTCCATTAAGCAGAGCACAGATCAACAGCACTCCACATCTCAGTGGGCTCAGGACTCATTTTACTGGTAGAAGGTGTTACATCTTGCTCTGTGCTTGACTTAAAGTCTGTATCTGTCTTTGTTACTGTCTTGGTGGGCTTTCCCCTTAAGCAGGACAAGCAGACACACCTGAGACATGACATAAAGCTTTCAGAAACGCTGGAAGAGAAGAGCCTTTTGCAAGGATGGAAGAACTGATAGAACACAAGCATGAAAAGAATGCCGGTGCAGTATGCAATGAGCAGCTGCAGAATCAACAAAGGCGCACACACATACATGTATATGTCAGTTTTGAAAAAATACCACAGGAGCAGGAGGACAGCATTCTCGATGAATCGCACCATGTAGTAGATCAGCAGCCGGTACCAATTCTGAGACTTGCTGATGAGGTCAGGATTGTCAATTTCCAGCTGTACAGCTGACCAGCAGAACATGTTGATGCCAGCATAGAGGAAAGTGAGGAAACAGAGCACGATGGTGGTACCCACCCTACTTAGGGCCTTCTCTATGTTCTCAGGGAATGGGGAGCCGCTGCACCAGAAAAGGATCCAGGGGTAGAAGAAGAAGCTGAAGAAGTTGACAAGTATGATTACCAACACCCAGATTTTCAGGACAGAGGTAAAGAGGACCAGGACGATGACCCGTGTGGCGATCTCAAAGCTTCTCCAGAGGAAGATACAGATATAGGCCAGGGGCTTGACTTTGACCTCATACTCATCATACTTGATTTTGATGGCTAAGATGTTGCAACGTAAGGCTCCATACACAATGGACAACAGGGACAAGGTCATGATGACGCCTGAAGAGAGAAGAGAAAGAGCATTGTCAAATCTCAACCTCTGCCAGGAATCCTTTGGCCAATGCTCTGTCATCTCCCTCCCACAGGCCTTGGACTCCTCTGTATTACCTGTGCAGGCTAACTTCCACCTGGTGGTATCTGAGACTACTTGAAGACTTTTTCCAGAATTACAGAAGGCTGCTATACATACATTCCTGGCAGGCTGAAGCATCAGGGAATGAAGAGCCATGGGTGAACCCTTTGATAACCCAATTCTAGCAACAGTAAGAGCTAGTTTCCTCATTTGTTATGCAGAATAGGCCTGAGAGATGTGTTCCAGTGTTTACTCCGAGGCTTTAACTTCTAGTCTCCTACTGTGATTTTTGTCTTATAATGACCCATCTCATCCCCTTTCGTTCCAATCCTTTCAAATCCTCTCAGGGTCTGCTTCAGAGGTAACTCAGACTGAAACTCGTTCCTGATGCCAATCTTGGTCAACAGGAATAGATGAGTCCTTCACATAGTTTGTTTTGTCTTGTCGGTTGGTCTATCAGGTTCTGCAGAACCAAGACTGTGTCTAGCATTTCTTCAGTTTTTCCTTTTTCTTTTCTTTTCTTTTTATTTTTTTTGTGATGTTACACATACAAAGCCATCACCAAATCTTAAACCCTTGAGATTCTCCCATACAGCATTCATACTATTTTGTACTATACATTTAGGTTTCTTATCTACTTTGAGTTCATCTTTATAATGAGTGAAAGCTTTGTGTTTAGTCACATGTTACAGTTATTCCATAGGGGGATATGCACCAGTTGTTGCAAACATTCTTTTCCAATTGTGTAGTCTTTGCTCTTTTGTTGAAGACCAAATAATGCTGACTCTAAATGGATCTATTTCTGAATAATATATTTTGTTCAACTGATCTAGTAGTCGGTTTTGCCAATATTATACCACCTTAAGTACAGTAGCTTTATCCATGCTTGCCTCTTAAAATGTACATCCATGTATGTCCATACATGTTCTAAAACTATCTATATCTAAATGATACAAAAAGGAAGGTCACAAGAGTCCTCAGTAGGTAACGACGTGTACCACTAAGTCTGACAACATGAGTTTGGGACCCACATACTAGGAGTGAACCAGCTTTGGCCAAGTTGTCCTCTGACCTACATATACGCATCATGATACACATAAAAATAATTTAAAATGACAAATGAGTATGTCTTTCCACTCAAGTGGAGTGGAGAAGCATATACTTGATGAACCTAAAGACTCATCTGCCTTGGTTTTAAATTTGTCCAAGGGAGGCTGGCATCTACTAATAACATCTAAAAGCTACAAACACCAGAGCAGACTAGGAAGTAGCTGGACTGAGTTCTTTCTTGAGACGCTAATTCAGTGAATGCTGCACTGCAGAATATTTGCGTGGTAGTGTTTATATGTGTAATTATAGATGCTCACATCCTAAGGACCTAGTATTGAAGCCTTTTCTTTCAGTATTTATAGTTTTCCACTACAAAAATACTTTATATGCAAAAATACTAGTCATGCATAGTGAAAATATAAATTATACAATCATACACATATATTTGTAATGTTATATTTATGATACTTTGACTTGAAGATATATTGCATTAAACAACATAAGAGTCCGAATAATTTCTAGAATCAATTGTAAGGTCAATTATTTCCAAATAATATCCTTTTCTAGAGCAACAGAAGTATACAATTATTACCCACTTGGCTCTAAGTAATCAAGCACAGAACTTTGAAAATGCAAAGAAATTATCTTTAAATCAGATGCTTCAACAATACAACTATTGTAAAATATAAAAATTAGAGCAAGAATGGTAATGCCCTCAGGCAGTGGCTCTCAACCTTCCTAATGTGTGTCAGTTGTATCTAAAAAGTATCCTTCATTCAAAAAAACAGAAAAATGTTTTGGGAGATTTCTGTAATAAAAAGGAATAGAAGTGGCGAATAGAGGGAAAGGAAAATGAAGAGAAATGGGAACAGAGATAAGCAGATGAAAGGAGGTTACCCCCTTTTGTAAAAGTAACTTTTATTCGCCTGATTCAATTGTCATCCTGGAGGCTTGATGCCTCTGTCTGCTATCCTAGGCCTAGGCCTAGGCCTGGAAGCTTTTAATCTCTGTACAATCTAACCTACATCTAGATAGAATGCTTTCAGTCTCTGAGACTTACTGCTGAATAAGCTCACCCTTTCTAGTTCTTTCTGAACTCTGACCAGCTGGTTGAACCCCGCTGTTCTGGCTTCAACTGCTCTCCCAGCTGACTGATTCAATCTGGCTTCTCTCATATTCTGACTGAATAGCTCTGCTTGGCCTCAAACTATCTCTAGCAATCTGTTCTAATTGGCTAGCTTCTTCTCATTGTCTGGCTCATTGTGTCTTCACCTATGTCTGTCTAACGTGTTCTCTCTCTCTCCGGAGGATGTGGTGTCTCATGTAGTCCCAGCTGGTTTTGAACAGGTTATATAGTCATGGATAACACCAAATTTCTGGTTCTACTATCTCTACATCCCTAATGCTGGGATTACAGGAATATGCCACCATGCATGGTTTTCCTTGTTTATTCTTGCTATCATCTTCTCAGTGATGCCTTCTTCAGCCATCATTCTACTACACATGTCTAGGTGTGCTAAATGCTTCTAAGACTTTCCCAAGCTCAAATAACTATTTATTGAGTATTCACAGCTACCTTTATCTCAACTACCTGACTTGTGTGGGTTACTTTCTTTGCTATTAGAATGCAATTGCATCAAGGTAGCTACTCTTTCATACAGACTTTTATCACCAACACCTAGAACAGTTGCTCGTACAAAAAGGCAACAAATCTATGTGAGCATAATAAATGAATAACTAATTGCACATAATACAAATCATCTCTTTTCACTGCTGATGGTATCCTTGAGCTTCAACAGTCCGAAGGAAATAGTTGGAGAAAACAATAAGAACTCTCAACCCCCTTTACCATATGGTTATTTATGGGGTTATGGACTTCTTATGTGAATCCAACTGCCTCCATGTATTTCCTTAAGTTAAAAAGTTGTACCTTTCTGCAGCATTTCCAGAGAATTCGAATTCATATTGGAAAAGATAGTTGAGCTTTAAGACCAGTAATCTAAAGATGCTATTTGAAGTAAATGAGAAGCCTATTACACAGGAATATTTGGGAGCAAGGTAGTCTTTTCTGACCTTGAGAGTAATTAAAGAAGCCAAGTAAGGGTTGCTTCAGGATATGGGGCCCAGTCAAGGGCTAAAACAAGTCTGAAATATCTTGGTAGTGTTGTGGTTTCCTGGCCGGTTAACTGATTACTGTTCTTGCTGGAGTCCACCACCTGCATTTTGGTGTTAGCTTTGAATACTTATTCTAGAGTCCAGTGTTACTCTAATTTATTCCCCAGACTGACCCTGAGGCCCTGAGCAAACTGAGGAAGCCATGGTTGAAAACAAGAGGGTAGATCATCATCATCATCGTCGTCATCATCATCATCATCATCATCATCATCATCATCTTGTTCAAACGTTTGCCAACATTCCTCATGGTTGTATTGCAAATTATTCTTTAGTTCTCCTATCATGGACCAATTCTCTGCCAGCTTTAAGCAACAATCAATCTGTTTTCTGTTTTTATATATTTCTTTATTCTGGAATTTCATATTAATGGAATAATATAATATGTTGACACTGAAGGACTTTTTTTTTTTCTTAGTTAATGGTTTCAAAGTTCATCCACGTAATAGCATGTATCAACTCTTCATTCCTTTCTATGGCTGAGAAACATGAGTTGTTTCCAATCTAAAGCTACTGTAAATAGTGCTGCTTTGAATAATTATGTACAATTCTTTCCATACACACTGTATAGAAGTAGAGTTATTGGATGGCATAGTAATTTTATATGTATTTTTTTTTCAGAACTGCCAGCCCATTTTCCAAAGCAGTTACAGTATTTTATATCACAACAGAGTATAAAGATTCCAATTTCTTTATCTTCTCACTAACATTGCTTATTATCTAAATTTTGATTTTAACCCTTCTAGAGAATGTGAAGGTTTTCTTGAGATTTTTATTTTCATTCCCTGATATCTTAAGGGTATTTTTATGTGCTAACTAGACATTTGTATATTTTCTTTGGTTGTTTTTGTTTCTGAACTATGGGTCAAATTCATAAATTTTTATCTTGTCAGATCTGTATAGACTGATAAATTAGAGAATAAAACCTGATATTTATACATACCTGTTAGTTAGTACTTATATAAATGAAAGGGGAATAAAACCAAAAACAAGAAAGGATTTTCATGACAGCAAAAAGCAGATAAATGTTTTACTCCAATATTCCTGCCAAGTACAACTAATGGGTCATGTGTTCAAATGCATCAGAAACTGACCAAAGCAATGAATATTTCTGGGGTTTAAGATATTAGAAAGAAGAAAGATCCCTAAGGAAAAACTTGAAGCTGCTTTTTCCCCCACAAAATATTTACTCAAATGAAAGTGGATGATAAGAGATTGAAACTTGGAACAAAACTTTTAGCAGTCTCTCAAACCTGTTGAGTGTGTGAGTAAATATTGACATTCTGCCTCGAAATGGCCCTGCTAGATATCACAAGGCTTTTGGCAGCAGCATAAAGGACATTAGGAGCAAATATGACTGAAAAATAGACTGAGCCCTCATAAAAACTGAAGGATAGATTTTAATTGACTGAAGTTTTAATTTACCCAGGTTTGCTATAGTTCAAGGCCTTGACCTGAACAAAGTAAAATAACTTATCCAGAGCTTCCAACCATCTCTACTTCTGTATATACAGATCTAGAGTAAGTTAAATCTAACATGACCTGTCAATAACAAAGTCGAAAAGTACCTATATCCAAGTATCACGGATAAAACACAAACCTAGAAGAGATGTACATTTAGAATTATATAATACAACATAAAACTACAATATGTCTGTGAAATTATATGGTAAAATGTGATTTTATCAGATGCTAGAGGCTATTTTATAAACTCAAATGGAAATTTTAGAACTGAAGAATATACTTAAACTTAAGGAATCATGGGCTGGCAATGCGACTTAGTGGATAAAGGCCCCAACTAGATCCATGGAGCCTGTGTGGTGGGAGGACAGAAATGAGTCATCCAAGTTCTCTTCTGACTTCCACACATGCACTATGGCACACATATACAATCTACATAAAAATAAATTGTAATAAAAGTAACCAATAGGTAGATTATATAATTTATATATATTTCTATTTTTATATACAATTTATGGTAATTAGAAGGAAAGTTAGAGCTAAGTATTCAAATGAAAAAAATCAATGACTATGTAAAATAAAGGAGAAAGGACAGGAAAGAGAGAGGGGTAGGAAGTGGGAAGAGAAAAAGGAGAAAGAAGGGTAATATTTGAATCAGTAAAAGCTAAAAATTTCCTAACTTGCTAAAATACCAAATCAGGCTCAGGAAATACAATAGAATAAACACAAAAATATGCATATTATGTTAAAATGGTTGAACAAGAAATCTAAAAAGAAAAGCAGTCAGAAATAAAATAAAACATGGCCCATCTCAACAGAAATAATGAAAATAAAATGAGAACAGAAAAGAATGATAAAGTCAAAGTGACAAGCAAATCACTTCTCACACAGACATTCATGTCCAAAGATGAAGAGAATGATACCTTATGAGAAGAAGAAAAAGAAAACAAGGAGAGGGACTGCGTCACCAGCAGATTTGTTGTGAAAGAGATAGTATTTCAGGCTCACAGATAATGACCCACAGGAAAACCCTGTATGAACAGGACCAGAAGGATAAATACAACCAATTTAGAAATATTATTTCCTTTATTTTTGAGATTGTATAGTGATTACATCATTTCCCCCTTCCCTTTTCTCCCTCCAAACATTCCCATATACCCTTCATTACTCTCTTTCAAATTCATGGCCTCTTTTTTCATTAATATTTATTACATGCGTATATATGTATGTGTGTGTATGTATGTATGGAGTACATATAATGTAGTATTTGTACACACACACACACACACACACACACACACACACACACACACACGTGCGCTTGTGTCCGCGTGCACCTCCCCATAGTGTTACTTGTATGTATGTTTTCAGAGCTGACCATTTGGTATTGGATAAAATTGGTATGCTCACCTCTGGGGAAGAATATTTCTATCTCAGTATGCCTTAATTAACTGTAGCGCTCTCTCTCTCTCTCTCTCTCTCTCTCTCTCTCTCTCTCTCTCTCTCTCTCTCTCTCTCTCTCTCTCTCTCTCTCCCTCCCTCCCTCTCTCCGTGTGTGTGTGTGTGTGTGTGTGTGTGTGTGTGTGTGTGTGTGTATAAATGCCTGGTGCCGCAGAGGCCGGAAGAGGACATTGGATCTCCTTCACTGGAGTTATAAATGGTTGTGAGCTGCTATGTGGGTGCTGGGACCCAAATTTGGGCCTTCTGTAAAAGCATCAGATCAGCCATAAAATCCAAATTTTAAAAGGTGTAAAAGACTAAAGTCACTTCACAGAGGAGTGGGGAGAGAGATCACAATAGCAACTATATGTGAAAATGAAATCAAATTCATCTGTCATTACAAAACAGAACTATCACAGTCACTAAATTGCACAAAGAAGAATAAAACCATAGCATTTGCAGAAAAGGGGATGGGACTGGTCATCGTTGTGCTAAACAAAGTAATGCAGACTCCGAAAGACAAATACTGCATGATAACTCTCATATGTATGCATAACACTAAACATTTACTAAACTGAAATTTTAAAGACAAAAAAACTATTCTCATTGCCATTATAAAGCTGCTGCAGAGGCATTTCCTGAGGCCTCTATCCTGGCACATGCCAAATAGAAAATAAACACAGTAGCAAGGTCACATTACATTACTGCAGCAAAGCCGGGCATGGTGTCACACACCTTTAATCCCAGCACTTGGGAGGCAGAGGTAGGTGGATCGCTGTGAGTTTGAGGCCAGCCTGGTCTACAGAATGAGTCCTGGACAATCAAGGCTACACAGAGAAACCCTGTCTCAAAACAAAGAAACAAACAAGCCCCCCCTAAAAAACATTACTGCAGCAAAACTTGTTTTACAGATATACCAGTAGATATCCTAGCCAGTCAAAATATTCAAGTCTTAGTGACAAAGATATTACTTTTATCATTTTTTGTTCTTGAATATAAATTACTTTAACATATGTTTACTCAGAAATTGAAGAGTGTTTTTTTTTTTCCAGAAATACAAACTTTTATTTTATTGAGTTGTCAGACTGCCAGAACAAATATTTTGGCCCATCAGTTACAACCCACATGATGTCAGCATAGCTGTACACTCTACATTCCCTGGAGATCCTGCCTCTTTTTGCCCTTTTCCTGGCCAGACACACTTCAATTTCTTGCCTAAGGACTTCCATAAGACTGCCTCCTCCTCGTCTTTTTGTGCTCAAAACTATTGTACTTGTTTCATGCCAAAGATTTATATTGTTAAGAATTTTACAGGCGGTAATCACTTAATTCTACCACTGCTATAACCTCCCTCACACTGCTCAACTCAGTGAACAGTGCTTGAAACTTCAGCAGTCTTGTTCTAGGAGTTTGGTCTGAACCAGTAAACTTTCCTCCCTAAATAAACATAACTGGGTCTATTTCTCAGTTTCTCCTCTTAAGTCTCTATCATCAATGAGAGACAAGAAAGAGTCTGTTATCCTTACAACTACCCCGAGTCCCACTGGGAGTAGAGAACCTTTCCTGACTCTTGTCAAGTTGATCACACTTGTTTCCACTGAGCCCACATTTCTACCTGTTTTTCTAGTATATGAGTAATCCATATCCAGAGACCTTTTTGCAACTATACTGCCCATGCCCATAAAACGGATAAGCCTTACTTCACTAAGCTCATTTCTAGGAATCAGCTCTCAGGATACAAGCAATGCCCAGAAAGAAGTAGGGCAGGGGCACACTCCTCTATCTGTCCTACCAACTTGTCTCCCTCCTTCCTTATCGTCCTGTCTCAGGCAGAGAGAAGCAGCATCAGTGAGTTGAACTGGACAAGAAAACTCTTTGGCTTTGATAGTCAAATGAAGAAGGAAGTTCCCACACTCCTGTCCGGGACCCTCTAATATCCTGTCTCACAACCATTCCGAATGCAATGCAGAGGTTCTCCATTCAGCTGCATACTTACAGCTAGATCAAGGCATAGCAAACCCTCATAAATGCAATGTCCCGTGGACAGTGAACTTTATAAACAACCAGCTATGGCCATTTGGACCTATTGGAGCTAAAATAAGCTACTGCATTTTCCATCTTTGCTAACAAGACAGACATTCTAACCTCTACTAATCATCTCAGTGCCCATATTTCTCTTTACCCTTCTCCATTTTCAAATGCATTGTTCTGTGTAACTGAAAACTTCAATAGCCACAGCCTTCAATTAGCTCTTATTTTATCATTGTACCAAGACTCTATTTTTAGATAAAAAGAGATATGTTAAATGATACACCTTATAGACTATTGGTGGACAAAAGCAAAGATCTTGTATTATTCACTGATGTAATGGTTATAAGAAGGCACCTGAAACAATCAACTGTAAAAAATAAAAAGGTTTATTCTGGAGTCGGTGGCAAGGTAGTACACCACAGCTGGGAAAATGTGGTGAAAGGGTCAACTTTCCTCATGGCAGAAAGCAAAGAGACAGGAAGGGATCAAGGATCCAATATCTCATTCAAGGGCATGCGCCTATGATGTAAATTGGGAAACTGGGCATAGTGGAATGTAATTTTCCCAATAATGCCATAGGTTGGCAATCACATCTTAAATATAATGTCCAAAGTATCTGTAGGTATCCAATGATTATTTATTGAGTAAGTTAGTAACATTGATTTATTATTAAACCAATGAACATCATAGGTGAAACAATATTAATCTTCTCATGTACTAGTCCATCATCCATGTATAGATGTATACACAGAATCATTCCCTCTATATATGTTAATATTTGGATCCTGATCTACATGCACAATATGACACAGAAAATATCTATAGAAGTAGATAGTACCAGTCGCTCCATGTCTGGAAGTATAACCCAAAGGAAACTAATTCTCAGAGACCCTAATGGCATAAACTTACTGTCTTAATTTCCTATAACATAATGAACACCATGTGTCTTTGAACTAACCCTGGTGTAAGATGTGTTGAACTGATGTTTCATATTCTTTTTCCTAGAGAAGATTCAATTCTATTCTCCTCAATGAGTCCAAAATAATTCGTAGGTCACTTGTAGTACAATTAGAGATGTCAGAGATAGCTTTCAATATATAGTAAACAGTAACACATACTTATATATGTAAATATAAGGATTGACTCTTTAAATCTTCTTTCTTAGTCTCCCATATAATGATTAACAGAAGAACCAGCCTTAATGAGAAAAGGCTACTAACACTGATGACTACTATCCCCACTAAAACATCTATATGACGGCTACCCTGTATTCCATTCTCAGCATTGCAAAACTGCACTGCTGTGTGAGTCAGTTTAACTCTTTCTGTATGTGTTCATCTTATTTATTTGTGAATATCTAGCCATTAGTCAACTTTTCATTTTCCCACTTAGCACAGAGTGACTGCAGAAAACAGAAAAGACTGAGAAGTGAAAAAAATGTACATTCAAGGCATCTTTTAAGAAAAATCAATATATATGTGTAATGTATATATATAAAACATATATATGTACTCATTATCAAGCCAGGGATTATAAAACATGTGCTCTAGGCATTAAAATGATGCTTGGAGTAATGTAGGAGAAGTGTGTTATTATGGGTTTTTTTTCTCTCAAACTAAAGTTCCTACATGAGAATAGTGATCCTAACCCAATGCAGCACTACTATCTGGTAGAAAAACTGGCCATTGCAAACTAAGCTATTGATCTTAGAGTCAAAGGATTTTTAGCAAAGTAACAGCTGATATTCTAAAGGAGAGGCTGCTTCACATTCAAGCATGCCTCCTGAATTTACCATTACTGTTGCACCAGAGCAAGAAGAAACTTCTAAGCAAGAATGCAAACCTTCTACTTTCTGTGTCTAGGTCTCTACAACTCCCAACTATCCAAATGCCAAGTCCCATGCATCTTGGCAACCTAGCTTTCTCAATAATCTCCTATATATTTTAGTAGCAATTCAATCCTGAGACTCTTCAGGCCAGAAAAAAAGGAAAAAGAAAAAAAACACACAGGGGAAAGAAACAAAGAAAACTAGGGTAAATAGGAAGAGAAAATGTAAAACAAGCATTTAAAGTATTTCAGTCATTTTTTATAATCAGTTATCTACCTTACGCTTTAAGATGGTTTGTGTTAACTGTCACACTGCAGAATCTAGAATTGGGTGGCCATGTCTGGGGTTGGGGAGATTGTCTTAATTATGTCAATTGATGTGGGAAGATTCGTAGACTGTGAGCAGCACCATTCCCTGGCTAAGAGGCAGGACTATATAAATAGAGAAAGGGAACATAACTGTAGCATATTACTTGACTGGTTATACTGTGACAGTTGCTTCAAGTTGTTGCTGTCTTGACTTCCCTATCATGAAGGATTATACACTTGAACTGTGAGTCAGAATAAACCCCTTCTCCCTTAGGTTGTTTTTGTCAGTGTTTTTGGAGACCAAAACAATTTCCTAAACTTTTAAGGAGGTAAATGAGAAAAACAATCATTTTCCCTTTTGATCTAAAAGAACCTGATGCCAAGAAAGTCACACAAATGAAAGAGAAATGATAATGTCATAGAGGGGAACGGAAGTCATCAAACTGTGTCCTATTTTTACATGATTCAAGAGCTAAGAGTGTGACAAAGTTCAATGATTGACAAGAGTAGCGTATATACTACTCAGGTATATATTGCCTCTACAGTACATTCATAAATCCAGTAGAGTGATAAATACTGAAATCACGACAAGGATAGCTCACAAGATACCCCCTTCACAGCAATTGTATTTCTAAAAAGGAAAAAGAAACATATATCTAAAGCAAACATGTGATGAGAAGATTTTATTAATAAGGCAAAAAAGGTAGGTAGTTATTTTCTGATCCTGTTTGATAATATATTGCAAATATTTATTTTGTCTAAAAAAGGTACCTGTGATTATTACAGACATTTGTGTATCATTATCAGGGGGGCCTCCAGTAAACAAAACAAAACAAACATTGTAGCTTGAGATTGTAATCCCAGGATTCTGGAAAGCAGAGGCAGGAAGATTGCTGGGAGTTCTGGGCCAGGCTGGATTACAAAGTGAGACCCCGTCTGTGGAAAATCCCCCCTCCCTAAATTAAGATGAAACAACAATAGATCATCTCCTCATAGTAACTTTATGGACAAGTTAAGAAACTGGAAAGATGCTAATATAAGCAGAACTTATATTACTATAACTGATATAAGCAGATATAATATAACTAATATAAGCAGAACTTCATGGGTTCAGAAGCAGTTAAGTAATGTTTTTCAGGCTAAGGCATTTCTAGAAGTTGCAGAGCTTTTGACATTGGTATTTCATAATATCAAAGTTGTCAATTTTTGTATGAAGATAGACTTATAGCTTGGATAAAACTTAGAAGTTATCAAATAAACTTAGAAGGCATAAGAATGTCATGATTCAAACTTTTATTTCAGTAATATCTTTCCTTGAACATGAATCCAAGAAAAGGAAATATAGCAAGAAAAATATCGAGTCTTTCATTTAAGTATTTAAAAGTATACTATAAATGAATACATCTATTTTAGAAAGCAATGAGAAGGACACTCAAAAAGTGAACACAAATAGGTCGGTTGATCAATGGAATTGAATTGACGACCCAAAAATAACCCCACACACCTACAGACATTTGATTTGTAACAAAGGAGCCAAAACTATAGAATGGAAAAAGGAAAGCATCTTCAACAAATGGTACTAACTGGATGTCTACATGTAGAAAAAATGCAATTAGATCCATATTTATAGCCCTGCATGAAACTCAAGTCCAAGTAGATCAAAGACCTCAACATAAAACCAGATACAATAAACCTGTTAGAAGAGAAAGTGGGGAAGAGCCTTGAACTCATTGGCACAGGAGACAACTTCCCGAACAGAACACCAACAGTCCAGGCTGTAAGGTCAAGAATTAATAAATGGGACCTCATGAAACTGAAAAGCTTCTGTAAGACAGAGAACATTGTCAACAGAACAAAACTTCAGCCTACAGAATGGGAAAAGATCTTTACTAATCCTACATATGACAGAGGACTAATATCCAAAATATATAAACAACCCAAAAAATTAAACACCAACAAACCAAATAACCCAATTAAGAATGGCACTGGCCAAACTCTAAAACCAAAGAATCAGCATTTTTTTTTTTACTAGATTGTAACATGTCATTATCAATTATACTGGCTCAAACCAAAAAGAAGAAATGGTATACACAGTTATTTGCTGCCATCTCCAAATTCTTGGGCAATGTATCTCCTACGGTTATCTAAGGCCCTACTGCTTACCATTTTGGGCTATATGCTGTCATGTCTTTGATATAAACACAGAATGCAATGTACATTGAAATTTCAATATTTTCCCTGCAACAATATAATAAAACAAAAATTATTTCTAATTATACAATTATTGTAGTATTTCTAGTCAACATTCTTCTACTGAACTGGCTATATCTGCCATTTCCCTTGTGAATAAATAAAGAACATATATACAGGTAACATGATTTTACCCTTTCTAAAAAAGTATCTTTTAAACACTTCGCAACACAGGAAAAGATGCCTATATTACCACATCAAAGGCAGGCTTTTTTGACAAGTACACAATATGCATGGTGAAAGTCTACCCAGAAAGTTCCTCCTTGACTTGTGTGGATGAATCCAGAGTGTCAATAGGACACTCCTGCTGACTAAAATTTTTAATGTCTTTACGCTAACTTTCTGTTTATATTTGTTTTGTTTTGGGGAGGGTAGTTTTTGGTTTTGTTTGTTTTGTTTTGTTTTGTTTTGTTGAGTCAAGGTCTTACATACTCATGCTGGCCTCAAAACTCACTATGTACCTATGGACAGTCAAACTCCTTGTCTTCCTGCCTTCACCTCCCAAGTGTTGAGATTACAGTCATATACTACCATGGCTATTAACATGATTTCCTATGACTGGTAGAACGAGGTAAGAATTTGACTTTAGGATCTGGACATTTTTCTAATTGTAACCATAGTTTACAGAAAATCTAGTCATTAGATGAAAGCCAACAGAAATTTGGTCTGTTAGTCTTTTTATTCATTTGTGGATCGGTTAATACATTTAAATTTCAAGTCAACTAATAATTTCATGACATTCAGGAGGACAGCTATTTAGATCTTAACTAGGGAGGTTTCTGATTTTAAAAATATTTAATAAATAGGATTAGATTTAAGAGTTTGATATAATTGGACACTAGCCCAAGGGGCATGTCCCATGAAAGTCTCCACTTTCCAAAAAAGTGGGGTAGAGGGGAGGACATCCTATTGGGACTTTAGGTGAGAGAAACATGGGAGAATGGGGAAATAGAAGGATCCAGAGGGTCCTAGAAACCTACAAGAAGAACATTATGATAAGCAGATTTGGGCCCAGGGGTCCTGCTCAAACTACAGCACCAGCCAAGGCCAATACGTGCAGTAAACTTTGAACCCCTACCCAGATCTAGCCAATGGACAGGACATTCTCCACAGTTGAGTGGAGAGTGGGGACTGACTTTCACACGAACTCTGCTGCCCCATATTTGACCACGCCCCCTGGAAGGGGAGGCCTGGTGGCACTCAGAGAAAGGATAGCAGGCTACCAAGAAGAGACTTGATACCTTATGAGCATAGATAGGGAGAGGAGGTCCCCCCTCAGTCACAGTCATAGGGGAAGGGAGTAAGGGGAAAGTGGGAGGGAGGGAAGAATGGGAGGATACAAGGGATGGGATAACAATTGAGATGTAATATGAATAAATTAATTAAAAAAAGAGTTTGATATAAATATCTCTTCTCTGAATTACCAACCAATGTTACATATAATAATACAAACATACATTTAAAGTTTCTTGGAAATGTTTTCCTAAAGATATACATGTTCATGATGAAATGAGTTAGAATTACTCATAACAAATATTTAAGATTATAAAAATCCTAAATATATGTTAAAAATGAATCATTGTTCTGTTGAGTTACTATAAGATATTATAGTAGGCTATTTTGATCAGTATTTCTGAAGTTCTTAGAAAAGTAAAGATCAGGTATTCAGTGTGTTTTTGAAGATAATTCTCAAGTATGAACGGACTGGTAAACATAACACCTACACTACAGAGAGGTTATACCCTTGGGTCTGTAAATGAATATAATCATTTTTTGCCACACTATGAAAGTGGATAATAGAAGCAAGTGGTGTAGGGACAGAAATTCATAATTACCCACCACTCTTCTTTACTTCAAGAACCACAAGAAGCTACTTAAAAGTTATATGACTGAAATTCTACTAGGAATCTCAACATAAGGCTTATCATCATTTGAGACAGTCACGCACTGTAGCTCAGGCTGACCTGGAATTATGGCTCCCAGACTGGCCATGAAATAGTGGCAACAACCTATGCGTTCAAACTCCTAAGTGCATGGAAGGTTGTTTTTTTTTTTTAAAGACAAAAAAGATAATGTGTCTGCCCTAAAGTACAGTGATTTGCTGCTCTAGAATGGAAAAGGGGGAAAATGGTAAATGACAAATTTGAGCATTATAGAAAACTGCAAAAGCTCCACAGAAAAAGAATATAAAAGAAGAACATAGTCACAAAAATTTTGCCCTGTGTGTGTGTGTGTGTGTGTGTGTGTGTGCGTGTGTGCATGTGTGCGCGCGTGTACACCAAAGAATTAAGAGTCATTTGTGGTTCCACAGGGTTAACTCACAAGTACTTAAACTACTGAAGTAACTGACTTCTCAGTCCCCAGCAACAGTTAACTGCCAGTATTTCCAGAGAGCGGAAGGTAACTGTAGCTACCTCCCTTCTACAGTTGTATTGCTTGGCTACTGGATTCTTCTTTCATAGTGCTCAACTGCCTGTTAACTGTCTATATGACCTCAGGGAGAGGAGAGGCCTCTTGTCCTCTCCAATGAGGAATTGGTGATGGCCTAAGCTTATTCAAGGCTTGTATAGGTAATCACAGCTGCTAATTTATTGGGTTTATTAGTAAGACAGTGAAAAGGCATGTGTGGCTTCTTTATCAAAGCAAATCTAGAACCTGATTTCTCTCCATGAAAATGACAGCTATGGGAGTACTAATCTGTTCTTATCATAAAATCCTAAAACATTACTTATATTGCTTTTCTATGACTATTGTAACAAATTACCATAAATTTGGTAGATAAACACAACACATTTATTTTCTTATACTTCTGAAAGTAAATAACTATGCTCCCAGCCTGGACTCTAGTGGAGAATCCAGTTCCTTGGTTTTTCCAGATTCTGCATCTATATTCTCTGGCTTCTGCTCCTTTCCTTCATCACCAAGGCCAGCAGTGCTGCATCTTGCTTCTTCAGTTATTCATACTATACTCTTTTTCATAACCTTAAGGTCTTACCCGGGCATTATAATAAACAGAGGCAGTCTCATTATCCATAAATTCTTTTGCCATAGGAAGTGATAGTCACAAATTCAAGAGGTCAGAACATGAATTCAGACTAACATAGTATCTATATAATCCTGGCCAAACAGCAAAGATTGAATATCTGCTCCCAGTGAGGGTTTCCCCCTAACATGACTATGCCCAGGACTATTCTCTTTAAAATGAAAGAAGCAGCACAAAGCCTATGTTTATATATGTGCTAAGGCATGCCTTTTTACATTTCCCTAAAAAATTTTCACTTTAATTAATAGATAGCCAAGGTCAAACCTTCAAGAAACTTTAATTTTGTCTTCCAAAGTCAACCCTCAAGTGGAAAATGCAGTAAAATAAATTTAAAAATTCATGTTATGTTTCATGGCTAAACTTGTCTTTAAGCTTTCCAAAGAAACCTTGGAAACAAAGGATTTGTTTTTTCAACTTATAAGAGTTTTGTTTGCTATATCAGTATTGACAAGTCACAGGGGGAGAGTCAACACAGAAGAGGTGCTTAGCCTTGTCTACATTAACACCAGTGGGAAATGGTGTTAATGCAAGCATGGTTGGGACTCTTTATGTGCAGGCTGTCCATCTACAACTCAACAAACTGCAGATCAAAAATGTCAAAAATATATCTCTGTACTGAAGAAATATAATTCTTATCTTTTCCTAAAAAATTGAGAATAAAAGCTATTTACATGCGACTCACACTATGTTGTTTATACGTGACCTAGACATGAATTAGAGGGAAGAGCCAAGTGTGGTGGTGGATGTCTTGTAGTCCCAGATACTTAGGAAGCTGAGGTAGGAGGATCACTTGAGGTCCCAAATATGAGATCAGTCTAGACAATATAGCAAGATCCTGCTCATAAACATTGAGATAAAGCCAGGCTTGGTGATGCACGTCTATAATCTCAGCACTAGGAGAACACAGGCAGGTTGATCTTTGTGAGTTCGAGGCCAGCCTGGTCTACAAAGTGAGTCTAGGACAGCCAAGGCTATACAGAGAAACCCTGTCTCAAAGAAAACCAACCAACCAAACAAAAAATATTGAGATAAAACTTAGGGGACTATGGGTACATACGTAATATATAACACCACTCTATTTAATGGACTTAAGCATCAATTTGATCTTCATATCCACAAGGGTCCAGGAACTCCCCCAGGATCAGATACTGGGGGAGAGAAGTTTTGTACTTTACAAGTTCTAGGTTGTATAGGAAATTTCTAGAGCCCTACTTATAATTATTAGGGTCCATTGGTGCTAGGGTCCCTCAAGATATTAGGCAATAAAATTACAGGGTTATCAGTTGTTATTTTAGTATGTTTAAAAAAAACCTCAAATCTTCCTTTTTCAAATTTTGTTAGGTATAACAGTAATTTTTGAATGAGGATGCATATCATACCTTTCTATAAAGCTTTATTAAAGCATACACACCTAGAAACTCTTATATGCATCTTTGAAATATGCTTAGTCATTACAATTAGAGCTATTTTGGCCAAAATAATCTTTTCATATTAGTTTTAATATCTTATTTCACATATCACATTTTCTATTACTACTGCTACTATTATGTGCAGCTGTATTATATTTATTACACACTCCCACCTGATTGTTCACTTGTGAAAATTATTACAAGTCACTAGTGAACTACAGGGACTTATGTTTCAGTTATTTCTGGATATTTTTTTTTTAATCTATAATGCATCAACAAGTGTCTTAAATTCCAGTGAAAAGGGCCTTCAGTGACTTGAGAGTAGGATCTTAGACACAGGCTCCTCATGCCTCATGCCTCATGTAAGTGGTCACTTTAAGAACCAGGGCTGGAGAGATGACTCAGTGGTTAAGAGCTCTTCCAGAGGATCAGGTTCAAATCCCAGCACCCACGTGGCAGATCACAACCAGCTGTAACTCTAATCCCAGAGGATACGACACCCCTTTCTCACCTCCAGGAGAAATGCACACACGGCGCACAGACATACATGTAGCCAAAACACTCATACATATAAAAATAAAACTTTTTAAAAAATTACAGAACAGTTTAATACTGGAAAGTTAGCACAATATCCAGTAGAACAAGACTTTGGTTAACAAAGCCTAACTCAGTCCCATTTTCCTAACCTGTATGGCCTGCCCCAAGTAAGATACAACAAATGGCTGCCCTTCAGGGGGAGCTGTTGAGTACTTTCCTATCTCACCCCATGACAGGAGAGGGTGGTGGTTGACAGTTAGTAGCCCCAGTACCCAACATTCACCTGGGCACCAGACAGAGCTAACTGCTCTTTGGAAAAGAAGCCTGAGCATATGTGAACAAGGAAGGAGAAAGATGCAGCTATTTATAGAAAATCAAAGATGGAGGATTCTTATCTTCCAAGCTATACATAAAGAAGTCACTGCTCCAAGGAAACTGGGACTGTTGAAGAGCATGTGGAGAGGAAGTGGTGCACTGGGACCTGAAACTAAAGTTTTCTGATTCTGTTGTGAAAGCTGACTGGACAGCATCTGAGAAGTTCTTCCTAAAAGGCCAGCAGCAGTGGATAGGGGAACTCCAGGACCTGATAAAAAGTATAGACTTTGGTGCGGTTTCATGTGCTGAGATGGGTTGGTGGGGGGGGGGCTCCCCTTTTCTGAGGAGCAGGGGAGGGGAGAAGGGAGAGAGAGGGAGGGTTAGGACCAGGAGGAGAGGAGGGAGGGGACTACAATCAAGATGTAAAGTGAATACAAAAATACATGTTTTTCAGATATGGACATTCACAGGCAGGGGCATAGGTTGTCAGCTCACTTGATGTGTGCGTCCCAGTGCTAAGCACAGGCAGCACTTGAGAGCATTATCCCATGCCTGTTCCAGGAAACCGAATTTATACAGAATACATGAAAACTCTCCATGTACCGGCTCAGCTGTTTCCTGGAACAGGCATGGGATAACTGAGGATGTTCATAAGTTCATTAGTGTTCTGTAATTGTGTAGACCTGCTTGAATTACATAGCGGGCAGATGGTGAAATCTATATACTATTGTTATTTAGTTTACCAGTGCGCCCAAGACTGGTGGCACATAACTTCATTCTAGCACTTGGAAGACAGAAACAGTCAGATCTCTGTGAGTTCCAGGCCAGCCTGGTCTACAGAGTGAGTTTCAGGACAGCCAAGACTATAGAGAGAAACCCTGATTCAAAAATGAAAAAATAAAAAGAACAACAACAACAACAAAAAAAAACCGAAGAATATAAAAGTGTATATTCCACACAGCAGCATGGCACTATATACCTACTACTCCTTGTATAGATCATTTTA
The DNA here is from genome assembly GCF_903995435.1 of Acomys russatus. Taxonomy (NCBI): domain Eukaryota; kingdom Metazoa; phylum Chordata; class Mammalia; order Rodentia; family Muridae; genus Acomys; species Acomys russatus. Next base: position 17,779,586 of record NC_067169.1, read on the forward strand.
TAATGAGGCAGGAAATTTAAAAATTGTAAAGGGAAATACAGACTACATTTCCTATTTTGTGTATTTACTTCTGGTTTCACCATCACCACCTCAGTGCTCTGTGAATGCTCCTGACCTTTGAACCTCACTCCAACAATGTGCCACTCTCCAGGCTCTCCCCCACCTAACTGCCATCATCTTCTAACCTAAGACCTAACCTCCAAGGAAGCCTTTCCTACCACAGTCCATGTCTTTATCCGCCCCTCTCACAGGGGGCGGCATCTCACAGGGAATCCGATGTGCCTGGGAGACCAAAGTCAAATTCCTGGCCTCCCATGGCCTTCCATAGTCACAGACTACCAGGACAGCGTCTCTGCCCTTCTCCTCAGCCACCTCCTTCCTCCAGGGCAACCTGAGTTCACACTTGACCAGGACCTCTTCTCTACTTTCTCTCTCATCCATCTCGTCCCACCAAGACAACTGCCCACACAGTCCCCATTAGAAATTTACCCTGGAAATCAAATCCCCTGTAGTGACCACAGCTCCAAACCCACGACCACCCTTCCTGGATGTTCCCAAGTCACCTCTAGCTCAAAATGACAACGCAAAAGGAGTCAGAACCACTGGTTTCAGTTTAGATGCTTTATTGGCATGACTTATAAGCTGCCCTAGCTAGTAGGACGCTAGGGCTGGCTGAGCCTGAAGAGGTGGTAGCTCTCCAGCCTCCGAGACCCAGGTATTTTCAGTTGTCGTCATCTGGTGTCTCATCAAACAGAGAATTGGCGGTGTTTTTGAAGAGATGGTGGAGCTGTTCATTGTTTTTTACAACCCGGATCACGTGTTCTGGAGCTATGCGCTTCTTGCCGTTGGTATGGGCTTCCTCCCCAGCCAGCTCAAGGAGGTTGGAGGTCACGTACTCAAGCACACCAGCGAAGAACACGGGTGCAGAGGAGCTCAGGCGCCGGGAGTAGTTCCCCTCTCTCAGGAAACGGTCCACGCGGCTAACCGGAAACTGAAGCTCGGCTCTTGAGGAGCGGGATATGTGTTTTCTTCCCCTTCTTCTCCCAGCCATGCCGCTTGATGGATGGATTCGGCAGAGCTCCACTTCTCTTGTGGCCTGAGTCTCTCAAAATGATCAACTTTCTAACTGCTCATGTGCTTATCTTGGCTCCTCAAGAGAGGACTTTGTTACAACACAGACATTATGATGTCACTGATATCCACTGAGCTCTGATGCTCAGTGTAGAAATGCCCATATTAGGAAATTGCTCACCTTAGTGAATGTATCCTCTTTTTTCTTTCCCTATTTTCATGTGTATGAGTATATGTTTGCATGTGCTCACGTGTGGGCATGCACATAAAGGTCTGAAGTTGATATCTGGAATCTTCCTTGGAATCTTCTTGGAATTTTCTATCTTATTTACTGAGAAAAGATCTTTCAAGCCTAGCCAAAGCTCACCAATATAGTCTCACTAGCCCCTTTGCTCTGGAGAGCCTGCCGTAGCCTTCCATGGGAAGTCTGGAGTTACAAGCAGGCCAGCAAGCCCACCTAGTTACATCCACCTCTTTTTTTTTTTAAGATTTATTTATTATTATGTATACAGTGTTCTGCCTGCATGTACACCCACAAGCCAGAAGGGGGAACCAGATCACATTATAGATGGTTGTGAGCCACCATGTGGTTTCTGGGAATTGAACTTAGGACCTCTGGAAGAGCATCAAACTCCAGTTTTGCCTCAATTTACATAGTCACCTCAGGGCTCCTAATCAATGTTCCTGTTTCTATTGTTTACTCTTCTTTGAAGTTCTCATCGCATTTGCCACTTTATTTAACATCTGCCAGCCAGCTATTTACATTACAAGTATTTAGTAGGTGTTCTTATGTCTTTGAGTATAATGAGTTCACAGTTTTAGATAAATCTATACCCATTTTAGGACTCCTTTTATACTATATACTTTACAACCATTTCAAGTTCGGTGACAGAAATGTAGTCCCAAGCCTACCCTTTTTAGCATTTCACATGAATCCCATACATTAATAGAGAACTTTGAAAAGTTACTTTTATTGTTGTTTTGTTTTTGTTTTTCAAGACAGGGTTTCTCTCTGTAGCTTTGGCTGTCCTGGACTTACTTGCTCTGTAGACCAGGCTGGCCTCAAACTCACAGCAACCCACCTGCCTCTGGCTCCTGAGTGCTGGGATTAAAGGCATGCACCACCATGCCCAGCCTTAAAGTTACTTTACCACATATTAATTGTATAAGTCAATACATTTTATTATTATTTTCCATTCATATATATATACATATATAAAGTCTTTCTTTGATTTATTCTTTTAATTTTTTCAACATTTATTTATGGGAGAGCATGAACGGGATGGCTTGCATGTGGGAGTCAGGGGACAACTTTCTGAAGTTGGTTCTCTCTTTCCACCATGCAGAGGCCATTAGGTATGGAGATGAGTGTTCATAATGGTTAAGTCATCTCTCCAGCAGTGGTGTGATGTTCTTTCTGGCTCTGTTTTTATTATTTTGTTTTCCTGATTTCTATTTTAATGTTACTGCGGTTTGTTTCTTTGCTATCCCATTATTTTCCATTTTCTGTCCTGTTATTCTCCATTGTTAACAATAGTGGTTGAGATTTTTCTGGCTCTTATTTTCTATTAAGATAAAATTTATATAACATAAAATTTACCATCTTAGCCACTTATAAAATTTGGTGTCCACTTGCGATGTCATGAAACTATTAGGACTCCACCACAATCTCTACCTATACTATTGCCACTGGAAACTGCTTTCTGGAAATCAGATTCAAATGTCTCATGCAACTAAAACTCCCATACCTCCAATCCTTTACAGAGTAGGCTTTAGGTATTGTGAGGTCTGATGCCCCAGTCTGGCTTCAAACTCTTACAGAGACATGAATTACCTTGAACTTCTGATACTCCTGCCTCTGCCTCCCAAATGTTTAGTTACAGGCATATGCCACAATGCCTGGCTTATTCAATGCTACAGCAAGGGATCAAACCCAGAGCTTCAGGCACGTTAGGCAAGCAGTCTATCACCTAAGCCACATTCAAGAGCCTCGTCCTCTTTTAAACAGGGTAACTGTCATGAACAGCAGGCTGGTACCAAGGCACTTTAGACTTCTGATCTTCCTATCCTAAGTGCTGTGGTGTAAGTATGCACCACCACACTTGGCTTGCGTGGTACTGGGGATTGAGCTCAGGCTCGGGTTTGCAGGATAAGTAAGCACTCTACCAGTTGGGCTACGATACATTCCTATCCCCTTTTGTGTTTCTTCCCTTTTTTGCCTTTCTTTTTATGTGGTACTGAGAACTGAATTGAAGGTCCTCAGCATGCTAGGTAAGCAGTTTTCTATTGACCCACAGCCCTAGTCCTACCTTCTGACATCCATTGAAAAAAGATTTACTTCCCTTCATGCACCTATTTCAATATTCCTTGTTATATCTCCATGTCTCTCTTCTTTGGTCTATCTTTTGAAGCAGTTTTACTATCTTTTTCTCTCATGATCTAAATATAAACTTTCAATATGTTCATTTTGTAAACATTCCAAATCCTAAATAAAAAAAATATACCACAGAAAACTGTTCCTTGTCTAGACAGCTTCCATGACTACAACATTTCGTGACAGAGGTCTGGAAACAGTCTTGGCATCTCTTCTGCTTTGCCTCTACATAGAATTAATCATCAGTCATTCATTCCTTTTCCATATCTTTAATACTGTTCCAAGAACCCATTCTGATTATTCTTTTCCAACATTATCACTGTCACTTCAGCAGCTGGAACAACCCACTTACTGTCCTTCCTATTCATTCCTGTACCATCTTCAAATTCATTTCCTAGTGTAGTCATTTTCTAACACGAAACCTGCTTATTGCACTGTGTTGCTTAAAACTCATCAGTGGCTTCCAACTGCATGTAGATTAATACTTCAAATCCTAAGATGCCTGTCTTAGGGTTTCATTGCTGTGAAGAGACACCATGACCATGGCAACTGTTATAAAGGAAAACATTTACTTGGGACTGGCTTACAATTTCAGAGGCTTAGTCCATTATCATCATGGCAGGAAGCACGTCAGCATGCAGGCAAACATGGCGCTGGAGAAAGAGCCAAGCGTTCTACATCTTGATCCAAAGTCTAAAGGGAGAGACTGTGTTCCTCACTAAGCACAGGCTGAGCATAGAAGACTTCAAAGCCCACCCCCACAGTGACACTCCTACTCCAACAAGGCCACACCTCCTAATAGTGCCACTCCCTATGGGCCAAGCAATCAAAGACAGGAGTCTAGGGGCCATTGCTATTCAAACCACCACAATGCTCTGTATTGATTTTCCTTCATCTAGCTTTTCTGCCTCATAGTCAATTTTCCAATATAAATATATGCCCTGGAAAACTCTGCCTCATTTCCAGGCTTGGCTAGGATCCACACAGTCTCCTTACCTTACACTTTGTAGGACTTATGTAAAGTAAAATAAATACATGATTGATCATTCGTTTATGTCTGTCACTTTTCTTCTAAGATGACAGGAGCCTGTCCACTTCATTAACACTTTATTCTCAGAGACCGGTACAGAGAGTGAGCATCTTCAACACAGAGCATATTCAATAACTCCTCATTACATTCCTGAATGAAACCACACAAATCTCATCTCAGCCCATGGTCGCTTTAGTACACTGTAGGTACTAAGTGCTATGAGGTTCGTCATACTACCTGGCATAAAATAAGTGTTCATGGAACAATCATTACAGCCAACTTCACCTCCTATAGTAAAACACAGGATATTCTCAAGGCTGTGCAAGGCAAATGGTAAGCTGCCTGGACTCTGCCAGAGCACAACAATCTTAGAATTTGATCCTGGGTTTAAGCCCAATACATCTTCAAAGATGACAGTGACTGGAACAAGCTCACAGGGCAGGATTTGTTATTTATGAACCATATGAAAAGTTTCCATTATTCCATAATGTATGTGCTATTCACATACATTAGACACAATAGAAATCCATACAAAACAGCAAGATTTGAGGTTGGCAAGAAAAATAGTGACTGATAATGTGTAGGTTTTATTATTGACAAGATGAAAATGTTCTAAATTTTAGAGTCTAATATGACAGGTAATGGTTATCTTGGTACAAAATTGTAAATACACAAAAAACTATTGAATTTCTGCTATGAATTAGACTGCATTTTTGAAAAGAAAGAAAGAAAATAATCCTTCAGCTGGCTCCCATGATTCTTAAGACAAGGTCATAGAAGATGACACAGTTTCACACTTGAAAGCAATACCATTCTGTAAGGAAGCATAAACTCTTTCCATGTGGAAATGAGATGAGACTCCAAAAACATGTCAGTAAATGGGTCTGCAATGAATTCGGTCTCAAATTCACACATCTGAGGTACCTCATCTGGTCTACACTAGAGTAGAGGTGAATTTTTTCCTTTGAGCCCTGGCTAAATAGAGATTCATAAGACCCCTTCCCCCACAAAAGTGTTATAATTTTAACTCACTGGAATTTTAGGTTAGCAAATAGAACAGAAGCTCAGAACAATAAACATATAAATCAATTTCACCTGAAGCAAAACAATTTGCTTCCGAATTTGAACCCTAAACGTAAGCAGAAATTGAAAAGAAAAGGATGCATACATACATCTTCCAGTGCTGATGCTCTGCTGCAAGATGGTGATATACAGCTGGAGGGTCAGTTGTGGGGCAGAACCGAGGAAAGCCTGGATCACTGATGCCCGGCTGAATGCAGAACGGTGGGTAAACAGCTTGCCTTCTGCCTGACCCACCTCCTTCTCGATCTCCTCTGAGAGGCCATCTTTTGGCATCTGTCGTTTCTTAGTGATGCTCACATAAGGTTCTTCATTTTGGCTGGATTGACAGTAGAGGCAAAACACTTCAAAACACCTAGAATCAAATTAATGAGTCATAGAAATTAGTGACTGGCAGAATTCCATCCTTTCCCAGTCATCCTGTTTTCACTTAGCCAGATTCTCAAACCCCTGCCTGGCTATTTTAAATCTCTCCAAGGCATTCACTCTCAGGATCAGTTCTAAGGAGTTGATGTTCTGCAAGCCCTCTAGCAGACCAGTATGAATTGAGTGAGACTCAAGCAAAGTTGACATTGAAAGCTAACAAGGCAAAGAAAACTAGAGAATGGGAAGTAATCCACACTCTGGAGCCCCACAAAAATGCCTAGTTTTTCTTCCTGACACATATTAACTATGTGACTTATATTCTGAACTTTCCCCCTCAATCATAAAACAGAGAAAACACTTTGTCCTCCTGCTGTGAAAGAGGACGAGTGGGGTGTAAGGCTGTTTGTGTGTGCATGTTCCACATTAAACCAAGGCCACAAACCACCTTAGTTTTAAAAAATGTGCAGCATCACTCCTATAACCTAGATTCTGGAGTTTAGAGGCCAGAGCAGAATGATTGTCAAGAGTCCAAGGCCAGCTTGGGCTACACAGTGAATTGCAGATGAGCCTGGGCTATATAAGGCTGGGTGTGGGGATGAAGAAGAACATGAAATGAATAAAGTTGGCTAAGTGTACAGCACAGAGTTGCTAGGCATATAGAATTTCACTGGAAGACCACAACATATTATCTATTTCTTTGTCCTGATAAGCCCATATAGGCCACAACTAAATTCCAACATGTCCAGGGCTTGGCAGATATATTATTTAGGGAATCCTAAGCCTGTTCTAGAGACAGATCTTTAACTAGTGACTAAAATTCCTCCCTCTCAATAAACAGATACTGACAAAAAGAAAAAATACAGATGCCTATAATTTGCTTTGAAGCATATACACACACATGCAGAGATACATAGACAGGGAGAGAGGGAGAGAAAAGAATTGAGATTGAGTTGATGGATGGAGAGGTGGAAATATACATGAAATAAAATGTTAATTGTAGAATCTAGGTTGGGGTCCTTGAGAGTACAAGTCAATAAGATTTTCTTCTCGTGTTTCAAAGTTTTCACAATGAAGTGCTGGGAAAAACAGATTTTCCCTTGCATTGAAAGACTTTTAATGCCCTCAAACAGAAATTTCATAACAATCTTACAATGCTTCTAGATTTTTATGGCTTCATCAACTTTATTGAGTGTTGTTACCTTTATAACATAACTTGGACATATCTGTGACAACCTAAGTAACTTTATAATTTTAAATAGTGAAATAAAGCTTTTGATGCATGAGGGAAAAAATAGGTCATATGTTGTTGTGACGACAGCAGATGTACTTTACTAAGATAGCTTGAAGACTCCCACTCCATTCATTTCGAGGTGTTCACTATCTAAATGGGGTACTGGGGCAATATTGATGCTGTATTTTGGCTCACATGAAAGTTTCTGATACACCAGATCACAAAGAAACCCTACTGAAAGAATTTAAGCCAGCATCATTTGTATTAGCAAAATAATGAGATTACTTTAGAGGCCCTCAAAGTGAAAGGATAATTAAATATATCAAAGAACTTCTACTCAACTAAATACTATGTAGTTATCAAAACTAACAGTTTAGAAAAACATCTAATATAAGTAACACAAGACTTTTAGGCTGGTGAGATGGCTTAGTGGTATAGGTGCTTGCTGCCAAACCTGGGCACTTAAGTGTAATCCCCGAGTCTCTCTCACATGGTGAAAGGAGAGAACTGACTCTCCCAAGTTGTCCTCTGACCTCCACACATACACCAAGACATGTACATGTGCACACAAACACAGATACACAAATAATCAATGGATCAAATTAATTTTTTAAAAAATACTGGGCTTGGGATACAGTCTCCTTAGCATGTGTTAGGCCCTGGTTTCAATCCCCAACACATTTAACTAAATAAAATAAATATAAATATACATTTATCTTGTTTGATAAGGGAAGCAAATTGGAAGAGAAAACTTTACACATACAAAATGTATACAAACTACACATACATACACATAAACAGTAGAATGACAGAACTGGATTATATTGATTCAAAAGAGCCAATTGTTAAACAGAAATTGTGTAACCAAGTTGTTAAACAACTAATACCTTGGTCAGACTTGATGGGGATAAATACATTTTGGAAATTAGCAAACCCTTGAAATTCAGGCTCATTTTCCCTGACAGTTTACAATGATAAGCACACACACACACACACACACACACACACACACACACACACACACACACACACACACATTAAGGATATACAACAAAATCATTAAGAATTGTTCTCCTTAGGCAGTTCAGTTAAAGGTTTTTCCTTGACTGTAAAAATGATATTTTCTGTTTCTCTTTTATTTTAACAAATATTCTTTACTTGTGATATAAAAATTAAACTTCTTCAAACTTTTAAAGACCAAAACAACCAACCAAAGGATAGAGCATGCTAAAAGCTGTTCAATGAAATGGATGAATGAAATAAGGATTTGTAGAAGAACACAATTCCATTGATGACTGAGGGGACTATGTGAAACAGGGATCATTTATAGAATTGTTAAATGAAACTTCAGAGATCAACTATGCAAATGATGAAAAAGTTTCCAGAAAAAAAATGACCCAGATAGCCCTAAAGGTGGAATCTCTCACAATCCACTGCTTTTCTTAAGAGATACATTTGCCTTTTTCCCACTTTGAGACAGGGTCTCTCATGTAGCTCTGGCTGGCCTAGAACTCACTATCTAAACCAGGCTGGCTTCAAACTCACAGAGATATACCTGCCTCTGTCTTCTGAGTGCCGAGACTAAAGACATGCAGCACCATACCTGGCACATCTCAACATAGCTTTCTATATCATATCTTATAAATTTGTGAACCATCCCAAGACCTCTTTCTACTAGTATTTTAAAAACTAAGAAACAAACTACTACTGCTCTCTTGAAATTCTTCCAAGACGTATCCAATAACTCCAATTTTGTTTAGAGAGTTTGTTTTAATTGTTGTTTCTCTGCACTGCATGAGCTACTTGAATGAAATCACCCAAGGTAAGGGCTAAGGATGTACTTTAGTGGTAGAGGACCAGCATCTTTCATAAAAATTATTCAAGGTAGTTTGTCAGTATCATGTACTCCATGGCGCAGGAAGCCTTTGTGTAATGTATATACAGGTAGGTATTTTAGGCTCTACAGGCCATGGTCTGTGCTCAACTCTGCCTCTGCACTGCTAAAAGTAACAGTCTATAAAGGAATGACTATAGTTGTGTTCCAATAAAACTTTATTTACAGAAACAGATGGTGGCATGATTTGGCCACTGGACCATAGTCTGCAGGCAGCCCCGTGATGATGCCTGCTGAAGATAAATAGTAATTTGACGCAACCTTTTTCACTTAGTTCCACTTTCAAGCATAAGACAACTCATTGTCATAACCATAACAGCAGTTTGTTCGCTAGCATGTTGATGGCAGTACAAACAACTTGAGGTACCAAGAACCCTAATGAAAATACTTTTTTCCCAAAGAAACACTATGATTTCTCATAAGCCACATTATGTGCATGTGAGATACATGCTCTGAACCCTACACTAGAGAGCTATACTGGTTAAATGGAAACCATTGTGAAACCTTTCACAAGCCATTTGCTTAATCTCCTGGGCTGTAGAAGAAGACCATGCCAGTTGGTGCACAGGGTTTTACTACAAATGGAATTAAATAATGGGTGTACTTTGCTTTTCAAATACGGACTGTTATTAAATTATTTTTTAAGTTTCCCAATAGAGAAATACTACTTTGAATTACTTTGCAGTGTTCTATAATAATTTTAGACTGTTTCAACCTACATCTTATAAACCTACTTTTTTTAACCTTTAATTTTGTTTCCTAAATTGTGCTAGTAATAAAAATGAGGGGATTTCTTGAAGTTGTCACTCATTTATATTTATTCCTCTCAATTAACTTATGAAAGTTAACACAACTGTGAGAATAATAGAAAATAGAAGGTAAAATATAATCTCCCTTCTGTTTTTCCAGAATATCTAAAATAAAACTTACAGTAAGATTTTTTCCTTCAAAATGGAAACAAAGGTAATTCAAGACACCATTCAAACTTCATATTTAAACCCTTATACAGAAAGAACCATAGAAACTACAGCTATACACTTAAATGTAAGACTAAAATTATAATAAATGAATGAAATAAGGAGCTCTACCAGTACCTCCCTGACAGAAAGGGCAAAAGTGAGTTAACAGTTTTAGTCCACAACCGTTGGTGTAAGGTATCTCAGGCCTCCATTTCCCTATCCTGGGGACCTGACATAGAGCGTCCAGCATGTTAAAGCAAGCACTATATGCAGTAAATTACTGTAGTCACTTTAATTGAATCATCATATTGTAATAATTAAAAAACATCTTCCTAAAACTGGTGGTTTGTCTAACTTGAATAGAAGTAAACTGTCCCCCCAAATATTAATTAATATTAAAATACTAGTAAAAACCATTACCAAGGAATAAAAGTGAGAAACATTATGACATATTCTTGTTTGGAAGAATAATTTGATCTTTCTGAAAAGCTGATGATTTAAGAGTTCAAATTAGGGAGCCAGGTGTGGTGGCGCATGTTTGTAGTCCCAGCACTTGGGAGGCAGAGGCAGGAGGATCTCTGTGAGTTCAAGGCCAACCTGGTCTACAAGGTGTCCAGGATAACCAAGGCTACCCAGAGAAACCCTGTCTCAAAAGCAATAACAAAAAAAGAGCTTAAATTAGAATCAGTCAGTAGGAATAAATACCATTTAAAGTCCTGTTAACCAAAAAACAACACATTGTTTTTCCCTTTCATTTGGAAGCTAAGGATCTTGGAACTACATGTTCTGTATCTAAATTCAAAGATCCTAGGTCCAGTACTTTCTCGACATAAATCAGCTATATCAGAATGTGAGACTCCTTTCTTTAACAATTTTTTTTAAATTACTGTGATAACTGAAGAATACCAAAGAGTTTATTTATAATAAAGGAGAAAATTGTATACGTTCATGTTCAGGAGGAAAAAACTATACTCACACTCTGCCACTCTGTAATATTATTCTAAACAACTTAGTGTATTTCCCTGAACTCCAGTTTATCATTGCCATGCTGTTTTTATATGTGATGGTCTATTCGCTTTGTCTTGAGTGACTCCTGATTTTAAGAGGCACTGCTAAATGACAGAGGATTCTTCTGTGGTTAGTTTGGTGGCTTATTTTTAATTCAGTCCACAAACGACCAAACATTTAAAACCTTAAAGATGGAATTGCTGATAAAATGGACTGCACAGTCCACTTTCTTTTACAGCACACAAAACATGATGAGCTTAATCGAGTTTGGAAAGAAAGCCTTGGGAGCCCGTTCTGGAGCTTCATTTGTCCCATGTATAAAATGGGCTCAGGGATTGAGGGAGCCTAGAGCAAGTGGTCGATCAGCGAAGGCACGGTAGGGACGAACCAAACCACTTCCCACAAGGAACTTTTGAGAATTCTCAGTTCCCCAAGTCACTCCAGCCAAATATGAGTATCGTCTGCACAGATGACATAACAGGATAAGTGCCTTGTCTAAAGTCAAATGTCACATACTGAGCAGGACCATGGGGTTTGTTTAAGAACGTGGGTTCTCTACTAGCTAATTAATTATAAAGCTTTATAAATACCCCCGCCCCTCCTTTTTTTTTCTTCTAATTCCTCCCTGACTGTCAGGACTTCAGCAGCAGTTTCTCACTATTGTCAGCATATATATCTTCTCTTTTGTAGGATTCTGTGGCTCTTGAAAACCGGGAAACCTGTTTACCAAGTTTTCTATAATTGTGTTAAACTGCAAGTCCATACAGTAAGGTAGAAAGGTTGTATTTAAAATGGCATGCAAAGTTTTAAAATCGTGAACATGATTCTTTTTTTTTTTAACCTGAGCATAACATTTTGCTTTTCCTATGGTAGAAAAACAATATGTTTACATTCCCTTCAAGTTCTGAGAGTTAAGTCAAGTCTGTTTTCATTCCTGTGTGTATCTTCTTGCTTTGTGTTCGTAAAGAATAATTCCCAGGCCTAAAGATGTCGCTCATTTGCTTAGCCTGTCCCAGGGCCTGGATTCCACCCACAGCACCACAAGCAGCAATAACAACAAAAACAGTTTTATTTTTCCACAAACAGCATTAACAGTGTTTCTTAATAGAAAGTGTGTCCCTGTCTTCAAGGACCATTCTGCACCAGATTTCATGGCCATGGTAAAAAAAAAAAATAGGGCAGAATCAGAAGACATCTCTGGTATTACATGCGTCTTCAGTCTAGAAAACGTTCATCGCGCCAAGAGAAAAGTGGAGTGCATGGATTTCTAGATGCCAGTATATGAATTAAGTACATTTTTACAAAGCACTTAAAATAGTGTCTGGTACACATTTACGTGCCACATGCTTGATAAACTAAATTAAATGACGCATAAAGACTCTGACTTTAACCACGGTTGGAGTAACTTCCAAAGGTTTGTACCATAGCCACATATGCCAATCCTGTGGAAGTCCACTTGACCACATAGAGAGCCACATAGGTGACCAAAAAAGACCAAAAATGCTGCTCCTTTTTTTGGGTCAAATTGGGGAAACCCTTGGTAATTCCATACGATGGCTTCCGAAATGCAGGGCATCTCAGTTTTAGTTAGCCTCAAGCTGGGATCCTGTCTCATTCCCAAGACTGGAACTGGAAGGTTTGGGCAGGCAGGGTGAGTCAGCCCTGCTCTGGCCACCTGTCCCCCCATTCAGGGAGGTCTGTCAGCTGGGGCCGTGGATGGGGGGGGGGGACAGGCAGGGCTGCGGCCTAAGGGGTTCCACACGCACCTGTACAAGGGCCCAAGCTGGAGCAGGTGCATCAGCAGCACCAGCGGGCGATCGCGGCTGAGGTCGCGGTGGATGAACAGGAGCGTTAACTGCACCAGAGCACAGGGCATCAGGGAGAAGAACAGCGTCAGCGCCTGCCACATGCGGTCCCCGCCCGAGCGGTAGGTGCTGCTCAAGTAGAGCGCCGCCGTCGTCTCGGCCACGAACAGGAACAGGGACGCTAACACCGAGAACGGGAATTTCATCTCCGCGCCTCAGAGACTCGTCTCGCGGGTGGCGGAGGCTGAGGTGGAGGCGGCGGTGATGGCGGTGGTGGTTACCGTAGAGGTTCCCAGCATGCCCGGGCCCGACCTGCTTGTGCGCAGCGAAGCCCGATCAGGGCACGCGGGCCAGGCCAAGCGGCCGCCGCGCTCTGGAGCCCGGCCTGGGGGCAACCGACACGGGGGGTGGGGGTGGGGCGGCGGCGCGGGCCCGCTCGGACACGCCCACGTGCGCCGTGCGCAACCGCCTGTGCGCGCCCCATAGCTTGCTGCGCGGGCGCGCGCGGCCCTGAAGATACTATTTTGAGCTGGCCTCGAACCTGTGTCTTCTAGCGCAAAGTACCCCAGGAGGCCACCAACCAAGTTGGCCCGCGTGCAGCCTCTGGGTCCTAGAGTCTGTTCGTTCTGTGCTGTCTTGGGAAACCTGTCGTGACCAACTTAAAAAACTACCACCAGTAGAAACTAAAATTGGAGGTGGAGGGGTCTGAACTCCTGATCCACTGTCTGGTTTTTTGTTTTGTTTTGGTTTGGTTTGGTTTGGTTTGGTTTGGTTTTGAGGGGGCCGAAGAAACCCCTGATGAAAAGTTCAGATTTTCCTCCCAGTCCAAAATAGGCAGAGCCACTGAGATGCACTTCAAAGAGGAAGCATGCTGTCATCATGCACTGCACAAACTGGGCACTACATTTACCTTTTCACTGAAACCCTTGAGCATATTGTTTGTCTTTCTAGTACAGACTTCGAAGGAGCATCAAAAGAATTGTGGGAGCCAAAGTTTTCCCTCCCAGATAAAACTGCTTACAAAATATATCGCTGTATAACTGTGACTAACTCAAGACAGGTCAAAGACCAGAGCCTAATAAGGAAACAGTTTGCTAGCCCAACACATACCTCTGCTGGTGTGCCAACCCTTAACTGTTTGTTTAAGTTTTTAATACAGTATATTCTCAATATATTCTTTTTCCTACCCCACTCCTCCCACATCCTCCTCACCTCCCTACCCACTCAACTTCATGCTTTCCGCCCTCAAAAAAAAAGGGGAAAAAAAAACTACGTAAAACAAAAAGCAAATAGTAAGTCAAACACATGTCAAAACCAACAAACAACAATCACACACACAAAACCATGGGGTCCATTTTGAGTTGGCCCACTACACCTGACCATGAGGGCCCTGCCCTAGAGTGTGGCTGATATACTTACTCACTGGCAGTTGAAAAACAAAAGGAAGCAAAACAAAAACAAACAAACAAAATTTAAAAAAAATAGAACTTCACCCCTCCCAGTATGTATCAGTTGCAAATACCTTCTTGGTCAGGGGTTGGAATTTGTGTCTACTTCAGTTTTCAAGTGCTGGGATTTTGTCTGGTTTTGCCCTGGACACATGTCCTGAGCATGCTGGCTAAACTCTTGGACATCAAGAGGGACACCCCCTGCCCAACACACACACACACACACACACACACACACACAGAGAGAGAGAGAGAGAGAGAGAGAGAGAGAGAGAGAGAGAGAGAGAGAGAGTGAGAGAGAGAGAGAGAGAGAGAGTCCCTCATACCTTCTAAGATCATTTTCCATGAAGAAATTGGGTGATTTTAATTTTCAGGCATCTTGGGCATTTTTCTATTTTGGAAAATGACGTAAATAAAATGTGAAGATTCTTAAGCTGTCAAGACAAGAATAAGCATAGAAGGAGCGGACAGGTGGGACTGTTTACTGGGTTGGTGCCTTGACATGGGGAAATCTATTTAAAGGGTTGAGGGGAGATTTCAGCCAAGGACTGAGAAGTACCAGGCCCTTTCTCCAAAAGGATTACGAATGCCTATTTATAGAAGCCAGCAGGCCACCATGACTTGGATGCAGATACACACAGGCACAAACAGAATAAGCAGCAGCACTCTGCAGAGTATTAGTGTAATATTTTATTTGACACCGTAGTTAAGCTTTAAAGGAAAACTAACGGGGTAGCTAAGAAAGATTCATTACGAACACAGTAATTATTTAGCATCTGGTTTTAAGGCAAAGGATTATCACAGGTTTTACATTATGAAGCGGACCGTGTGGAGCAGTTGGGCAATAATCCAGAGATGTACGTCACTTTTAAACACAATAAAGTCCAGTTTGTAACAGATTGTTTTCTACAGTACAAAACTAATGCAGAAAGCACATTGGAAAGATCACAGTGTTTTGGGATATTATAAGAGCAGTTAAAAGTTTCTGAGTCAGTCTTGCTACCGAAGAGGTTTTTATTACGCCATGCAGTGGACTGTTAGCAACCTTCTCTGCGAAGCTGAAGCAAATTCAACTGGCAATTGTCCTTCCTGCTCCTGGAACAACAGATAACAAAAGCTAAAATCTGATGAGCATTTCTAAGTTGATTCTTCTTGGTCACAGTCTGCACATTAACTTATCATAGGCACCACACCTTTTTGAATTATCCTTGAGAAAAACATATACAATTAGAGGTTAGTTTCCCTGCCAAACACATAAGTGGATCTTCATTAAAAAATCAACATCATGTATTGTAATATATTTCCTCACTAGGAACAAAATACCCACTATGGGTTTTTCAAAGTACGCATTGCTGTAATAGACTTATAGAAAATGCTGTTTGGAGAAGTCCTATAGTTTGGACTTGAAAAATCATACTTTTTTGCCAAACGTGGTTCATAATTATTTTAAAAGGATTTTTGGTTTGCTTGCTTTTTATTTTATGTATGTGAGTGTTTTGCCAGATTGTATATGTGTGCCATTTGTTTGATATTTCCAGAGGCCAGAGAGAAACTTTCATCAATTTCCAAGTTAGATCCACATCACCCTTGGCCATCTCTACTTTAGTATTCTTTCCTTATTCTTTTTTCCATGTTTATTAGACATCTTATATTTAGCCAATGAGTCAATGCTATCTTCTACCTCATCTTTATTTTTCTTGAGCTTTGTCACATAAATATCCACTTCTTTAATATTTTAAACATCTTTCATAGATCTCATTCTGACTTATTACTAACAAAGCTGATTGTATTTGTATGATTTTTCATTGTGAAATGTCACATGGACTCCATAGTTACTTCACTATTTTTAAAAATATGATAATTTCAATTTTTTATTTTTGTATGTGCAATATATATTTCATTTCTGAAAAAAAAAAGAAAATGCTGTTTGGGTATAACCATATGTAATATGTCAGAAATCATATGTAATATGCCAGAATACTTGAGAATTTGGTTTTATTATAAAATCCTATAGTACAACACTTTGTAATATAGTAAAATGCTTAGTAAAATGTTCTTCTGCACTAAGTTTAGAACTGCCACTGATAGATCTTTCAAACATCTCAAAGTACTAACGAAATATAATAATTAGCAAGAAGTCAAGCTACATGATTTGGGCAAAAAGGCATCCTTACAAATCCTCTCAATTGGTGTGCTGGTATTTCAAAATTCTTGCTATACACAACACATAAGTGACGTTGGATTTAATGTTAATAAAAATTAAAGGAATTTTTAAAGTACTAATAACTGTTTCCTATTATTTGGTTCATTTTATGATTTTGTTTTACTCATAATTATACAGACAAATACAGAAAAAACAGAACTTCAGTAACAATTCTAATCTATTGAACAGTCTTCGACAGTGAATAGTATGTTAAACTATGGTGCTTGTTTCATATTAGGGATAATGAGCAGTAAGCTGTTTTACCATAATGACAATGTACTATTTGGTATGGCCCTAAAAGATTAAGGAATTGCACTGGTTTGCTGCCTATGAAATGTACCATTAGGAAGATGAACTTTTTAAACCCAATAATGATACAATCATGTGTTTATAAATACAGTGAGCTGTGCATAAATGAAAACCATTTTGGTGACGTAGATTCTCTTTACACTAGGATATGATGCTTGACCATTCCCTGGCTATATATGGCTTTTCAACCTGTAGCACTGATTTCTACGAAGTCCATTTTTTTAAAAATTCTGTTGGTTTAGTGCCACTACATCCAAGAGATTAAGATTCACACCTATCTTCCAAGAGCTCCCCAAGTAGTTTCAAGTTGGAAGAGCTCTTCTGTTATTAGAGACTGGACTGTCCTTTACCAGATTCTGAGACCAAAGTATTGCACTCAGAGCACTCCACTCGTACTCCGATATGGAACATCTAAGTAATACAAAATATACTGAATTTAGAGGAAAAGGAGTCTACTGCTGCTACAGTCTTCAGAAGACACCTCTAATATCAATATACTAAAGTCCTAAAAGACAGAGGCAAGACGGTTATGTGAATCGATCTGCTTACTTGAATATATCCACATGTAAGTATTACTACTTTCAACCTGAACCAAATTCAGTGGCATAACTTATTTTAATGATAATTGCCACTTACACACAGATAGTAAAGCGTCAGGGGATGGTATCAGACATCCCACTAAAATACATTGTAGTGCGGTCATTTGTTGAAGACAGTAGACACGCAACAGAGTTTATGTCTTCTTTAAACCGATTGCTACATCACAGCTGCTTCACACACAATGCAGGACTGTACGCTGAGGAACACATCACACCCAAAAACCATGAGGAAATTTTCAGCAGAGCTGCACTGGTCTATGTGTATGAACTGTTTATACATCTACACACTCAGATGTTTCTCCCATCTCCGCTCTCTTGGAGTCCTTCCTGAAAGCACGAGAAGAGAGGGTGTATTGGGGTACTGTTAAAGATCTCTTTCTATATGTAAGACTAAAGCCATCTGCTGGTTTCAATTTAGCGAGTGATTATTCTATAACTAATGGGCTGTCTTGCCTTTTAGATGATTCTGAATATAAAGAAAAGTCTGTTCACTGGAGCCATACAGTTCACCAGCCCTCCTTCTACCCCAATGCAGAACAAAACTACAGAAGATTTGGTTTCCCATTTAAATAACGTTTCAAAGTTCATTCAGAATGGGTGAACAACAGGTCTCCCCAAAGGAAATGAAGATGCACAAGATCCCACAGAGGAGACTTTGTTATGGGTAAAGGGATCTAGATAGAAAGGACAAAGTTCAATATTTAAAGAAGATGAAAATAAACATCAACAGCATCACCCATTAGGTCCCAACCCATTAATGTTTTCAATTTCAAAGTAAAGTGAGAGATTGCACCTCTGATCAAGGACTTAGGACCATGGGCAAAGTCCATATAGGAACAACTTCAGTTTCTGTCTTTTGTGACACTAAAAACAATATGCTCAGTCCCTTTGATGGGGTGGAAGCACAACACGTGCAGCCACCTTATTCTCAGAGCACGGGTACTCTTGTGGCAGCTTGCCCTAGACTTGCGATCTGACCTTGGAATACTCCCAATTCTTGCTGCTACTGACCTTAAAGTCAGCCCTTTTGTCCAAAGTGGAGTCAAGTCCAAGAGCCCTGTGCTCTTAGCTAAGAACAGATGTGGACAGGAGTAAGAAGGAAGCCTGCCTTCCCAGGAGAAAAGAGGTCATGTGTGTGATTAAACAGACATAGAAAAAAAAAATCCATTATCCGAACGAGCTATTTAGAGATAGAGGATGAAAAATGCTGAATTGAAGGTGGTTTAGGATTAAAGAGATTCCAGGGAGCAAGAAAACCCATTGGTAAGACCCACTAAACACACATATGTAAATTCCTTTCAGATGCTGGGCTTTGGGAAGCATCCCCTAACCCTTACCCTGCCTTCTCACCTGCTTTCTTAGCCAAATTAATGCTAAGATCACATGGCCTTAATAAACTTCAGGGCTAATCATTCCAGTTATTAATTTCAGACATACTCAATAAATAATTTAAGGGAGGCCTCAGAAGCAGTATAATTCTATTCTTGTAGGTCACACACCTCTGAGGACCACATTAAAGTGGGGATCAAAGTCAATGTGAAATTATCCTTATTTCCCAATTCATTTTTGCTGCATAGATCTGGCCTGGCTGCCCCTTTTCTTGAGTTATTGACACGACAGTCCTTTATTCTCAGTAAGCAAAATAAATATTTGGGTTAAAAAAAAATAAGGCTTCTAGGCCACACCAGGCAATCCTCTGGGGGTACATTCAGAAACTTCTGAGGTGCAAACACCACAGTCAGAATTGGTGGTAGAATATAAAATGTACACACTTGGAGTTCACCCATCTAGTGGCCTGGACCTTAAGCCCTGCATCAACACATGACATGTGGTCTTTTGCTTGTTTCTTTTTAATATTAACTGAGCATAACTTTCTCTGCACATAGTAGTAACATAAAATATAGAAGCTTTTGTAAGCAATAAAGAGCCTGTATATTACAAATTGCCCCTATGACAAGCCCGTGAACTAGGCAAGGCACCTACTGTATACAGTCACCTCAAGAAAGTGGCAGAACAAGGCTTTGGAATTCCTGACGTGTTCTCTGGACTTTGCTGTTTCCTTCCAATTGTGTATTTTCTTGTCTTTCTCTCTTTGTTTTGTTATTGTTGTTCCTAATGGTAGAATGAGCACCTACGGCTGCATGCATGCTACAAGTGTCCTACTACTGAGTTTCGCCTTCAGCCTGTGTATACTTTCTTAGCCTAGTTCCACATTTTCTTGCACCAAAATTACTGAGCTTTGCTCTCTACAAAGCCAAAACAATTTGCATAACACTTTGATTAAAAATCTCAAAGAAAGCTAAAGAAGTAAGTTGCCAGAGGAAGAGATGGGAATCACTATGGACCCAAAAAATCGTTCTATCTGTATAATGAATTGTCAGAATAGAAGACTGTTATCTTAACAACATCGTTAATTGCCAAAAAAAAAAAAAAAAAAAAAAAAAAAAAAAAAAAAAAACAGTGGGAAATATACAGTCAGACTTCTATTCTATTTAAATATCAGGTTATAAGCTGACAAGAAGTAAAATGTAATGAGATTGGGTAAAATAAATACAGCTAATGTATAGAGGGAAATGTGTAATTGTATTCATGCCACAACCTGCAGTGTTTTACAAAATGTATTGCTATTGAAGTATAAAGTAGTCTCCTTCCTTATTGTTAAGACTCCTTCAATGAGCCCTCAAACATCTCCACTCAGCATTCATAATCGCTTTTGTCCTACAGAGTAAACAGTAGTAAAGCTTGAATAGTGGTGGACATGTCACAGTAAGAGCTGGGGGGGTGGCTCAGCAGTTAAGAGCATGGGCCCTCCTCTTGCTGGAGAGCCAAGCTGCATTTCCATTCCCAGAATTCACATTAAGTGTCTCAGAACTGTCCATAACTGCATCTCCAAGGAGATATAACACGTCTGGCATCCACAGGCACCAGCGCTCTCATGCACATATCTACACACATACATGTAATTTACAATACTTTTTAAAAATCTTTTCGAAATGCCACAGTAGCCTTCAACAGGTAGCAGCAAGCTTCAACATTAAGGATGTTGCCACACATGAAATTGATAATGAAATAAATGACTTGACTTACTTTCCTACTAAAAATATGTGTCTTTCCTCCCTCTCTTGGGAAAATAAGATAGAAGAGGGCCCTCCCAAATCGATAGCACTTTTCTCTCAGGAAAATAAAAAGTTTCAATGATAGGCTTAACAGCCAAATAAAAGTGTATTCCTGTTTCAAATTTACAGAGATGGTGCTACAGAAAGACCACACCCAAACATGACCACTGTTTGGATATGATATACAAAAAGAGTAACCTTTTCATAGTGATCATCACAGAGTTACAGTAACTCTATGACAAGTTTAAAAGGTTAACAGTACTGTCTGTTCTTCCAGAGGTCCTGAGTTCAATTCCCAGCAACCACATGGTGGCTCACAACCGTCTACAATGAGATCTGGTGCCGTCTTCTGGTGTGCAGGCACACATTTGGGCAGAATACTGTATAAACAATAAATAAGTCTTTTTCTTAAAGGTAGGTCCAGTTCTTCTAAAGCGCCTATAAATGTATAAATATAACAGATACAACACATCTATGTGTCGTTCCCTAGTCCTCTGGGTTTGTATTCTGTATGATGAATGGTGGAAAAGGTGGGCATATTTTAAATATGAGGTACCTTTGAGGGGAGGGGTAATTTGTTTACTGTGGTGCTTGCAGATTTCTAATCTAGAATATTTAGCAAACGGACTTGAAAGGAGAAACCCAACTTTGAAGCCTTGTTCTGCTCCTCCCTAGCTCTAAGTCTTCAGGAAAATCACCATAACACACACTGAGTGGCTTCTCAGACACAATAAAAAGCATGTATTCATGTAATAGAAAAGCCCGAATTTTGGCTGGTTATTACCTTTAGCCTGGAGGGCCCATGCAAAATTCATTTAAAATGACATGACGAAGTGCTGTCATTGTCCTTCCAAAAGGAGTCCATTCTGTGGACAGCATCTTCCTTAATAGTTTCCAAAAGGTGCTTGCCCTTCTCAAAAAACAAACAAACAAAAAACAAAAAGCAACAACCACACACACACAAAAAAACCTTCTGGAATCTAAATTTTACCCAGAACACTATTTTCACAGATGTGCAATTGAAGCCAATTTTATATGTTGAAATCTGAGGGTGTGAACATGGGCGAATAAGCCAACAAGGTACATATTTTGCAAGACTTATTTTGTCTGAGATTGTGTTGATGATTGTAAACATACAAAGAGTCATAAAATATTAAAGACAGTTCTTTTCTTTGGTAAGATTCTTTGAGAATCCTATGAATACAAGGGGTCCTCTGTTTCAAAATAAGATCATACATACAACATGCAACCAAAGCCACACAAATCCATTGGGTCACACACAAGGCAGCACACACACAAATGTTTCCAGGCAGTAGCTTATTACCTAACTCCTTCAAAGTCTACCTACAGTTCAAATAGTGTTTCAGCTTATATGGGGATAGATGTCGCATACACACACACACACACACCTACATACATATACACATCCAAATATCTAATGATACTGAAATAGTAGCATCGTATATACCACAACTGTTTCCTTAATATGATGTCTGAACTTCAGTGGTTAAATACCAGGACTGCGGAAAACCCATGTTCTGTGTATTGGCTGCTATTGATGTTCAACAATCCACTATGGACTTGAAGCATTTTTATAACTTGTATTTATAGCAGAAGTAAACTTGATATGACAACTAGTATCAACTGAGGTGATAGCCGGTATCTAGCATGTCCTGTGTTTTTCAAGGCAAGGAGACCAGCCAGGGAGTTCATGCCACTCTTAGCCAAACAGGAGGAAATGGAGTAACATTCTTTCTACAACCACTGCTATTTTTCTCATCTCATGTCTCTCACAGTAACCTATGAAATACAGAAATGAATTACCCTGATTTTTGAGATGAGCTATATTTACCGAGAGCATATTTTACAGTCTAATAACTTCAGAGAGATTACAAAGATAAAGGCATTTGAAAAAATTCTAATATCCACACTATACAGCTTACATTTCAAATTGAGACAAACACATGACAATGACACTTATTTGCTAGGTATGAATTGTCCTGACTTCGGGTTGGTTTTTTTTTTTTTTTTTTTTTTTTTTGGTGTTTTTGTTTATTTGTTTTGTTTTTTGTCTTGTTTTTTATTTGTTTGTGGTGCTAGGCACAGAACTGGGGCTTTGTACATCCTAAACAAGTTACAGCCTAAGCTAGTAAGCTACACACCTGCCTACCCTGAATCTTACTATTCTGAGCTCTAGGAAAGAGAAGGGAACTAAGAAAAGAGATATTCTAAGGCCCACGGCAGCTTCAAATTTCAGTGTTCAAAATAAGTTATGATATAATTTTTTTAAAGTGCCCAGGACAGTGATTTTTTTAAAAATGCACAGATATGCAAATATCTCCACTCAAAAACATCATGAATTTCAGTAAGTAAAGGCCTAGGACGACCAACTGTTTCTGTTCATGTCCTTCACCCTGACACTTGCTCCCTGCTAACAGTTTTTAACAAGACAAAATTACTTTATATCCTGGTGGCCTTTACTTCTGAATTTAGGGTTAGAGGGAATACACAGATGGTCAAATTTGCTCCTCAATTTGAAAGCATTGGCATTTTATCCCCACCATCTCCAGGTCACTTTTGTCTTGTTATTTTTTTCCCCTTTTCTCTCGGGGGTTTTACATCTCTCCCCTGAAACGTTAAGTCTGTGGTTTTTAGATGAGGTGTGGCATCTTTGCTTGGCAGGCTCTCTCTCTCCAGTCTGGTATCACGCCGTCCTCAGCAGACTGATCTCATGCTTCTGGCAGCAATGTGAAGAAGGCTCATGGTTGCGATACCGTTGGATGTGGATGTACGTGGAAAACTGCCTAGAGGAGGCTCAGGAAATCTCAGAGGCCTTCAGCCAGCTGCAACAGGAGATGGAGCCTTTTAAACAAAGACGCTGAAGAGAGGGAATTCAGCCTGATTGGGCTGTAGCAAATCAATGAGAAAGCAAACAGTCCCAGAGAAGCCTTCATACAAGCTGTATATGCTTTCAAGAACCCGTGAGCCGGCTTTGAATTCTTCAGTGAATAAGAACTGAGCAAACCTAAAAAGGAAAAAAAGAAAAAAAAAAAAAAACAGGAACCGTTTCAATATGAATGTGTCCTTATGACCAGCCACAGAATGCTGGTCTTTTGTGAAGTTAACGTTTCAGTGTCATTTTCTTTTCAGAACTGTGTAATTAATTCAAGAAAACTCCGTTCTCTGGGGAGAAAGAGACCAGTTACATAAGTGTTTATGTTTTGCAATAGGTTTTGTTGGCACACAAATCCAACTATTTTTAGAAGTTGCAAATCAAAGTACATTGGCATTTTCTGAAATTGTGCTCCTTCCATTGTCCAATAATTAAAAGTAGAAAAGTCAGCATAATTATCCTACTTGTATTTGTCTTGAAGTGAAGCAAACTGATAGATCACTGGCCCTTTAAAAAATCTAAATAGATTATGTTTCTGGAGACATATTATTTCTGAACTAGGTTTCATGTATATGTGACAGCAGAGGCTGGACCTAAATGTACAGAATTTTACACAGTCAGCTGTGGGCAGCGAAGGACTCAGATGAATGGAAAGATGCCAGCAACGTTTCATAATGATGACATCAAATAGCCAATTCAACTATGAAGCACTGCTGTTAAGACAATCCACCTTTAAAACAAGCCACTGACCTCGAAAAATCTTTGACTTTTATTTCTTATTTAGATTAACTGTAGAGTAGTTGACAGCCTTTCAAGTGCTCTCACCTATGTCATTGTTTTTAACAGATTTTATTCATTTTTCATCAACAACAAAAATAATCACCACTTCTGATGTTGGTGAGATCTGAGACGTGCAACTGTCATAAATTTATATCACTGCTGCCACCCAGGGGTCCTAGAATAAGGAATTGCTTATTTAATCTTTTCCAGGGCCTTGGACTTGTTGCAGGCATCTTAACTAAAGAGGAAAAAATTCATTTCATTCTTACTTATTTTTTTATCAATTGTTTCCTTGATTATGTAAGCACTTAAATAAGATTTTACACTTTTAAACAACACAAAATAAGGCATTTTAGACGGGTGTGGTGGTGCACACCTTTAATTACAACACTCAGGGAGGCAAAGGCAGACAGATCTCTGAGAGCTCCAGGCCAGAGAAACCCTCTCTCGAAAAGAAAAAAAGAAAGAAAGAAAGAAAAAGAAAATGAAAGAAAAAATGAAAAAAATGCCTATTAAGAATCAATCCAAAGCAGGGCATGGTGGCACATGCCTTTAATCCCAGCACTCTAGAGGCAGAGTCAGGCAGATCGCTGTGAATTTGAGGCCAGCCTGGTCTGCAAAGTGAGTCCAGGACAGCCAGGCCTACACAGAGAAACCCTGTCTGAGAAAAAAAAATGACCAAGTGACATTTTAACAACTTAAATAAATGGAAATGTATACCATAATCTTGAATGGGAAACCTTGCTATTTTAAAGACATTAATAATTCTCATGGAAATACCCTGTAATTTGGTGAAATTCTTCCCAATAGAACTGCTTTTAAAGCTGACAAATTGGTCCTAAAATTGAAAAATAAAATCAAGAACAGTAGTAAGGAAAAATTAGAAGTAAGCAATAAAATATAAAAGTAGCAAAATGGCATGTAAGAAAGTCCCCCAAACAAAGCGGTTCATGCATAAAACTTCAATTTGGGATAAATATGAACTGTCAAATCACAGTGCTATGCTAAGAGTTTTTCATCAACCAAAAGTAGAAAACAATCTAGCACCAATGAAAAAATCATATCTAAGCCAGGCGTGCTGGGGCATGCCTTTAATCCCAGCACTTGGGAGAAGCAGGCAGATCGCTGTGAGTTTGAAGCCAGCCTGGTCTACAAAGCAAGTCCAGGACAGCCAAGGCTACACGGAGAAACCCTGTCTCGAAAAACCAAAAAAAAGAAAGAAAGAAAGAAAGAAAGAAAGAAAGAAAGAAAGAAAGAAAGAAAAAGCATACCAAGATAAATAAAATCTTTGCATTTTAAAATAAAATCATGAAAGAACAAGTGTCAGTATTAATTACCTTTTGTTATAACAGTAAAGATAATTTTATAAGTAATACAAAGTACAGAAATCCTCACAGGAAAATTGATGACTTTCACAAGAACAATACTTAGTGCTTTCATATGACAAACATTTAAGAACAAATGGGGAGAAATGGTAAAGAAAGGGGCAGGAGAGATGGCTCTGCAGTTAACAGCATTCGCTGTTCTCTCAGAGAGCTAGTGTTGGATTCCCAGCACCCACGTGGCAACTCTCACTCACTGTCTCTCACTCTAGTACTAGGAAATCTGGTTTGTTTCTCTGGCCTCCAAGGACATAGGGATCACACACGGTACACAGACATATATACAGGCCAAACATCCACACGAAGTACAATAAAAAATTAAAGTAAAAAAGAAAGAGCAATAAAGGAAAATATTTACAGCAAATTTTGTGCAAGAGTTACAATCATTAATATAATCAGCATGCTAAGAAAAAGGGGGAAGGAAAGAAGGGAAAGGATAAAGGTAGGCTTATTTTAGGCTAAAAAACACTTATAAACTTGAAGATTTCAATTCTAAAATTTTAGGCCAGGGATAGAGTCCTCAGTGATAGACAGCTTGCCTGCATTAGCATGTTTGGATGAGACTCTACTCCCATTACTTGGAGATAAAAAAGGGTATATAGAATTTTCAAATATTTCCTACATAAATGCTTCTACCACTATCACACACACACACACACACACACACACACACACACACACACACACAGTATATCTTCATTATAGTGAATGTATATGGTATATTTGAGGCAATTTTGCCTTTATTAGTAAATATTAAACACATGTCAAGTTTCTATTATTTCAAGTTGAATTAATTATGGTACAACTTCATTGAATAATCATTTAGCTGCTTAAAACAATGAAATAAGTCTATGCAAACTAAAATTATTCATTTAAAATTTTAAGTTAAACCAGGCATAGTGGCACACGCCTTTAGTCCCAGCACTCAGGGAGGCAGAGGCAAGAGGATCTCTGTGAGTTTGAGGCCAGCCTGTCTACAAATCAAGTCCAGGATATTCAAGGCTACACAAAGAAACTCTGTCTCAAAAAAAAAAAAAATTAATAAATAGCTGGGTGCGGTGGCTCACACCTTTAATTCCAACACTTGGGAGGCAGAGGCAGGTGAATTGCTGTGAGTTCCAGGCCAACAGGCTCAACAAAGCATGTTCAGGACAGCCAAGATAACAGAAAGAAACTGTCTCAAAAAACAAATAAACAAACAAATAAAATAACACAAGTATTTACATGTGTTAACTTATTCAAACCAGCCAATACCATTGAGAAGTGGCCATTATTTGCCATATGGTACAAATGAGTAAGTTACATGACTGGTTATGGTCACATAGCCAATATGATTCTGGGCATATCCCTTTCACAGAAAGTATCACAACCACGAGGGACTATTCTTTGTCCTCTACCAAGTGACAACATGGATACAAAGGAATCAAATCATATGGATGATGGGGTGGGTCAATGAAAAGCCTCCTAGCTGAGAAGCCATAAGTGCCACACAGGAAAATCCAGACCTCTTGTGACAACTTTACATAGACAGCTTCTAAGAGCCCTCAAAGGGGATACTGATTTCATGCTGCTCGGGTTTTACCAGTCCACTTACAGTCAGTCCATCCAGCGTTTTTCTGGCACAATGAATAAAGTGAATCAGTATGGAGTTATTTCTTTTCCAAACAATTCTGTCTGTTCTACATCTGATTTTCCATCTGTATCAGGGTTTCAGAGAATAAAGTCCACATATATATTCTTAACTGAAAATTTCTACTTCTAGAAATGTACTTGTTAACAAAGGCAGTATCCATTACAGAAGCAAGGGCAGAAACAGGAGAAGTGACAACTATTGATAGAAGTTATTTCGCCCAAATGGCAAGGTCTGGAGGCTCACAGTGAACGAGATTAGTAATCCAAGATGACTGTGCCTCCTTTGTAGCCTACATTCCTTCCTAGACAGCAGGCAGGAAATGATAATCCAACCATATGTGTATTAAAAGGTAGCACTGTTTATAATGAAAATACTGGAAACAATTTAGAGTAAAAATATTTTTTCTTTTGGTTTTGTGAGACAGGGTTTCTCTGTGTAGCAGCCCTGGCTGTCCTGGACTCACTCTGTAGACCAGGCTGGCCTCAAACTCACAGTGATCCGCCTGCCTCTGCCTCCTGAGTGCGCCACCACGCCTGGCCTAAAATAAGAATGTTTAACAAAAATGATAGAAGAGGCCCTTGATGCCTATTATCTAGTATATTAGCAAAATAAAAAGGCACTAGTACCTGTATAAAAAGGACAGAGTTTGATATATAGTCCCATATGCTTGATTTTACAGACAATATTCTTGGGAAAACAAACAAGACAGTGCCTCCAGGAAAGTCACCTAAATGGCTGGAGGGCCTGGTTCCTGTGTTCCTGTTTTACACACTTGAAACCAGGTGGCTATATTACCGACTTAGAAAATTAATTAGATTAAGGTTTCAAGTTTCATCCGGGTGCTGTGGCTCACGCCTTTAATCCCGCCCACCACTTTGGAGGCAGAGGGAGATGGATCTCCATGAGTTCAAGGCCAGCCTGGACTACAAAGCAAATCCAGGACAGCCAAGGCTACACAGAGAGACCCTGTCTCAGAAAAGCCAAACCAAGCCAAAACAAAACACCAAATGAATGAACAAACAAATGAACTAACTAACTAAATAAATAAATAAAGGAAAGAAGGAAGGACAAAATGATTTCAAACACTAGGACTCAGAGTGTAGCTCAGTAGGTAGAGTACTAGCCTAGCAGACAAACTGGTGTGGTGGGGACACCTGTGATTCCCGAACTTGGAAGATGCAAATGGGAAAGAGCAGAAATTCAAGGTCATTGTTCACTATATAGTGAATTTGAGGGCCAGCCTAGGATATGTGAGATCTTGCCTCAAATAAGGAAAATAAAAGGATTTCTAAGAATATGCACATGGAAACAGCTGACCTTTGGGCCCGGTAGATGTATTTCGAGTTTCCTGTAAGACGGTAGAGCAGAAGGAAGACGTAGGCACTGCCAGCTACCCCGTGGCAAATCCCTGGCCCCTTCTTCAGCAGGCCTTTCTGCCATGTTAGCTCCCCACATCGGATACACGTGTCCAAGTACTGTGGTTTCTTGGAAACGAGATAAGCTTTGGCAAACAGATAAGCAATTCCTGTAAAAACATCAAAAGACAGGGAGAGGTGACTTTCGAGGTTTTTAATAACGCACAGCTTCTCAGAGGTGGATGCCTCACTAATCTCCAAGCATTCTAAGACAGCGTGTCTGAGATGTAGCCTGAGACACCGCATTTCCTTTTTGTTTTCTTTTGTTTTGACACCCCTATATTTCCAGCAAGCTGACTTTTAGGCACTATGCTTTCAGTAGCAAGACTATAGAATGTTCTACAGGAGAGTGTGGTTTTTTCCCCAGTGTGATTAGTTTAAGCTGTTTTAATTCTGTCATGGAGCTGGCTGCTGGAGAAAGAGAAACCTTTTGACTGAAGTATCTCAACGAATATGATCTACTATTTTCTTTACAAATGACTTAATATTAAATGATACCTACATACTGGGAAACATTATGCACATGGGGCTGTTTTAAAGGGCAGTTTACCCAGCTTACTAATTAACCCCATAGACGGTCAGAATTTGGAATGTTTACATTTCTATTACAATACCCTTTTCCTTAAGAGCAAAACTAGAAGTCTTTCCAAGAATAATAGCGCAAAAATAAAACAACCTCCGTAAGGCTTCGACTTCAACTTTGAAGTGAGTCCTTCCCATGCCCGGCATTCCATGGAAAGACACATTCCTTCGAAACTTGTCAACAAAGGCAATGCACAAGCCAGAAGCAAGAGAAGAGACCAGACACATGCCAACTCTTAATTGAAATTCTTTTCTCCAAGTTGCAAGGTCTGGATGTTCATAAGGGATGATACTAGTCATCCAGAATGAGTCTGCCTCCTGGATAGCCTACTTTTCTCCAATACAGAATGACCAAGGGCTTTTTAAGAACCTGTTTAGTGGTAGAATACTGATCTAGTAAGGGTGGGGCACTGGAGTTCGTGCCCAGCACCCTCCAAAACTACATATAAAAAGTGGGAAGCCATGGCCTTGAATGGAGTAGATATCTTGAGGAGCTCACTCACTAAGATTTGCTCTGCCTTTCATTGCTTTGAACGAGGTATTTATATACAACTCAATAGAGAAAGAGTTTTCTGTGTGACCATAATGCAGGGCAAAAGGAGCTTGCCTCTCAAAGGGTTCTATGCTGGGTTTCTGCTATTACTATCTTAAGATTCCTAATAGTGTTTTTTTTTTTTTTTTAATAAGCGCTTTTAAAAAATTTTTGTACTGAACTGCATAGCTAGTCCTGGCCCTGGGGAATGTAAAAGAAATGCTAACGATGGCATATGCCCTTTTCAGGTAGCCACTGTAACTAACAGAAAATAAGGTGTGTGTCCGTGTTGCTGCTGGGACATGCGGTGAGTGGTAGTGTCAGTAAAACTAGGGAGATGAGCCAAGTGAAATTGTCCTGAGGGAAACGGTCAGGAGAGGCCTTGAAGGGAAGAAGGGATTTTCTGCTTTGTAAGCTGCATAGGAAACTCCAGGCCCAAGAGGAGGCAAGCAAAGCATATCAGGCACTAAGATCCCAGAGACAAAGGGGTTCCAAGACATTTGAAGACTATACACCACAAGATCAGTGTGGCAGCATCCTAGCCAAGGGGCCAGCAGGGTAGAAAAGTAGGAATGAGTTCAGATGATGGATGGTGTGATAGTTTCTGTTAGGCCTTTTAGACTGCATACTGTGGGTAATAGGAAACTACTAGAAGTCGCTGTATTATAAATTGGTTGATTTTGATTTTTGCACAACAATGTCTTTGTCTTTACACTGTATTGCAAGAAAAGACCTAAAGAAAGGCAGGATAGCTCAGAGCTTGTTTTGCTAGCAGAAAGATGGGAATGAAACTTGTCAAAGAGCAACTTCATAGGATGTGGTGGCTGTTTAGATACCAGTTGAGCATGAACTACATGGCAAATGCCGATTTCAAAAGGCCACTGTCTTTAATGGCTTTTGGAGATACAAACTAGGCTGTGTGTATACAAATACAGCTATGGGACCACACAGGAGGGTCCTTGCCCTATAACTGCTGGAAGGTAAGGCCTATTAGACTATTATCATCTGAGTACTGGAGGATGAGCAGGAAACCAGTGAGGTACCTGGCTCAGCCCCCATTTATCTTACCAGCAAGTACATGATATCTGAGTTCTTGTTAGCTGGCTGCTAACAAACCTCCTGGATTCCCATCTTTGGTGACTTCCTCACAGGCAAACAGATAGTAGTAGCATGTACTCAGGCCTCCAAAGTTGACTATCAAGACAGAATCAGGTTTTTGGGGGGTATATTTTGTGCCCATCAGCATCCACCAGAATCAAAGGAAAGCTAGTCTCCATGAAAGTCACGCCTCTCTGGCTTTTCTTTGTCTGTCCTACAACCCTGCAGCCTACTGGGTTCCCCCAAGAATGTGCTCTGTTTCCAGACACTCAGAAAGTGTGCCGGGTGAGAAGTGCTTCTGCCAAGGCAAAGCTAAAGGGCTCCCTACTGTACAGGTGTCTTCGAATGATACAGAAAGCCCTTTGTGATCAACATCCTGCCCTGCTTGCTGGCCTCTTCTGCGTTTTCTGATTGAAGCTTTTCACTTCTGCAAAACCAGATTAACTGCGGTGCTTCTACACTTCTCAGTGCCCGCGTTATTCTTGGAAGATGCTGTCTATTTTTCTTGGCACAACTTAACCCAGGAATCGCTTTCTTTAGGAAGCCTTCTCTGAATCTGGAGGCAGCATAAGAAATCTCTTTTCTTGGCTCGTATTTCATGCTGTACATAGTGCAACGCATATACCTAACCAAAGGAAAATGATCTGTTTCCCTGTTTGCCTCCCCTACTATAAGTCAAAACACCAAAGAGCAGGGACTTTATCCTATTCCTTTCTTTTCTCCTCATCTGTGGTGTGGTGTTTTGCCCCCATATAGTGCCACAGATGTCCACTGGCCCTGTGATACTTCATTTATCACCTAGCAGAAGCTGGCACTGAAAGCAGAGTAGAAAAGAAGATAGACCAAGATGGTTTAATTGTGATACCAAGCAATTAGCCCCAGAAGCCACAAGCTGTAGACTCTATGGCTCTAGCCAGAGTACCAAGTACTCTTCTCGAAGCCTGGGATCACAGAATGATATATGTGTAGCGACCTTGAAAATGTTCTCAATTTCTTAGCTCCCACTATGGCCTAATTGAAACCATCCTAAAGCTTCCCGACTCTCTTAAGGAAAAGGGTGTCAGGTTTCTTTGACAGTGATAGGAACTTTCACAACTTGTTCCCCCCCCCCCATCACTAATTAGCATTTGACAATATGAAACACAAGGCAGTGACAGGGTATGACTTTGTCAAACACAGCTAGGAAATTAAATTACAATTTAATGCAGATGATTTGGGAGACTAAATCTTTGAAATGTGGGATCTCCAGAGACTTGTGCCAGGTAGAAGACACTGTCTCAATACACGGGAGCAGCAGCATCACCCAGGTTCATGGTAGGATGTGTAATTTTGCCAAGCCATTTACAAAATGTGGTTACCAACCTGTGCTTCAGAAGCTTTGTTCTTTGTTCAAAGTCACCTATCCAAGAGCCTTTGGGGAATGAATTTTTAAAACTGCTCACACCTGTGTTTCACACAGAGTAAAGGAAGTGCACTGTCAGTGTTACCAAAGTGCTGATGTAACCTGATGCCGTGGAGGAGGTTATTTTAGCCACAGCGTTTGTTTCTAATGATTTTGCAAATGACTTCTATCCTGTATTTCAGAGTGCTCAAGGTTATGAAGGGATCACATGAGTCTTCCTGCAATACTTTATTACGTTTAGTGAGGGGGGAAAAAAGCTATATGTTACTGTAGGTATTTATAAATGTGGGTGTTTCTAAAAGCATCTGAGATATAGCCCTTAGGAATGGCAATGGTCCGGGTGTAAAACTGTGTCAATGGTGACAAAAATACCGAGATTCACTACTCCACTTCAACATGTTCATTTCAGGTTTTTTAAAAAGTGACTTTTCTCAAGGGCACTTAGCTGGTTAGTGATAGAACTACAGTTAGACCCCAGATTTGCTAACCAATAGTCAAGAACTAGTTATACATTTCATACATAATAACTTGGGCAGTCACTGGTCGGGGTGGGCTGAAAGAAAGTCAGCTGGAAACAGTGGCTCAGATAAAAGAGCATTAATGTTAAGTTCCATGTTGTAGCTTCTCTCTGGCAGGGTTTTAAGCACAGGACTGGACTGTCATCCCAAACCATCTGTGCTGCTCATACATCTATTCTCAAGATATTTTTTTCTCAAACAAATGAAATGATTTTTCTAGACCATTTCCTGTTAGATTTGGAGGTTTTTTTTCTTTTACTCTAGCAAGATCTTGACTGTCTTTGACCTGCATTAACCAGTTTTATAATCGCTCCTCAGTGAGGGTTGAGGCTAACAGAAATAATGGGCCTCATCCTATTAGTGAATCAGGGTTTTTTTTTGATACTTCAGTGATTACATGGATTTAATGATTTTTGTTTTGAAGCAATATATTTATGCCACTCTTCTCAAAACACTTAGCATGAATGCTAAAGGATGATAAGCAAAGTCTCCAGTGTCATGAATCCTATGCTGCAATGTCATGGCACATGATCTGCTGAAACAGATGACATTTGGCACACATAAAGGGCAGAAAAGCAGCCATTTAAACACCTACATCAAGAGCAGGCTCATTCACTCATCTTAGTAAATTATCTTCCCACTCTATTAAGGGTTTTTACCAGCACAGTGAGTCTTTTTAAACTATTCTATATTCTAAACTAAATATATTCTATATTTGGGACATCTCCAAAATTCAAGGATCCTGGCATGCTTGGAGACTATCCAGAGACCATCACTGACAATGATTACGGAGAACAGGAAATGGAAGAAGTGAGCATAACAAGAAACATAATTTCCAGAGTGGTAAATAACTGCTATGTTTCCCCCCGAAAAAGGTCAAACCAAGAAGTAATGGGCACAAATTATACCAGGCAGCAGTTAACCTGAACATAATGTACTATGTCCTGGTCCTTTTATAAATACACAGCTTGCCATTCCTTCCATAGTTAAATGTGGCAAGCAGAGAAAATATGGCAATAGGCAGTGACTTATATTAGTCATCACCTCAAACTGTATCAAGGAGAAAGCAGAACTCCAGTTTGAAAGGAA
The DNA here is from genome assembly GCF_903995435.1 of Acomys russatus. NCBI lineage: Eukaryota > Metazoa > Chordata > Mammalia > Rodentia > Muridae > Acomys > Acomys russatus. Next base: position 17,813,403 of record NC_067169.1, read on the forward strand.
CATTAATTAAAGGGGGAAGGGAAGCAATAAAAATCAGGTAAGAAGACGAAGATAAATCAAATGTAATCTAATGTCATGCTCTTTTGTTTGAAGCAGTCTTGCAACCTGAATTAATTCATAATCAAAAATCTTAGAAGGCGAAAGTAGTTATAAACCATTATATGTGCATGAAATTGTCAAGGAACAAATTTAATAATTGTTATTTGATATTTCAATCCCTTTGTCAATTCACTGAATTTATTTGTTTTAGCTTCTCTTAAATTATTCCTTCTCCAAAGGACTAGTTAATGCTGTAATGAGACTTGAAAAAGGTGAGCTCGGAAGAGGTAGGTAAGGAAGGTCTAGCCACGTTTGAAGGCTCAATTTCTGAATTCACTGGGGATAGATTTTCATTTCCTTAGAAATTTCATTAGCTATTCCTAGAAATACCCAGTCGAACAAGAGTTTCAAAGCTGCGCATCTCAAACTTAAAGATTACAAATTTCATAAGGATACTGATTGAGTTATACATTATGATTCCCTGGGTTGTGATGGGCCTGAGATTAGAAATTTACAACCAGCAGTCATGTTACCAGGCCAGGGGCCACCATATAAATCACCAGGCTGCAGATGTATACCTTCTCTAGCTAAAAAAAAAAAAAAAAAAAAAAAAAACGTTGAAAGGTAGCATTTGATTAGCATGTTACATAAGTGTAATAGCGACACTGAATTTTAAACATTGCAACATTGTAAAGAATGTATCCTATCGGTTTTTTTTTTTTTTAATGTTCTGGATTGAGCCCATGTTCTTCTTTGCCCCAATCAAGTGCTCTACCAACAGTGCTGTGTCCCTAGCCCAGCTACCTCTATATTGAAATGAGTAGCCTACTGAAATAATGATATTTGGATTATATATCATCAAAATGAAATCAACCTATTTCCCTTGGCTTTTGATTCTGGGGCTCCTGACTCTTTTTTTTTTTTTTTTTTTTTTTTTCATTCATGCAGACCAGCATTCTGAACACAGTAATCACTCGCTCTACCACTCAGAGACCCTACAAGTTTGGGCTACATTTGTGATTCACATTATATTTTGTGGAAATACTTGTTTAACATTATGGATAAAGTTAGGCATTTTTAAGCCCATGGAATCCTTTAAAGATCGAGATATTTTTAGTTTTCAAATCTCTCAACTCGATTGCTAGGACTTAGGATGAGGAACACCCTCAAATCTCAGAAAATGAACCTCCCTTTGGGTAAACTCAATGAAAGACCCTGTTTTCAGACAACAGTGTGTGCGAGACCTGGAGCGCCATGGCACCAGTGGACCAGTTCGTTCTCTCTCTCGATGGTCTCTCCAAGCTCAGGTGGCCAGTTGCAATTCTGTTCCTGCTCCATGAGGAAGTCCACACTCTGCCACACCAGCTCCCGATCCGAAGGCTTGAGGTGCTCATGGTAAGAAAGAAGCATCTGGAGAATGGATGACAGGCCATGAGCTGCCCCTGTATGGACAAACAGCATAATTTATCCACCAAAAGAGGAGAAACAGTATAATTTAATGAAAAGAAAACCATGAGCTTTTTTTTTTTTACATTAAAATATTATTTGAAAGCCAGGCGTGATGGTGCATGCCTTTAATCCCAGCACTCGGGAGGCAGAGGCAGGTGGATCTCTATGAGTTTGAGGCCAGCCTGGTCTACAAAGACAGACCAGGATAGCTGAGGTTACACAGAGAAACCCTGTCTCAAAAAAGTACTCAAAAACACATATAATACTATAACAACTGAGTTGATAAAAAACAAAACAACCCCCCCCAAAAAAACTAAATAAAAAAATACAGCTTGCAGCCCAAAACTGGCTACTTTTGTGAATCAAGTTTTATTGTAACATAGCTATAGTCATCCATTCACACACTGTTCTCTGCTTCCTTCGTGTCATACAGCAGACTTGTATTTATGTCTGAAACCATATGGTTAGCAAACCCTAAATAAAACTCTTAAGCTCCTCATAGAATATTTGATTTTATGAAAATGTTCCCAAAGCACTTGAAAAACAATTTGGTCTGGATACCCTAATAATCCATTAATCCATTCAAAATATAAGCATTAAGCATCCACTATGCACCAGATGCTATAGGTCCTACGGACAGATGAGTGAACAAAACAGAGAAAGTCTTTTCTTTGGCAACATTTCTCTTGGCGCCAATTCCTTTAATTCTTCACAATTAACACTTGTGCTTTGGCCATTATCTTACCATGGAAATACAGAGATGGATATGAGTTTGCTCATACTCTGGAAGACCTCTCCATTTCAGAAAATGAGCCATGTTTGAAAACAAATATTAGAACAGAAGCGGTGACGTACTCTATAATAGATGTGTATCAGGAGAATGATGAGTGACTCTATGTGGACAAGATGGTGCCCGGCGATTTTGTTAGACATTATTTCTAGGTATGTCTTGTTGACTGCTTGTGGAAACAATAAACATAGAACCTGTGGACTGATTAAAGAAGATTGCTTTTGTCAATTGTAGACAATCCTCATCTACTCATCAAAGGCCTGAATGGAACAAAAACACTAAGAAATAATTCTCCAGCGTAGACATTTGTCTTCTTTCTGTAGACTTGGACTTAGCCTGGAACTCGTCTGGATTTTCATCCTTATAATCCTTTAGGCCAAGTCCTCTACTAGCTCTTCATTATTTATACAAATAAACAACATCATATAAATATTTATATAATACATGACATATACAACTTAGACTATATATGATGTATACTATTTAGTTTTATATTAAAACATATTATACATTATATATTGATAACAATTCTTAGAAAGAATCATGGGTTTTCAGGAAAATATTTACACATTTACAAGAAAGTTGGCTTGTGACATGTATATCAATGGCCCAAATCGCCAGTGATTCTCTTAAAAACAAAACAAACAAAAAAACAACTCTTAGCCAAGCATGATGTATGCCCATGCCTGTAATCCCAGCATTCAGGAGGCAGAGGCAGGTGGATCTCTGTGAGTTCAAGGCCAGCCTGTCTACAAAGCGAGTCTAGGATAGCCAGGGCTGTTACACAGAGAAATCCTGTCTTGAAAAAAATCATAAATAAATGAAAGCTTTAATGAAAGAACTTTAAAAGACACTGCTGGTATTTTGACACACTTTGCACTCCATACTTCCTGCCTTAAATATCTGTTATTTTTGTCTCTGGCCACAAGAATATGCTCAATACACTGTGACAAGGCAGAGTTACCAGGCCTGGAGCAGCAGCAGCCGCCACTGAACCAGAGAGCACATAGATAAATGGCTGAATTTCCTCAGCCATTGGGTAAGACAATTCTGAGACATGTCCCATATGGCTGCTAAGAGTCCTCAGTGGGACTAAGCCTGTTCCAGTTTGAATGTGAAATGTTTTTCATCAGATTATACAGTGAATTCTTGTTCTCCAATGAGTGGTGCTCTTTTGGGAGATTGCAGAAACTGTAGAATGTGCGTCCTATCTGAAGGAAATAGGTTATTTGGTGTATATCTTTGAGAGTCTTCAGACTCTTCCAGTCCCCTGATAACTTATCTACCATGAGAGGAGTAACCTCTGCCATATGCTTCTGCTACCACGATGTTCTTCTCTATTATGAGACTGGAAGTGACATGGCCAGCTGACAACAGAATGAACCTTCTGAAACCCCAAGCCAAAAAAAAAAAAAAGTCTTTCCTCCCTTGAGTTGTTACATTAGGCAATTTGTAAAAGCGACTCAAAAGTCTAACATAGAGCCTCTGCTATCCAGAACTGCTTGTTATCTCACAGTAAACTAAACTCTTCCTCTTCCCTGTCTCACTTCTCCACCCTCCTCTCAATGCTTTCTAGGATCATATTTCAAATACATTTTTGTATTCAAATCCTGTTTCAGGGTCTGGGCTTACAAAGACTTAGAAAAGAGTGTAGAACTTCTTTGAGAAAACTCTCATAGACGTTGCTAATTAGCCATCCCTCCACTCATTTGGGTCCCCTCATTAAATGCACGCTCTGTGGCAAAGGTCCAAGGATCACAAAAGCTAAATGAATGAAACCCCATCCTGAATGTGCGCAAAACCTGACAGGGCAGTTGAACAAGTGAGTCACACATTACAGTATGGTGCAGGGAGGACTCCATTGACAGTGTGGGCATGATGTCACCCGGCTTGCTACAGGGGAAAATACCTGAAACATGTCAACGATTCTCAAGATAGACTTCAACAGCCTCCTCCCTAAGCCACAGAAAGTGTCTTAGTATATCCCATAAGGTTTCGCACAGAGTTGTGAAGTCTGGGTATTCCAAGGAGATGAAGGGTTTGTGGGCCGTGAAACAGTCTAGGCAAAAGGAACATAAATAATAGTTTAAAGGTAAGAGGCTGTTTTGTGTGTGGAGAAAAAAAAAGTACAGTAGACAGAAAGAGACATGGTTTAAGGGTCGCTTCCAAAGGGCCTTACCAATCTTGCTCGGGGCTGTAAGGACTCAAACTGGGAGGAACTCATGTTTTCTTTACAGGAGTCAGAGCTCAAATTAAGAGTCAAAATCAGTTCAGTTGCCTGTTATGCATCTGCTATCACTAAAAACTTAGAGGACTAATCTTATTCCCCTATGCAAAACCACTACTTAGAACCAGCGTGACAACTCTTCGCTGTATCTCAACAAAGTTAAGCCATGTCAGGAAGCTGAAACAGGATATCTGACAGCCTACGCGATGTATTGAGACTTCTACCTCAACTAAATAAACAGGTGATATAATAAAAGCTTTATTCTTCAGTGAATATAAATGCTAAAATACTTACGTATTTTTATCATTCAGACTATGAAATTATATTAAATTATATCTCAACTTTGGTTTTCTTTTTCTTTTCTTTTTTTTCATTTTGGTTTTGGCTTTTTTTTTTTTTTTTTGGTTGTTGTTGTTTTGTTTTTTGTTTTTGTTTTTTTGTTGTTGTTTTGTTTTGTTTTGCTATCCTGGACTCACTCTGTAGACCAGGCTGGCCTTGAACTCACAGCTATCCTCCTGCTTCTGCCTCCTGGGTGTTGGGATTAAAGGCGTGTGCCACTGTGCTTGGCTCAACTTTGGTTATCAAATGTCCTAAAGTATTTCTGGTTCATTAATAATAATGGCCTATAGCAAAACTGAAAGCACTCCTTCTTTACTCAGGGTTACTATTAGCGGCTCTCCAGCCTGTGTGTGTGTCACTCACCCAAGTATTCGGTTCCATAGTAGGAATACATCAAGGGGAACGGTTTTCTCTTCTTCAGCGCATACTGCTTCCCAGAGTCCAGAATCGCCTGACATATGGATTTAATTTGTGCTGGGGTCAGTACCTGATTAAAGAAAGAAATCAAGAAACCAAAGTCAAAAGAGGACCTCTATTTCTGTCCCCTCAGACATTAAAAGGGCCACCAGCATATCGCCAGCTTCCTTTCCTATATGTAAAAACCTGTGGGATACATTCCACATTTTCCTGAACACTAGGTAAGCACTGTAACAATTAAGTTACATCCACAGGCCCTAGAGATAAGAGTTAACCCATCAGGCTGTGCGGGCACACACCTTTAATCCCAGCACTCAGGAAGGCAGAAGCAGGCAGATCTCTGTGAATTCGAGGCCAGCCTGGCCTACAAAGCAAGTTCTAGGACAGCCAGGGCTACACAGAGAAACCCTGTCTAAAAAAAAAAAAAAAAAAAAAAAGAAAGAAAAAAAAGAAAGGGGAAAAAAAGCTTTGTTTTTACCACTGGTTCTTCTTTTCATTCAAGTTTGTCTACCCTCTTCAGAACATTTAAAACAGACACTTTTGCTGTGATAGGTTGTTATAAAATGCAAAGACCACCATCTAGATGTTCTATCATTAATCTTTGTCACTGGAACAAGAATTTACTCAGGAAAGAACAAATAGTGCTGCTAATGGATAAGGCTTAACAAAGCTACTACTCCTGATAAAATATATGCTGCAGGCCTGGCCCACACATCAAGTCTTTGGTTTGAGGCATTTATTTAGGCTGTGCTTATAAAGCCATGTCTCCACAACAAGCTACTGCACGACAAATTCAGAGCAGCCACTTGCATTCCCAGAATGAAAGCAAAGTTAGTTGTACCAAGACAAAAAATCACGTTAACAAAACAAAAAAAAAAAAAACAAAATCACATTAACATCAAAAGGACTCGGAATAAACAAAAGCTGACATAGAAGGCCTTATAGTCTTTCACATTTTGTTCAATTGTCTGTAATCAGTTTTAGGACTATGAAGAAAGATGAAAATGTTCTCAAGCCTCCTAAACGTCAGGGAGTTTGAGTCTCCTCTGGTTTGCACTGTGTTCTGTGACCTGCCTTCCCTCAGGGGCCAACTGGATGCTTCCTTTGGTTTGTTTCCTCTCTCACCAGGCTTCCGGCTGTGACGCAACACTCCCTCGCTGTGCTGTCTTAGATCTGTATCTCACTAGACTATCAGTCCCTGGAGAGGAAAGATTGTGGCCGTTCATCATTTTGGATCCTTGGTGCCTAACACAGAATTGCGGTTGGGGGAAGAGGAGCCTTTGGTAACAGATGAGTAAGTTCTACAACGTGAAGTATAAAATACAGAGTCCTCTTTGCCTTACCCCATCTTCCATTTCCCCCTTTCTTTCAGGAGCATTTCTTAAGCTTATACTCCATTCTCTGCAGACAATGAACATGATAGACACGACACTGGCTCTGGGGACACCAAGCTTCCAAAAAGGCAAATGTGAATAGAAAACTAGTGGTTAGGGTGACCTGGAAAAAGTGATCTACAGTCCAGCCTGATTGAAGGAATTTATAATCAGGAAAAAGCTCACTGAATTTTGGCCCCTCTCCTAAGACGCATATATTATATTTCTTTATCTATATCTGTAATTAGACCAACCAATTCTTTTTAGATAAAACACCGATCATGGAAGCCATAGCTTTCCTCTGTTTTACCCAATATTAGGAAAGTAAAATACAATCCAGTTTCTGGGTTCCTCGAATCTAAGACTTAGTTAGAAAAATAATTACTGAGAGAGGAAATGGTTGCTCAGTATGGCATACATCCTATAGTTCAAGCACTTGGGAGGCTGAGACAAGAGAATCTCACGTTCTGGGTTTGCCTGGCCTATATACTAATGCCCCATTTCACAATATATATTTAAATATATTAAAATATAAAAGGAAACTGTCTCTTCGTTAATTTGCCAATTAAGATTTATTGAGCTACTATTCTAGTAAGGCCTTCACAAGACATCATGGGAAAATTCTTGAAAACATGTGTCACATTTTGCCCTATGGGGAATTCACTGTTTGTTGATAGAGATGAGAGGTAGACAACAGCCTAATGCAGCAAGTAAAGCTCACAAGCCTAGAGATGAAAAGAAACACAGCTTCCCCAAGATTTTACCTTCTCCTCAGTTCCACTTGCTCAGAAACAATAAAACACTGATCATGGAAGCCATAGCTTTCCTCTGTTTTACCCAATATTAGGAAAGTAAAATACAATCCAGTTTCTGGGTTCCTCGAATCCAGATTCGATTTCACGGCTTTCGATTTCAACTTTCCTTTTTATTAGCTGCCTGTCTTTGTCTCTTGATTCCATCTCTTTTTTTCTTCCTATCAAGGAGAATGCCATCTTCCTATGGATCACCACTGTCACATCCACTCAGACGTGGGGCCTTCCTTTACCTTATAGCATATTTCTTCTAAATGACTTTCCAACTCTAAACTTATGTAAGTTGTCCCCACTATTCATCTGCCATATGAAAACATTCTGTTTTTTAGTTGGAGCAACTGATTTTATATTGAATCTTGTTGTCTAAAGTTTGCATCATATTTCTTTGGGAGGGGGTGGGTTTCAAGACAGGGTTTCTCTGTATAGCCCTGGCTGTCCTGGAACTTGCTCTGTAGACCTGGCTGGCCTCGAACTCACAGAAACCAACTAACTAAGCAGGGCTCACAGGGGCTCACAGAGACTGAAGAAGCCATCACAAGGCCTTCAGGGGTCTGTGCTAGGTCCTCTGCATAGATTACAGTTATGTAGTTTGGTGTTCTTGTGGGACTCCTGACAGCCTAGTTTTCTTGCATCTTGCTCTGCTGTGTTCAGGTGATATCCTGAGAGGCCTGCTCCTTTCTGAAGGGAAACACAGGAGGGAGTGGATGTGGCAGACAGGGGAGGTAGGAGACTAGAAGGATTAGAGGAAAGAAATGTATTGAAAACAAAACAAAAGTCTTGCATCATTAATCTCAAATCGGCCCCTCCATTATGGTTTTCTTTTTAAAACTTGCTAAGATCCTTGGAGGGTTTGGACCTAAGAGGATTCTATGCTGGTCCCATCTATCCTCTATTTTCCTAGGAACATATCTTGCTTCTTGACTATCTACAGATCTTGTCTGTCCTGTATTGATTCTGAGTCCCCCTGACAGACAATATTTTTTGTATGTGGTAGAAAACGGCCGGTGAATTTTCAGAGACGCACTCACCAGAATTCCTAAATTACCCCAATTTTTCCTATTTGCTTTTCATATTCAAAACTGAAAGCTGTCTTATCCTTTCTTCAGTTGAACATGTATTCATCTTCTGTTTGTTTTGAAGCCAGAAAAAGAAATCAGCTTGCCCCGTGTATGGCGCCCTCCCCCATTCTTTTCATCCCACAGCTCAAAACAGGGAACGAATTTATAAAATATTCTTTCAAAAACCTTGCCTGGTCATGCGTCATGTCTGGGCGGTTTCTTCTTATCTCACTGAAACACCATGAAAAACAAAGAGAACACCGGAGCTTGTTCAGCTGGATAGAGAGTAGTTGTGCGTGCACTTCCTTATCTCCAGAAACAGACAAGACCTACCCTGGAGTTTATTGATCAGCAAATAAAAACTGAAAATGGTTCTCCTTAAAAGTCTGGGTGTGGGAAAGAATACTGAGAGAGAATATTTGTCCCTCCTCCCCCTAGCCCCTTAACAAACAGTACAGAACAAAAGCTGCGGGCCAGGGAGGAGTTGGGAGTGAGTCTTAAGGGTAAGGGCCTGGGGGGGGGGTTGTTCTCTATACATCTGCTCTGTCAAACAACCCTTCATTTCCTGTTTCAAGCAGTCAGGAAGGTGAATGTGCACGTCCTCTGAAGAGATGCCCTCAGGGCACATACACTCAGATATCCTGGAATGAGGAAGCAGCATTTCCACTATGGACTGTGTGACAGGAAGCTGCCTAGGCTCTCCCTGTTCATCAGAGCTCTCCTAAAACAAGTCTGATCCCTTCTCCTGGATTCTTAACACTGAAAGCCTAATAGTGTGTTGATACTTTGGCTTAATTAGGCATTTTTCAACTTCCTTTCCCTACACTGAATTAAAATAAAGATCTCTCAAAAAAAAAAAAATGCAGAAGCAGGTCTGTGGCTGTTTGCTTTAAACAGTTTCATTAGTTAAATGATTCACGTCACTGACCCTGTAACATAGTCTTATTAGCCTGGCCTCTGAGTATGAAGAGATGAAAGAGCAATAAAATAAATTATATGTTTCTGGGTCCTGCCTGAAGGCTATGACTGAACCACATCCGTGCAGAAATGACCTTCGCTCAGGAACCGAATAGAATGGACTAAGCTGCGAGATGGTTGCCCCACACTACAGCCTCTGTCCTGGCACACAGCCCCTATGAACTAGCAATCTTTGTTAGCTATATCTCTTTGTCTGGGCATCAGATACCCCTGGCCCTTCCCCCATCAGCAGTAATTGGATTTTCAGATAGCAGCAGTGAAATCCTAGGTTTATCAGTGTGGTAAGGCATCCTACGCTATCAAATTCCTCTTCTCAACAATTTGAAATGGATATTGTAAAAGAAGTGAAGCTGTCGGTAATCACAGTCGATGCTGACTGCAGGTCATGAGGTAGAGATGGGCCCACGCACAAGCGGAGACTTGGTGGGTTAAATATGCAGGAGCTATGAGGGGGAAGACGGAATAAGCCACCTCGAAGTGAAAGCGAAAAGAGGCTGGGGCAGGTACACCAGCAGAAACAATGATGTGGAAAGAAACGTAGAGACAGGTAGCTGGTCCCCATAGCTCTTAATTCCTGGCAGTTTAGGGAAATCCCCTTTAAGGCATCCTGCCACGTTTTTTATACAGCACACACACTCTCATCCATTGTCCTAGCTGGAGTTACTTTAAAAAGCCTCAGGTGTATTGTCTCGCCTCCTCCCCAGGCCTAGCAGCCCTGATTGGAACAGCAGCTTGGACATAAAGCCAACTCTTTCTTTATTCACATTTCCATCCTCCAAGCAACATAGCAGCTCCGCTGCCTGCCAGTCTAAACCTTCCCAGACAAAACAGTGATGAGGCCTGAATCTAAGACACACATCAGAGACTTCAGTCTTCCTCTGTCCTCTGTCGCTGGGCATTGTCAAAAGCTCATTTTAAACATCTGAGATCTCACAAGTATCTGCTCCTCAAAGTGTGGGCCACAGACCCGAAGTCTTGCCCTCAGCTAAGAACCTTTGGAAATACAGATTCCCAGGCCCCAGTCCACAATCCATTGTATCAGAAACTGAATTTTAACAAGAGCACCAGGTGGCATGAACTCACATTCAGGCTTGAGAAGCACAAGGTTTAAATTATCCATGAATTCCTAAAGGCCCCTGATGTTACACGAGGTCCTGATGATAACCTGTATTTAAATTGCTTAAGTCAGACTTAGTATGTTTTCAAAATGGCTTAAAATATTTTATTTTTTAATATTAAAATTTTAATAGTTTATAAATATGCATGCGTGCCTGAATATATGTCTATGATGTGCCACATGCATGCAGTACCCAAGGAGGCCAGAATTGGGATTGGATCCCCTAGGACTGGAGTTACAGACAGTTGTGAGCTGTCATGTGGGTGCTGGGAATCAAAGCCTGGTCCTTTGGAAAAGAAGCCAGTGCTCTTAACTGCTCTCCAGGCCCCAGCCCCCACCTCCCAACTGCGACTACCATATCCTTGGTTTCTGTATCAAGGAAAGGAAAACTGACAAGTTTTTGCAAACAGGTATTAAAGATAGTGCTTAGAGGTCGTCATCAACTCCCTATAAAACTCCTTTCATGACCCACTTAAGAAAGCAAGAAGTTAATAAGCTTTTATTTTATTATAGAGGGACAGCAATAACATTGTCTTACATTTTCTGGATCACGAGACAGAAATTTGAAAGTCAGCTCTATAGCTGAATTGAAAGTCAGACTATAACCTCTTTCTTCCCTCTCCCTCCAGATAACAGTGTCATTACAAGTAGTTGGGATGTATCCTCCCTCCTTCCTGGTATTCAGGCACAGGGCAGCTTCACCATTGTGTCTCTTGTCTCTAGGTATGGTACCAGTAACAGGGACAATAACACATGGCATACTACAAGACAGAGATCAAGACAATTCTGTATTTCCAGTGGGTACCAGGGCAGAGTAGAGTAGCATCCTACTCTCCATTGTAAAATTATTTTTTTAATTATCAATCTAAAGAATGTCAATTTGAAATGTTAGGAAATTTTCTATAAGAACAATATTCACATGTGGATATTTGCACTTCTGCTTTTATTTTGGGGGGGTTCTTTTTGGTTTGTTTGTTTGTTTGTTTGAGATAGGGTTTCCCTTGTAGTCCTGGCTGCCCTGGCTTAGCTGTGTAGACCAGGCTGGCCTCGAACTCACGAAGATCCGCCTGCCTCTGCCTCCCAAGTGCTGGGATTAAAGGCATGCACCACTGCACCCGGCCTCACTTTTGTTGTCTCTGGAGCTGTAGTCCGCTTGGAGTTCTCTGGGTTACTTAGAAAAGCCAAGCCTTTCATGAAATGTCTTTAGTGGGTAGATATTTATATAAGGTAGCGAGAAGACAAAACATGGAACAACAATGTATACACAAATCAACTTGAAGCTCTTGATGAACATGAGGATTCTAGATCTGTTACGTCTAAAGTGAGACTGGGATTCTCCATTTCTAACAACCATATGATGCTGAGGCTGGTGCTATTGCCTCTGGACCACACCTGAAGAGGCAAAGGATGATGGGAGCAGAGGGGCTGGTTTTAGTACACAGGATTTATTTCTCTTAGGAAAGGTGAGAAATCTATAATGAAAGAACTATAGGGAATTTGAAAAACAGTAAGGGAAGAAAGAGAGTATGCCAAGCATAATGTTATACAATCATTAGATTACTCAGAAAAAAGAAGCAATGTGCTGCATGCAGGAAAAACATGCCTACATTTGCAAAGCCCAGTGGGGAACTCTCGTAGCCACTGTGGCCAGGCTTGTTATTTTCTTAATTAGTCTCCAAATGGGGCCTGTGTGCTGGTGCAGAATGAGCAAGTTCCTTCCATCTGGTTTTCCTGATGCTCCCTGACTATTACTCTGCTGGGCAATGAAGAACGAGAGGCAGGCTGCTAGAGCAATGATTACTCTCCAGTCATTAAAGGAACTCAGCAGGGAATTCCAGTTGGGAACAGTTGGTCCACTACCATTTCACTGTTGTTTCTATTTCTCTCTCATGTCAAGAAACATGAACCTACAAAACACAGCAACCGGAAAAGAAAAACAGGTTTGACTTCATTTTTGCGGACTACTGACTTTAAAGACTCAGAGCTACTGATCACCCAGTCAGTATCCAGTGTCACTACAGGAGGACTCAAAAGGGGATCAAGACACTTACCATACCTATCTGCTCAGGTACTAGTAAGACTACATAAAAGGGTAGTTGGTTTTTAGAATATGGTTGCACGTTGCAATCACTGGGGAAATATTGAAAATTCTTGCCTTGTTTTTTGTTTTGTTTTTGTTTTGTTTTGTTCTGTTCTGTTCTGTTAAGACAGGGTTTCTCTGGGTAGCTCTCGCCGCCATGGAACTCACTTTGTAGACCACAATGACCTTGAACTCACAAAGATCTATCTGCCTGCCTTTGTCTCCAAGTGCTGGGATTAAAGGCATGTATCACCACTACCTGGTTTAAAAATTCTTAACACCTAGACCTAAGGCCAAACTAAGGGTATCATAATGCCTGGGTAGCACACTCCAGCATCTTCATATGTTTTTAAGTTAGTTGTTCAAATGATTATAAAATGTCAATGTTGGGGCTGGAGAGATGGCTCAGAGGTTAAGAGCACTGGCTGCTCTTCCAGAGGTCCTGAGTTCAATTCCCAGCAACCCCATGGGGGCTCTCAACCATCTATAATGAGATCTGGTGTCCTCTTCTGGCATGCAGGCATACATCTGGCATGCAGAACACTGTATAAATAATAAATAAATCTTTAAAAAAAAATGTCAATGTTGAAAAGTACTGCCACGAAATAGTAAATTACTACAAAAACATATAAAGACAATATGAAAAAGAAGAAGGGGGAGGAGGAAGAAGATTAAATGGAAGATAAGCAATAGGTGCAATAGGTATGGAGAAACAGCCTTTACTGTAAGACAAACATGAAGAGGAAGCACTGATGTAGGCATAAATGGCTATGCTGGATCATGCTAGAGGACTCCAAACACTCCCCAGTGTTTCCAAGCCAGCTAACAATATACCACGTGATGGAAGTTAATGAAGAAACCATAAAACACAGCAGACTGTGCACTGGACTAGTAAGCAGGAGATCTTGGGTTTGAGATCCAATTTTGGCATCATAATCATGGTTAAGTGCTCAGACTTCACTTCCGTCTTTTTGTCAAATAAAGGAGTGAAGCTAAAATCTGTCTACTACCTAAGTGGTTCTCATTTTGTGTGTGTGTCTGACTACTGGGCTTATACAAGTCAGGATCACCCACCGTGCATGGGAAAAATGTTCATGGGGCCTTACCATTCCTTGATGAACTACTGAAAATTGACAGATTCTGGAAAAGAATCAGGCATAGTATCCAGTTCTGTACTTACTCATGAGCCTATGGGCTCTAAGGAATAGTTCTAAATACGTGGTAGCACAGACACCCTCGTTAAACTCTGCAGGACGCAAAACAAACGTAAGGTGAATCTTGGAAAGAGATTTGCAGGAAAGAGGAACCGACAGAGGTAGGAGTGAGATCAGAAAGGCAGTACAATAAGTTGAGGTAAACCTTTGCTACATGACAGCCTCGCTTTAAAAAAAAAAAAAAACTCAACAAAACAAAAGCAAAAAACATAAGCATGGAGTTCAGAGACAGACCAAGACCTGGATCCCAAATGTTGACTTAGTACTTGCTAGTAGTGTGGATTCGGGTAGGTTACACAATTTTTCCTATTATGGTTTACATATAAAGTACCCCTTAAAGAAGCTTTTATATTAAAGGACTGGGGTTGCTACTTTGGAAGCCATGGAAACATTGGGAAGTGAGGCTTAGAAAAAGCAGGTCAGGGGGAAGGGAGTGCTTGTCCTTAGGGGCTGTACCTTCTCCTAGGCACCTGCCTATCTCTATGCTTTCTGTATGCTCCTCCCAGGCATGATGCTCTGCCCACCTCTGGTAACAGGAGTGCTGCCCAACCATAGGTCAAAAACTGAAACAGTGGGTCAAAATAACTATTTTCTTCTTGTAAGATGTTCTGCCAGATGTTTTGATACATTAATGAGAGTGTCACAGATTGTAGGATTGTCACTTGTGTCCAAACATGAGCAGGTTGTTCAGAAGCCTTTGGAACTGGTAGGAACTCAGATGATTAGTCCTTCCCGCCTGCCTCCGAGACAGGGTTTCTCTGTATATCCTTGGCTGTCCTGGACTCGCTTTGTAGACCAGGCAGGCTTCGAACTCACAGCAATCCACCACCTGCCTCTCCCTCCTGAGTGCTGAAATTACAGGTATGCACCACCATGCCCGGATAGATGATTAGTTCTTTAGGAATGAAAGTTATGCTCATGAGGTTTCCGGAAGAGGCAAATGTTTTATTGGAAATTAGACTGGAGGAGAATCTTTGGGGATTCCTTTGTGTGTGCAACATCAGATGTCTTCCTCACTTGTCTCCTTTTTTGTGTGTGATAGGGCCTCTCACTGAACCTCCAGCTCACTGATTTACCTTCACTAGCTGGCTAGCAAATGCCTGCCATCTACCTGTGCCTGTCTCCCTAATTCTGGCATTACAGGTATGCACTACCTGCCCAGTTTTTACATAGGTTCTGGAACTGAACTCGAGTCCATGTGCTGCTGCAGTACTGACTGCACAGACTGAGCCATCTCTCTACCCATCTCATATTATATTCTGACAAAGAACTTCCATACATGTCCCTGCCCCAAGACACTGTAGGAATCTGAGTTTAAAGGCAACAGGATAATCTGGCCCAGTACATATCCAGGTGGCATTTCAGCTGCACCATAATTATTGCCACTTGTGTTTGGCCAGGTTCATGGTAAGATTCAGTAGTGAAAAGTAGGCCAGAGAATCTTGAGATACGGGGGGAAATGCTGTGTTAATGAAGAGAGTTTCTAAAGAGATTAGCATCCTTTCTAGTAGAAAACCTAATGGACTACAATAACATTCTTAAAACTGTCTATTTACTTTGGGCGTAATAAAAAGAAACAGCTAATGGAGGCCAGTCCTCTCCTACTATGTGGGCTCCCAGGATCAAACTCATTAGGCATGGTTGGCAGCAGGTGCCTTTACCTGCTGAGCCATCTCACTGTCCATAAAATCTCTTTACATCAGTTGCTTGAACATCTGGATTCACCAGTCATCTACTATCCCTAAAATAACTGACCACAGTTTGAGTAAGTTGAACATCGTGTGTAACAAAACACTTGACAAAGCCAACGTTATGTTTTGGAAAGACTGATTCGGGCCCATGAATTCAGAACTTTCAGTGCACAGGCATCAACTCCATTGATTCCGGACTGGCTGTGGGAGCATGAGTCAGAGAAGGTGTGCTGGTTAGCCTTCTGTCAATTAACTGGAAACGATCTCAAGTCATCTGAGAATGAACCTCAATTGAGAAAAATGTTCCCATAAGAATGGCCTGCAATGACTGGAGCCTACCATAGTTGTCTTCTGAAAGACTCCACCTAGCAGGGGACTGAAGCAGAAGCTGAGTCTCACAGGCAAACTTTGGGCAGAGGGCAGGGAGTCTTATGGAAGAATGGGGGGATAGAGGGACATGGAGGGGACAGAAGCTCCACAGGAAGACCAACAGAGCTAACAAATCTGGGCCCAGGGGGCCGGCAGAGACTGATGCACCAACCAAGCACCATGCATGCATTGAGAGGACCTAGGCCCTGTGCTTAGATGCAGCCAATAGGCAGCTCAGTCTCCATATGGGTCCCCTTATTAATGGGAGCAGGGGCCATCCCTGCCATGTACTCTGTTGCCTGCTGTTTGATCATTTCCTCCTGGTTGGCTGCCTTACCAGGCCACAGAGGAATAGGATGCAGGCAGTCCTGATGACACTTAGTAGGCTGGGGTCAGTTGAGAGGGGAGAAGGGCTTCCTCTCTCTGATGACTAGGGGAGGGGAATAGGGGACAAGAGGGAGGGAGGGTGGGACTGGGAGGAGACAAAGGAGGGGGCTACAAACTCTTAAAAATAAAGTTACATTTTAAAAAAGATTGGAGGCTGGAGAGATGGCTCAGAGGTTAAGAGCACTGTCTGTTCTTCCAGGGGTCCTGAGTTCAATTCCCGACAACCAAATGGTTACTAACAACCATCTATAATGAGTTCTGGTGCCCTCTTCTGGCGTACAGGCACACATGCAGGCAGAATATTGTACAAATAATAAATAAAGCTTGGCTTGCAAGCAAGCCTGTTGGGTATATTTTTAATTGCTTATTGATGTAGAAGGGCTCATCCCACTGTGGTCAGTGCCATCCCTTGGCAGGTGGTCCTGGGATGTATAAGAAAACAAACTTATTGGGTGAAAAGATGGCTCAGCAGTTAAGAATGCACATATCATTCTTCCAGAGGACTGAAGATTAATTCTCAGCTCCTATTTGGCAGCTCACATCTGCTTGTAACTCTAGCTACAGAGGATTTGATACCCTCCTCTGGTCGCCTCGAGCACCAGGAATACACATGGTACACAGACATACATGTAGGCAAATTACTCATACAAATAAAAAGAAATAAAATTTAAAAACAAGAAATCAAATTGAGTAAGCCAGGAAGAGCAAGTCCTCTATGGCCTCTGCTTTCTATCACATCAACAGAGTGAAAACTGTAAGTAGGTTACTTATCCAAGAGTGGACAGAAAGCAGAGAAAGAAGAAAGAAAGGACTAGGACCAGGTATATCCTTCAAAAGCATCCCCACTTTCTCTAGCTAGGCCCAAACGCCTAAATTCTCCAGCATCTCTCTAAACAAGGTCACCAGCTAAGGACCAAGATTTCAAACATAAACCCGTGGAGCACATTTTGCATTCAAACCATTAACTCAGACACTTAATGCATACTACATATTAGGCCCTCCCCTGTAAGCCAGTGATAGATGAGGACACCATTGCACTATTCTCAAGCCATGGCCCATCTTTTCAAGTAAAGATAAGTTTGTAAGGGCACCTACTGTCAACCAAGCCAAATAAGTTGGATACTGGGGGCCCACATGGTAGAAAGAGAGAACTGATTCCTGCAAGTTGTTGAAACTAAAGCTATTGGTTGCATGGAAGGAAAGGACAAAGGAAGAGGGGAACTATGGTTTGAAAGTTAAAACTTCAGGTATTTTGGAGCATCAGTAGATGATGCGCACATGATACTGTGCTAGAGAGATTGGTGTAAAAGTGACTTTTATTCCTCTGATATAACTGTCATCCTGGAGGCTTACTGCTAACCTAGTCCTAGTCCTGGAAGCTTCTAGCCTCTGTAAAATCTAACCCAGACCTAGGATGTTGCAGCCTCTGAGATTTACTGCTGAATAAGCTCACCCTTTCTAGTTCTTTCTGAATTCTGGCTGGCTGGTTCAACTCAGCTGTTCTGGCGTAAACTCTTCTCCAAGCTGACTGATTCAACCTGGCTTCTATCTTGGCCTTGGACTGAATTGCTCTGCTTGGCCTCATACAAACTTTGGCAAAATGTTCGAATCTTCTGGCTCCTTCTCATTCTTTGGTTTGTTCTGTCTTCACCTGTATCTAGCTTGTTCTCTCTTTAACCTCTCTATAAAACTCTCCCCGTAAAGCTGCCTTTGAATTCCGTGAACTGAACTGCCACAAACTCAACTCCACTGCACTGCCTCTCAACTCACTGACTCCACTGAGCTGCCTGAACAGCACTGACTAGAACTCACATCTGCAGGCCTCTGTCTCCTGAGTGCTGGGATTAAAGATGTGTACCACCATAGCTGGACTTAAGTTTTTTACCTGAAACTTGTTCTATACCAGGCTGGCCTTGAACTCAGAGATCTGCTTGCCTCTGGAATTATTCAAGCCAGAGTAGCCATGTTGCTGGATTAAAAGTCCTCCGCAGATTAGAACTACAGACATATGTGGTTACTTAGAATAGTATAAACAAAAGAAGCCTTTCCGATCCTAAAAGGCCAATATTGCTCTGCATTTGTGACTTCCTCTCCTGGTTCCCTACTTAACATTCTCACATCATATCCCTTGACAAATTTCAGTTTTGTTAGGAATGCAATCCTGTGTTCAGCCCCTGTTCAGATAGTGAATAGCCTTAGCCAAACACTACAATCCCCTTATTCCTTGAAAGACAGTATTTTTTATGTCTAGGGTTGACAACAGATTTTGATCAATGTAGAAATCTGCAGGAACTTCTTTTATACTTTTTTTTCTTCATAATAGATAAGAATAAAATGGATGGAGTTGGCTGTTATGGCTGTCATTCTGATGATTTTGTTATTTTGAGTAATACACAAGATCTGATGGAGAGACATGTATCTTGTATCCTGTGGCAATCAGCATGTGGGTGAAGAGGCAATACTAAAGAAAATTATAAGGGATAAAGGAAATTTTGGGGGGCTTGTGTACATCATTAAAACATGTGTACCACAACCAGGACTACTCATCTTCAGACTCCCGCTATGAGAAAGTTAATCTCTTTTGAAAAGTTACTCTTCGTAGCATTATTTAAAAACTTGTCAACTTGGTAGGCAGCTGCCAACCGAACAGCATTGCAAGCATTCATCTCTCTGTTTTGCCCATGTACATCTGCTTATGCAAAATCCTATACTGCCGGAGCTCTTTAATTAGGGGCCAACAGCCTAAGCAGGCAAATTCAAATGCTATGTCCACTTTTGTCTGTACTCGTGATGGACTCTTCTCCTAGAGCTCAGGGACAAGGAAAGGAAAAGAAACTGTCACATTTGCTGCCACTGTCATAGATGATCCCTCCAATGTGCCAGCCTGACAGCTGATCTTCAAATCCTCAAGGCTGCATTGGGAAGACAGAGGAAGCTCATGGGAGCCTTAGCAACAAGTGCTCTGGAGCAATTACCTCCTTTTTGAGGACATGCTGTCCTCTCAACTGAAGTGACTCTGTTATGTAGTACCTACTATTGACACCTTAGAGAACAATTCATGAAAATGATTTTTGATGAACAATACTTGAACAAATTGCAGCATTTAAAGGCTATTCCTTCTCATAGAGGCTTTCCAAAGGAGTAGCTAAAAGAGTTGCTTTTGTTTGATTGAAAACTGGCGAGGGAAAGTGAAGAGTCTTTTAACCTGCTTAGATCTTTGTTCCTTTCCCCTAGTACCTTAAAATACATTTTAATGAGTGTGCTTCTCACTGTGATGTGGAGCTGGCTTGGTCATGAATGGTACCTTCTGCATATGCAAAGCTAAGGCTATTGGACAGGAGGAGAGGATGAAGGAAGAGGGTAGCTAAGGTTGGAAAAATCTGAACTCCACACTTAGTCCTTATATTCCCCTCAACAATTTAATCCTTTTGACTTCATTGTCCTTATATGTAAAATGAAGTGGCTGACTTATCAACTCTCTTTGGTCTTTTCTTGCTTATAACAATACCTAAGTAAGGTATTAAAGAGAAACCGTCCCTTTTGTCCATGCCCAAAGCAATGTTGTTGTACTGACATTTTCCAATAGTTTAAAAGGAATAGAAATTACCAACTGCAACAGTTTCTAGCTTGGTGAGTGCAGAGCCAAAGTAACCATGGTGAAGAATATTTTCTAGCATGGAGAAAGATCCATTACCTTCAGCATGGACGGAGAATTCTCGCTAAAGCGATTCCTTTGGAACAAAGGAAGGTATGAGGATTTTATTCATCAGGGAGGCTACAGTCATTCATACAGCAGAGCATTTCCGGGGCGGGCACCCTCCTGAGCATATTCAGTTAAGAGTTGTATTTCTTGAGCATGCTTAGTTTGAGGTTACAGTTGAAGAAGGAGAAATGGCAGTCATGTTTTGGTGCAGACTTATCTCAAGGTCGCACAAGACATGTTTGAAAAGGTAACGGTAGACAGGAACCCTTGTAGGTATTCTTAGCTTACATCATAAAAATGGTGGGCAGGAACCCATCTGGGCATGCTCAGAACTTTCCTCATGAAGTTGTAGGAAACCTGGGGTCCTCCTCAAACTAAGGCACCAGCCAAGGAGAATATAGGCAGGAAGCTTCGAATCCCTACCAAGACCTAGCCGACAAACAGGATATTCTCCACCATTGAGTGGAGAGTGAGATCTGACTCTCACACGAACCCTGGTGCCCCTTTTCTGACCACGTCCCCTGGATGGGGAGGCCTGGCGGCACTCAGAGGAAGGATAGCAAGTTACCAAGAAGAGACTCGATATTCTAAGGGCGTAGACAGGGGGAGGAGGGCTCCCTCAGTCACAGACATAGGGGAGGGGAGAAGGGGGGAAGTGGG
Organism: Acomys russatus; assembly: GCF_903995435.1. Lineage (NCBI taxonomy): Eukaryota > Metazoa > Chordata > Mammalia > Rodentia > Muridae > Acomys > Acomys russatus. The sequence goes on from NC_067169.1 coordinate 17,834,106, forward strand.
AGGGAGGGAAGAATGGGAGGAAACAGGGGAAGGGCTAACAATCGAGATGTAATATGAATAAATTAATAATAAAAAAAAGAAGTTGTAGGAAACAATGAGAAAAGGTACTTTGGAGGTTAGGGTTAATATCAGAGTTTTTCCTTGGAGGTTAGCAGCTAATAAAATGATTCTGGTTCCTTTCCCCCAACCCTGATTTCTTTTAAGAAAAAAAAAAGGTTTGCCCAGGGATCTTTAGGAAAGCTAGATTTTAAACTTTTAGATAGAATTCTTTTCTATATAAATGGCATATGGAAAAAGGAGATTTGAAGTGTCCTGAAAATAAAGATATAATCAAAGGATCTGCTATCACCCCTGCCTGATCAAAGTGGAGGCTTGGCTGGGTGGCTCTTAGTCACGATGCGCAGAAACATTTCTGAGGCTGGTTTCAGTTTTAATGCTCTGCCTATGAGGAGGGAAGGGGCAATAGAAAACGTCAGGAGGAGCCCACTCTATGGCCGAACAAGAAATGTTTCCAAGAGGACTTTTTTGATTGGGCTTTGAGAACATCCAAACAGTTAGCACTGACTACAGGAAGCAAAGCAGGCACCTACCTGTTCCTCAGCAAGGTGAGAGCAGGTAGCTAGGAAGTACAGCAAGTACTAAGCAAAGCAGGATTTACAACCTTGCATGTTACTACCTACAAGCTCTTGCCTTAAACAAAGCCTTCTGCTGTAAACATTTATGGAGCCCTAGTTGAGACTCACTAGGAGAACAAGGAACAACAAGAGAGAGAAATCCTTGCTACCATGGAGATCTAGTGGACAACCTGAATAAACTCATATCTGGTGCTGTATTCTATTCCCCCAATATACCTTCTTTTTCCAGTCTCCATAAAGAATGACTGTTTTAATAGGGCTGTTTTGACAAAGAATGCACCAGGAAATGTACAGAGTGTCTCATCTTATGTCGTTCATGGAAACTTCAGCAGGAAAAGAAATCCATTCTGTCACCAGTGGCCTGGTGACCATTCAACTAAGGCCATTAGAATTGTAAATACGCACATAGGAAAAAAAAAAAACCAACTGCTACAATGTATAATTAGATGGGGGACTTTTGAAAAGCGGAGGCCACAAGGATAAAATGCGTGTTCCTTAAAATTTATTTTTGGGAGGAGGGGTAATTGTGGGATCAACCACTTTTCAAAAATCCACTTGTGATGCTGGAGCCACATACCCTGATTCCCAGGGCTTTGCAATGCAAACAGAGTGCTGTTTATTATTGCAAATAACACAGGTGGGTGCCCCAAGGAACACAGTTTAGTACTATGTGCGTCACATAGCTTGATGGAATTTATACTTGGTCACATACGAGACACTTAATTACAGGCTTAATAATAGGTACCCTCCGGGTAAATGTGCCTCATTAGCTGTCCTGCAAAAATATTACTGACCCTGATCGCTTACTACCTTTTAACTAAACAAAAGCATGCCACTCCATGAGAATGCAGAGAGGAACCTCATGCTTAATATGTAAAAGGTACTGGTATACTCAAAGTATAAACAGTTAAAGGAAGGCACTTACAAATTAGCTCTGCTGAATTTATTCTAAGAAGCAATAACTAAGACAAAATTTACCTAGGCATCTGAACGTGCTTAAGTATACTTGCGCATATATATATGCACATATATATGCACATATATACATATATATGTATTATTTATAATGCAGACTTCTACTACAGTACATTGCTGTACATAGAAAAATAAATACTTCAGTTCACCCACACAGGGATGTTAATAGTAGCAGAGCACTTACTGAGATCCTGAGCTCAGTCCCCAGCACCAGAAATGTAGATGGCCCAAAGCAGCATAGCCATATAGAAGCAGATTCTACACACGTGTCGAGCAAAAGAAGCCATACTCAGAGTATTTGCTGTATTATCCCATTCATAGAAAGTTCAAGAATAGGCAAATTTCAAATATGGTCATAAAGATCAAAAAACTGCTTTTCCTTTTGTATCTGTGTGTAGTGAGGGAGGGGTGCATTGATTATTGAGATAACAGTCCTCTTTAGGTGAGTAGAAATACTCTGTGTTTTTGTTTTTGGTTGGTTTTGGTTTTTTTGAGACAAGAGTCCCTGGTTGTCCTCGAACTTACTCTGTAGACTAGGCTACCCTCAAACTCAGAGATCTGCCTGCCTCTGCCTCCACCTCCTGAGTAAATGTTCTGTAGTTTGATACAGATCACCTATATATGAATTATGTGGTTAAATCATTGGGCTACATAGTTAAGATATTTTTATGTGTTTTGCTATATGCAAATTATACCTCAATTTTAAACAAGTAAAAATAGGTCACTCTATTGAACACACACACACACACACACACACACACACACACACACACACACTCATGCATATGACACACAAATGAACAAAGAAAGAGAAAATGAAAAAATCTAACATACAGTGGCTCAATTACATAACATCCTTTTTCTTACACAAGTCTAAAGTGGACAACTGCTGATATTATTCAATGACTTGTGGTATCAGAACCAAGATGATGCAACTCCCTCCCTCTTCGTTCATTTGGATTCATGGGCACAAAACGATGGCTACAACTCCAGATGCTGTATTCAAGGCAGAAAGAAATGGAGAAGGGCAGAACAAGCACGTATAGTTTCACGGCATGACACTAGGAGTTTTTGCTTAGCATGACCATCCATGTTGAAGGTTAAAGATTAGAAAATCAAGCAATGATCAGAGAATTTCCATGCCAATCAAGACTCAGGTTCCTTCAGCAAGGCAATGGCAAATGCGGGCCCAGTAGATAACAACATATCTGTGACCACACTGGATTCTAGGAATCCATATTATCTGGAAATGTGTTAGCTATTCATGAGCACGTCTAAACATGGAAGTTATGAATGGCACATTTAATTCTTTTTAAAAATGCATTGCTTCATACTCTATCATCTAGGATGCTTCAACTATGATTTGCATTGCATTGCAGAAGCTGTGGTGCAGGAATGGCTCAAGGCCTTTTCTCAGCTTCCAGCCTAACTAAGCAGTATACAAATACCCTTTCTACCACAGTAACAGAGGATTATAGGACGCATGCACAAAGGATGCTTAGCTTTCTCGAAATATACTGCTATTTCAGAAATGCCTAATCATTATGATTTCAACATGTGAAGAGAAATAGTATTTCCTTTACATTTTGATCTGTTTGAAAGAAATGCAAGAGAAAAGGGAGACTTTTAATTCACCAACTAACCAACTACAGTCTGTCTTCACCTTTAAGACGAGTGGGTGGTAAGAAGCAGAGAGATGGCTCAGTGGATAAAGATGCCTGCTGCCAACCTGATGACCTCATCGCAAGCCCCAGGACATACATGATTGAAGGAGAGAACTGGCTTTAGCAAGTTGCCCTTTGACCTCCACAAATGCACTGAGGCACTCCTGTGTATGCATGCTTATGAACAGGAGTGCCCTCCTTCCCTCCCTCCCTCCTTCCCTCCCTCCCTCCTCCCCCACATGCGAGATAAATAAATATGTAATAAAAAATTTTAACAGATGAACCTGTGGAACGCATGGCTTCTCCACATTCTTCGACGTCTGATGTGACAGTTTCTAAATCAACTGCAATCAAAGGACTCTCCAAATCATGAGGGGTATTTTCTAGAATGGTCCAGATTAATGTTAGTTTTCAACTGAGAGTCCCTGCCCTCTTCTAGGTGAGAAAACACCATGGGAAAAGATAGAATGTACCCACTCAAATAGTAAAAAAAGAAATTTAAATCTAACTGACATTTGCATATAAATAAGATTGTGGGGTTGTGTTTTGTTTTAATTTTTTGTTCTGTTTTGTTTGCTTTCAAGATGGGTCTCATGGACCACACACTAGCTTAAACTTACTGTGTACTCCAGGATGACTTGACTTTCTTTTTTTTTTTTTGACTTGACTTTCTTGTTCTCCTACCTTTGCCTTCTGAGTACTAGTATTACAGGGGTCGGCCACTATTCTTTGTTTATGTACTTCTGGTACCGAGGATCAAACCCAAGGCTTCATGGATGCCAAGCAAGCCCTATCAGATGTGCTACATCTTTTCAGCCACCGTGTCAATAAGATTGTGTTGAAAGAGAGAATTACCAGTGGCTTTGTATGTTTAAGAAAATAATTTTTTGTTTTTGTTTTTGTTTTTTTCCACACCAGGCTTTCTTTGTGTAACAGCCCTGACTGACCTGCACTCGCTCTGTAGACCAGGCTCCCCTCAAACTCACAGAGATCCCCCTGCCTCTGCCTCCTGAGTGCTGGAATTCCAGGAGTGCACCACCATGCTCAGCCCTAAAATTTTATTTACTTTATACACCTTTAAGTATTAAAAAAATATGGTGGGTGTGATAATGGAGAATTTGTTCACCAAATATATAGCAATGTTTCAGTTTCCTTCTCATGTTGATTTTGTTCCTATTTCAACTCATATTCTTAAAAAATAATAAGGAAAAGAAGAAACATCAGACATCTATTAAATAGTCGTGCATTTGCCAATGGACTTTTCCACCGGACTTTGAGGGGAAGAGGCATTGAAAAACCAGCATAACATGAAGTCTTGATGCCTGCAGTTGGAAACTGTATTGACTAGCTATATATGAACCCTTCTAAATTAATTGTCATCTGGATTACACCCAGAGACCTTAAAGCACACTGTTGTTCTAAAGGTCTAGGTTTCTGTTACTCTCAAAGAGGTCGATCTGGATAGGAGTTTGCTCTGGTGGCATGAACCCTCACCTCCAGCTCCCTACTGTTCTGGTCTTACATCTTTTTCTTTAACTCTCTCAGGCTTCTACTATTCTGCTATTGATTCTCCCTTCTATTCTAATATGTTTTAATACATGATTCCAATACAGCACATTTTCCATGTATTACTGACACATAGTTTTTATTGCTTATTAACATTTTGATACATTTGCATTTATAATCTATTTGGGGCAATGAGGCATTATAGAGTATAAATTGTATATATAATATGCTTTTATCTAGAAATATTTCAGTGTTTATATCATATAATCACAGATATTTTCCCACCTAACTACAGTGTAATTATCAGTTGGAAATTTTAACCCCGATATAACATCAATACAGTCTATATTAAATTTTTTTCTGATAATCCCAATAATGCCACTTAAAGCTATTTCATTTTTGGATACAGGAGTTAATCCAGAATTGGTCACACATTGTCATTTACTTTAAAAAGGGACATTTAACTGTTATGTCCCCTTACATTTCATTGATGTGAAAGAAATCTTCAACCCCTTTCCCCCCTTGACTTTAATTTTTTAAAAAGAGTATGAACAATTTATTTAATGAGCTGCCTGCTAATTTGAATGCTCCTCACTATAAAGTTCAGTTTGTGCACGTGAGACAGGAAGACTCCAGAAGTGATGTGATATTCCTGTAGAACATAGTATTGAGAAAGACACAGCACTTAACTCAGATTGGTGCTTCCACTTCTAGAATTTAAGTTACTATTTGGTGACTTCCTATTGCTTGAGAGTTTATAAATTGTGACAACTCTACAATTTCATTGCTAATGACTCAGGCCTTTTTTTTTTAATTAAATACTGGTTCAGCAGTAAGGTGTGTCATTGCTTAAGCCTGGCTACTTCCCAAATGAGAAGGTTCAGAATTTCAGACTTTGGGTCAAAGGTGAATAGTCAATAAGTTCAATGTGCTATGGAAGTTAGGTCTATCAGGCAACTGGAGAGGAAGACAGATAGGTGTAGGAAGTCAGTGTGCACTTAGTCAAAGTCAGTGTGCACCAGTCAACGAGGATCACAACCTCTGATTTCAGGGCAAGGGTTGTAGGCACGATTCCCAGTGTGTTATAAATTCCCAGTGTTATAAAGCTAATGGGTGAAGTGGCTCTGAGCCAGCAGGTGTTAGTCATAGGCTTTAGCAGAATGCAAAGTAAGGTGTTCCTGGCTACAGTGGAGTCTGGTAGGCGAGTGCTATCCCATTCTCCTCCTCACTGTTGCCATTACCACATTTTCCTCTTCCTCCAAAACAGGGTTATGCACATTGTAAAGTGTATGCCCGTCCCCTAGCAACCTCATGTCCGTTCAGCATCCAGACCAGCAGAACCAGTGTGTGGCACAAGATTATATGTCTCCTACAAGTCCACAGATGATGCTAGTGATGCTTGTTCTGACCGTCCTTTGACTTTCAAATCTGTAAGTGGGCTATGTCTGAAAGTCCAGTGCTATAAATATCCACATAACACAAGAGTCAATATTACTGTGGAATTACTCTCCACACTGCTATATAGAAGCTTCTTTGACTCAGTGAATTCAGAAGTCCCTTGAATGCTGTACCAAGTCCTTTAAATTAAAAAAAAAAAATCCTAACAGAGTAGAGTAGTAAGAAAAGAGAACAGGGGCTGGAGAGATGGCTCAGAGGTTAAGAGCACTGGCTGTTCTTCCAGAGGTTCTGAGTTCGATTCCCAGCAACCACATGGTGGCTCATAGCCATCTGTAATGTGATCTGATGCCCTCTTGTGGCCTGCAGGTGTACATGTAGGCAGATCACTGTATACATAATAAATAAATAGTTTTTTAAAAAGAAAAAGAAAAGAGAACAAGACATACATGGCACATTGCCAAAGCAGAAATGAAGCACCAGAACAGTTAGGCAATGAAAAGCGACTTCATTAAAAACAACAACAACAACAACTCATAAGGCATTTCCTTTTAATAGCCTTAAGAATGAATGTGTCCCACAAAAGAAGTAGCTCCTCCTAACAGGGGAAAGGTTGGCTTTGCACCCATGCTCACCTTTTACATGGAAAATGATAGTCTACTTACAAAACACAATACACCTGGTGACTCAGGATAATTTCCTCTTAGCAAGCCCCTCTAAATAGGCCTGTCACAGGCTTCCCATAATACTCCCAGATGTTCTAAAACTGTGAACATTAGAACCGAAGTAACAAGGGCTTCCGTTACTCACAGGAAACGGGGACCTGTTTATTATTAACAATTCACATTTCTTGAAATTTCTTAAAAATCAGGCTTTTTTTCCCCCTTTTTTGGTAAGGCTGTATTTTGAAAAAATAATTAGTAGCAGTGTGTGTATACCACTGTGAAAGGTCAGTTCTGGGCACTCTACCAGAGACACTATATGAAAAGGTAGCCTAGAGATGTTGTAAATTGTTTATTACTGTTTGTGTTCAGCTCAAGGGAAGGTATTTTTACCTCTTGAGAACAAAATGCTGGTTGACTCCAGCAGAGGGAGCCTCTGAAACAGCTCAAAGCAAGCCTAAAATGCAGCAGCGCACCTGTGTTCTTGTCAGAAAGAATTAAGGGTCATTTGCCAAAGACAAAACAGAACAAAACAAAAAGCAGAAAGGAGGTTATAGATTATTGATATGTAAAAATGTAATGACCTCAGACAATCAATACTTGCTTAGTGAACAGATTGTGTCTTTTGTGAGGGAGCTATCATCCGGGTTATTTTCATACACATCATAATTAATACCCCTGACTTCTGGGAAGAACTTATGTAATCATGCTTTACTAGGGGTGAATCTTTTGTTAAGGTTCTCTGAAAGCAAATGGTGGCAAGACTAACGTTCATGCCAACTCAAGGGAAAAGGCTCAATCCTGATGTTATTAAAATTCTGAGATGCATCGGGCACAGTGGTGCACACTTGGAATCCCAGCACTTGGGAGACAGAGGCAGGTGGACCACTGTGAGTTCCAGGGCCAGCCTGGTCTACAAAGCGAGCCCAGGACAGCCAGGGCTACACAGAGAAACCCTGTCTCAAAAAACCAAAACCCAGCAGGGCATGGCGGCGCACACCTTTAATCCCAGCACTCGAGAGGCAAGTGGATCACTGTGAGTTCAAGGCCAGCCTGGTCTACAAAGCGAGCCCAGGACAGCGAAGGCTACACAGGGAAACCCTGTCTCAAAAAACAAAAACAAACAACAACAAGATAAAGTTCTGAGACGCTAGAGATTTTATTGTGTGTTCACAAAACTAGAGAGGGTAATCACCTGGTGTCTTCGTTCTACTTTGATAGAATTTTATGTTCTCATCTTTGCCATATATCTGCCCAGCTACTCATGGTTCTGATCATTTGAACTGCTTTGACCAAACTTTATGTTAGTGACATGACAGAAAGTTGAAAATGGCCTGCATAGCTTCTACTCTCTGAAACACATGGGGACCAGCAGAACAATACTCATAGCCCTGTAGCTATTAATACAAAATATCAGTCTTTCTTATTATAAACCATTGATTACTATAAAGCAAAATTTGACTAAATACAACAGCTTTGCAGACAACTCCAATACATAGTTCAGAATACTGAAGGACTGAGACAGTGGGTTGCTCAAACAAAACACAGAAATTCCCAGGGATGCCCAGCAGGTCCATTCTACTGCTTCATTGTCCAGAATGGTATGCTGTGACTAGCTATTACGGTAAGAAGGGGAGGTTAGGAAAGGATTGGGTATTGTAAGCTTCTCCTGGAGATGTCAAGACCCATCAGTACAGAAGGGAATGGAGCTAAGAAGTTGTGTAGTATATGCCAGTGTTGTCAGGGTCTGCGATGCATGCACTTTCTTCTACCAGTGCCCAGTGTCAATGCCATGCTTTAGAATGGGTGTTCAGAAGCAACTTGGAAGTCCCTTCAACCTAGCCTGGGTGATTTAATATGGTGCTGTAGTTCTATTTGTCCTCTGGAGTTTCTGAATTTGTCATGAGAAAGACATAATACAGGTTAATGGTGGTGTAACCGGAACCAAGAGACACATGGAACCAACCTAAATCCACACAGCATTTCCCAGTGAGGTGGGGGAAACATAAATACTCAGAAGTCACTAAGACTTAGGGATGTTTTGTTAAATATTTAAAAAATAATTCATCATGGTGTTGTGACGTTCTCCCACCTGATTGTCAATTCCACACTCCAAACAAGTGGTCAATGTCCATTTCTAAGCACTCAGAGGTACAGCAGGGTAGCTACCAGACCAAAGAGTTCCCCGAAGAGTTTATAAGACAGTTCTTTCTTTCCAGTACCTGCATTCTTCCTGGTCTGTAATGGTGTAGGCTTTCCTCCATATAGAGGCAGTCTCACCCAGGGAAGGCTGTCACAGGAAGGTAGTGAATGTGAACCAATCCATGTCCTGCGTCCAGTGGGGATGGGGGAAGGGCTCCTGATGCTCCTCAGTGTGGTGGGGGAGGAAGCACTGGAGAGTAGGGTTCACCTGCTTCCCTGGATATCTGATAGAGGTGCTAGTCCTCAACCACCACTGACTGCTTGCTGCTGCAAAACAGTGCATTGGGATTGCTAATTCTCTCCAAAAGTCAGGCCAAAAATATTTGAAAAGGAAACCATGAAAAGGAATAACAACAACAATAACAACAACAACAACAACAACAACAACGACAACAACAACAACAGAATGCCAGAAATGTGCTACTCAGTACATTTGGGGCCACAGCTGATACTAAATAAATGTATCAGACCCTATGTGGACAATGGTTAATAAAGTAAATTTAGCTCTCATTCTTTTGGAACTTAAAGCATGTCCAATTATATCATTTTTACAATAATTTAATCAAATAAAACAATTTCCAGGTGTATAAAATATTTAAGCCAGAAAAAGAGTAGTCATAAATGTATAGAAAAAAAACTTGCTGGGCACGGTGGTGCATGTCTTTAATCCCAGCACTCAGGAGGCAGAGGCAGGTGGATCTCTGTGAGTTTGAGGCCAGCCTGGTCTACAGAGTGAGTCCAGGACAGCTAAGGCTAACACAGAAAGACCCTGTTTCGAAAAACAAAAAACAAAAACAAAAACCCTCTAGATGAATGACTACATTTGTGTTGGGAGCTATATAACAGATGATATTAAATTTGAATTTTTTTTTTGAGACAGGGTTTTTAAATTTGAATTTTACAAAATAGAAAAAGAACAAAAATTCTACAGAATAAGTGGGAAATGAACGTGCAATATCACATATAATGATGTGCAAAAGGCTTAAGACATATGCAAAGCTTATCTTCGTAATTAGAAATATGCAAATTACCATGAGATAGCATTTTCAATCTAACAGAGTAGCATAAATTACGGAAGTTAAGCTGACAACTCAGGCAACTGGTGGGGAAAAGTCACTTTCATAGTCTGTTGAGGGAGAAGGCTAATATTTGCTACCTCTTTAGAAGATTAATTTGGCAACGCTGATAAAAATGACCTTAATAATTCCAATGACTGTTGCAGATATAAAAATCAGTACTTCTTATGTTCTGCAGTGTTGGGTGCTATGGGACAAACAGAAACAATACAGCACTCATTAAATAAAGCGCAGTGCATTGTTGTACAATGAAGTACTGTTTAGGCATGAAAGAAAAAAGTATATGTATGTAATGTACTATATATGTAAATGTGGAAATTTTCCTAATAAATTGGGTCAACTAAATAAGCATGGCACATGTAATGTGCATTGTATGCATGTTCATGGATACATTTGGAAAGGTTTGGGTTAGATTCAGCAGAAGTAGGTAAAATTAGTTACCTCTAGAGATATAAGGATGAAACCTGGAAACTGGGAGTCTAACCTTGAATACACTTGGGTTTGGGTTTTTTTGTTTTGTTTTGTTTTGTTTTTTGTTTTTTTTTTTTTTTAGTTATTGTTTGTTTTTGTTTTACCAAGTGCAAGAAATGCTTTCGCAAAAAACCCAGTTAACAAAAAGTTAACAATAGGTTGGGCATGGTGGTGCACAACTTTAAGCCTAGCACTGGGGAAGTAGAGGAAGCTGGATCTCTGTGAGTTTGACTCCAGTTTGCTCTACATACAGGGGGAGGAAGTTCCTTTCGGTCACAGTCACAGGGGAGGGGAGTAAGAGGAAAATGGGAGGGAGGGAGGAATGGGAAGATAGAGGGGATGGGATAACCATTGAGATGTAATGTGAATAAATTAATAAAAAAAGAAAATAACACATTTAGAAAAAGAAGAATCAAAAAGAAAGAAAGAAAGAAAGAAAATTCTAGGCTAGGTAGACAGTGAGAGGCTGTCTCAAAACAACAACAAAAACTATAGTAGACAAATAACTGAATTGCCCAAAAAATGTGCAGTAAAAAAAACAATAACCTAGTATAGGCAAAAGAAATTAATGTTTTTAAAAGAATAACTTTTTTTTCAAACAACGATCTATTGATCAGACTGTGGAAGGTTGAATTTTCAAAGACTATCAATATGTTTTACTGAGTAGTCAGAGACTGACATGCAAACTAATGACGGTTTTTCAGTTAGTAGGGGAAGTGGGTTTATTTACATAACTTTGAGGACACAGAAAAGATAATGTTGGCTTTATCTTCAAGGCTCATCTTCTACTGGAGAGAGACGGAAGGCTTAACACCTGCCTTTACACCTATGCTATGACTGTTTGGGAGCAATTAAAGTGTTTCTCAAGCACTGGGTCATGGTGAAACATCGAAACAGTCATTTCCTGTTGAATTAGGAAAAAATAAAAGCATAACATTCATGTTATGCATAAGTAGAAAGGCTCTTGTGGGCGTGGGGTGCAGAGCACACATATTTCAGAGGACTGAACTGCACTTGGTTAAATAAGCTGCACTCAGTGCAAAAGACTGTTTGGCAAAGGGTACTGTTTCAAGGCTGAGAAGATAACTCAAAACATGGGGCCTGAGTTCAATTCCCAGCATCCCAGTAGAAAAAATTCTAACTGTGATGATGCCTGCTTGAAATCCCAATGCCAGGGTGTCAGAAACAGGTAACTTCCATGGAGCTCGCTGGCTAGGTAGCCTACCTACATCCTTGGTAAGTTCCGAGCCAGTAAGAGACCATTTCAAAATGCATTACAGCACCCGGGGAATGACAGCTGAAGTTTTCCTCTCTCTTCCATACACATGCATGCACACATGTGCCTGCACAACACACATACACACACAGGGACCCAGACACATGGACACACAGACAAAAAAGAAAAGTTGCTTGCTTAACTTGTATATCCTTGGAACGAGCTAAGAAGTAGTCCAGTTGGTGGGATATGCCAAAGGTGCCTTATAGGAGTATTCAGTTACGTCTGGGACAACATGAGGTGTTCTTTTTTTCTTTTTGAGATTTAGCACTGGCTAGTCTAAAACTCTCTATGTAGACCAGGCTGGCCAGAAACTCATAGAGATCTGCCTGATTCTGCCTCCCAAATACTGTGATGAAAGTCATATGTGAGCAAACCCTGCTAAAATATTAGATTTTAATCTTATGCACTGCAGAATCCAACCTATGTAGTTGGGGGAGGAACAGACCGGAGGCTTCACACAGGATTTGTAACATCAACTGTACCTAAGTATCCAAGCAGGCAAACAAGAGCAAAAACCTGAGGATCCAGAGGGTCCTAGAAACCTACAAGAAGAACATTATGACGGGCGGATCTGGGCCCAGGGTTCCTGCTCAAACTATGGCACCAGCCAAGGACAATACAGGCGGTAAACTTCAAACCCCTACCCAGATCTAGCCAATGGTCAGAACATTCTCGAGTGGAGAGTGGGATATGACTTTCTCACATACTCTGGTGCCTCACATTTGACCATGTCCCCTGGAGGGGGAGACCTGGTGGCACTAAGAGGAAGGATAGCAGGCTACAAAGAAGAGACTTGATACCCTATGAGCATATACAGGGGGAGGTAATCCCCCTCAGTCACAGTCATAGGGGAGGGGAATAGGGGGAAAATGGGAGGGAGGGAGGAATAGGAGGATACAAGGGATGGGATAACAATTGATGTAATATGAATAAATTAATAAAAATATATATATTTTTAAAAAGAGCAAAAACCTGCTGGTAGGCCACTGGCAAACTGAGTAAACAGACACTAGTGAAATAGCATATTGAATAGTGAAGAAAGGAGTGTTCAGGTTGGCTAAAGAAACTTATTCTAGTTGGCAGTAGCCTTAGAAGGCAGGGGAAATAGAAAACTAGTGTGTTAATTTATAACAGTCTGCTTACCAGGTGGAAACACATAATCAGCAGATGGAGAAGAGGGTGTGGAGGCTCTTGTGAGTAAATACTTGGGCTCCTCATAGCAATATGAGTGCTTAATAGTGAGCTACACAGGGCTGGAGAGATGGCACAGTGGCAGAGGACCTGGGATGGATTTCTAGAACCCAGGTCATGGCTAACTAACCAGCTGTAACTTCAGTTCCAGGGAATTTGGTGCCATCTTCTGGCATCTGTGGGTACTGCAGGCACGTGGCATGCAGCTACACGTACTTAAAGCATATCCTGAAGCAACTGCAGAAACAGGGAGAGTAAAAAGGGGCCACTTCTGAGTTAGGGGAACAATAGGGAGTGGAATATCAGGGTACAAGGAATCTGATGGGGGAATAGGACAAATGGGGGAATCTCTACTTAGGCAGGGGCAGGGGAGAGAAATACAGAAAGAGACAATAACCATAAGAATGTCTGAAAAAAAAATACATAAGGAATCATATTAGTAACTACCTACCTAAAATACCTGCAGTGTACATAATTCTGTGCATAGATATACATATAAATAATTTTTTTCCTATCTGGGCTGTCAATACTCCTTCCAAGAGACCAAGACCAACTATCAAAAACTCTATTGTCAACACTACCACAGCCCCCAAGGCCAGCAGGCACTCCCTGGGAACCCACAGACCACTTTGGCCAGGGAAGCAGGAAGACTAACTGCAGATCTTCACTTGTCCCTGCTTCTCCTCCAAGTCCACTCCCTCAATCTCCTCCCTGGCCCTGAAGAAAACCACCTACTGCAGCTTCACCTTCCTCCTTGCCTCCATCTCCCGTGGATCACTCAGATCTTTCCTTCCAACCTTTCTCCACCTCCACTCATTCCTATGTCTCAGCCAAACTCCAGTAGGCATTGCACTGGAAGCCACCATCCAAGCCTGCCAGAGGAGCAAGTGGGCCAGAGAAGAGGGTGGGTGAGCTTCAGATCTTCACGCTCCCTCCACTCGTCCATAGCCAATCCACCAGTCTTATCCCCAGCTCTGCAGCAGACAATGTAACACAGCCTATCTGCACTCTTCTATTTCCACTCTCAGGGTCTAGCAGACCTTGGGTGGAACACACTGCTTCCTCCTACATATGGAACCTGTCACTTCCCTCTTCTCGCCCCTGAGGAGAGAAGCCTGAGGCCTGAGGGCAGAGGCCTGAGAGCAAAGGACTGAGAGGAGAGGCCTGAGGCCTGAGGGTAAAGGAAGAAGAGGCAGAGGCCTGAGGACAGAATCAGAGGCCTGAGTGCAGATGGAGAGGGCAGAGGCAGGCATCAGTTCACAGGGCCAAATCCAAGGGCAGAGACAGAGGGCAGCTGCCTGAGGCTAGAGGGCAAAGGTCAGAGGCAGAGGGCAGAATGCAGAGGCAGATGACAGTGGTCAGAGGGCAGAGGGCAGAGTCAAAGGACAGAGGGACGAGGAAGAGGCCGAGGCAAAGACAGGCCATACCAGAGACCAGAGTCATAGGCCAAAGGCATAGGCAGAGACAGATTTCAGAGTTGAGGTTAGAATCAGAGGCAGAGACAGAGGGCAGAGTCCTGAGGGTAGAGGCCAGAGGACATAGGTCAGAGGGCAGAGGCCAGAGGCTAGAGGGCATAGGTCAGAGGTTAGAGGGCATAGGTCAGAGGCCAGAGGTCAGAGGGCAGAGGCAGAGATGCAAAGGCAGATATAGATGTTAGAGGGCAGTGGCAGAGGGCAAAGGGCCAATTGTAGAGGCAAAGAGCAGAAGATGGCAGAGACCAGAGGGCAGAGGGAAAAGGGTAGAAGCTGAGTCATAGGGCAGAGGGCATAGACCAGAGACCAAGGGCAGAGGCAGAGGCAGAGGCAAAGGGCAGAGGCAAAGGGCAGAGGCAAAGGGCAGAGGCAGAGAGCAGATTTAGAGGCAGAAGGCAGAAGCCCCTGCCTCTGGCTCTGTCCTCAGGCCTCTTCCCTCAGGGCTCTGCCTTTGCCCTTAGGCCTCTACCTTTCCCTCTGCCCTCTTCCTCTTCCTCTGCCTCAGCCTCTGTCTTTACCCTTAGGCCTCTGCCCTCAGACCTCTGCTCTCAGGCCTCAGGACTTTGCCATCACAGGCCTCTGCCCTCTACCTTTGCCTCTGACTCTGCCTATGTTCTCTGCCTATGCCCTCTGCCTCTCCCTCTCTGCCCTCCTCCCTCTGACAACTGACATCTGCCTCTGCCTTCTACCATCTGCCCTCTGGCCTCTGCCATCTGGCCTCAGGTCTCAGGTCTCAGGCCTCAGGCCTCTGTCTCTGCCCTTGAAATCGACCCTGTGCACTGACCTTTGCCTCTTCCCTCTGGCCTCACACCACTGCCCTCTGTTTCTGCCCTCTGGCTCATGCCCTTTGCCTCTGCCTCTGCCTTCTGCCTCTGCTCTCAGGCCATTTGGATCTAAGGCCAGACACAGACCACAGATATCGTTTAATACATTAACATTTGCCACAGCAAATCATTTAATTGAAAGAGTAGGGAGGAAAGACAGACTCCTCCTGTGAGCTGATGGAAAAATGAAAAAAAAAAGCACCATTATTAATGTAAGGCAGCAAAATGTTATCAATATTCTATTTAATGCTACTTTTACTATTCTAATTCAGTAAATGTGAAAGTATTTATGATGGATTGCCATTGATCCACCAACACTTATTTCCACCATAAGGTGACCTTCAACTAGATTTTTCTTTCCCAGAGAAGTTTTCTGGAACATAATACTTGTGGGAACAGAGTGCTTACAGAATCAGTGCCCTTCAGAAGCAAGCAAACATCCAGAATTTACATGTAAGAGTCAAGCAACAGCATCTGCGTCCTTGGCAGATGCTGTGTAGTGTTCTGTGCTGTCTGAGAAGACAATCAGAGACAGTGTATGATATCAAGGCATGAATGCTGGCACAGCAGAGGAAGGGCCACTCGACTAGTACAGGCTTCCCAAGAGCAACGCAATGTCAGGAAAACATGGCCGTTTGTTCTTCAGAGCTCCCAAGCCAGCTTGACACAATGTGGAAAAAGGACATTTTGTATTAAGGTTTCTTAATTGGATTAAATTAGACAAGGAAGATATCAATGTGTCAGAAGCAGGACTGTGATTTGTAGAGATCTGTACAGAAAAGGCATAAGCTAAAAGTGTACCGATGCTTCGCCAGGCGTTTGTGTTATTTCAGGGCTCTAGCCCAGTGTACTTTTAAGTGGCTCAGAATTCTACTGTAAGTCCCCTAGGTCTCCTTTAAATCCACTGAGTAACCATTTTACCCCTACACTTCACCTTCCGCGCCTTTGTTCAGGTTTTTCTCCTTCCTGGCACTGCCCTTGCCCCTGATTTCACCTATAATATTAGTGTCTTTCCCTGTTGCCGGGAAAGAATAGCCTGACAAGAGAAACACAGTGAAAAACAGTTTGCCTGGCTCACAGTTCAAAGGTGCAGTCCATCACAGTGGGGGAAGACAGAGTAGAGCAGCCTGCTCCAGATAGTCGTATGGCAGCCACAGTCAACAGAGAAAAGTGCATGCTCCTTCCCAGCTCTCCCTCTCCACTTACGCAGTCCCAGATCGCCTGCACTGGGGATGCCCCTGTCCACAGAGAGGCCCATCTCCCAGGTGACTCAAGATGCTGTCACGTTGACAACTAACAGTAGCCACCACATCTACTAAAGTCATCTTGTAAAATACACCACCGAGGGCTTATCCTAAAACTCTGTCACTTAAGAAAACAATGTAACAGTGAAATCCTCCTTTCAATACTGGGTAGTGTACCTAGTAGAAATGAAAGATAATCCAAATCTCAAAATGCTGGAAATTATATGTCCTGGTTGTAGTCAATGAGATCCCAGGAAGACTTGCTCAGAGGCGTCTAGCCATGATTTGTCTCTTTGATAAGCAAGCAGAAACAGGGATTTTTGCATTTGAATATAAATGGACAAAGATGTGATTCTTAGAGCTCCAATGGCTCTCGTGATTATGAGCAGTTGGAAAGAAGAGGACTACACAAGACACTGAGTCAGAAACTAGTCCTTAAATATCTGAAAGGCACTGGCAATAACCAACTGCAGGCTACTTCTGTGAGAAGGGACAACTCTTCTTACGGCATTCTCAGTCAACTTTTCTGCTCTAATCAAATGCACTTTGAGCTGATAACCTTTCCCCCATCCTCCAAGGGCCCCCAGGAAACATTTCGTAGACCTTCCACCCCGCCGCCAAGCAAAATACCTTCTTCTCTCGCCTTTATTCTTGCAGACACATCCACTGCTATTCCTTTCTCATGTTCACATTTTCTCTTTGAATTGTAAGCTTTTGTGGACACGATCTTAATATGCTCATCCTTCAAAGAAATTGATCTTCTAAAAGCATGTTTATAAAAGCTCAGTGGGCATATATATCCTGTGAGGATCCTGTAAAAATGCAAAGTCCTAGACCCCAAACCACAGAAGCTCTGATTCAGTAGGTCTAAGATGTAGGAGGGCGGGGCTCAATATGTGACTTTGAAAATAAGTTCTGATATGTCGTCAAACTATCTTCTGAATATGTATGTTTATGCCCATAGGCTAGCGCTGCCCTCCACCTTTGTCAGAGAAGCTATTTTCTGAAGTGAATGTGTGATTAATACAGAGACTCGTGCGTGGCTGGTCAAAGTGCCCAGAATAAGTGACTATCCAGTGTTCATCATGAAAAAGGACACTCTATCACTTCTTCCAGGGCTCAGGGGTGGGGTGATAATTATAGGGAGTTACTGATTGTGGTTGCTTAAGGGAAGGCAAGTCATTCACTAGTGGGTTGCCCATACCCCATTGCATAGCCCCACATTCATGTCCACATGTGTCATGGGAAAACAAAAGCAAAAAGGCACAAAACTTGAGAGGGGACTTTTTGAAAGCAGAAGGGAAAGGAGCTAGTGAAAGTGGAAAGGGGCTAGTGGTATGACCAGGAGGTAATATGTATGAATGAAATACAGATAAAAATAATTAACTAATGACCCCAATTTTAACAACTCCCCAGATTGCAATGATGTGCTGGTCCAGAACCCATCCTCTCTGAAGAAAAACTGATAGAAGACACTACATAGTGTTTATATTATATTTTTTTTATCATACATCATCTTTTCCTAGCGATCTCCTTCATGTTTCTACTGTGTCCCCAGTATCCTGTGAACTCTTTGAAGGTAGAGACCACATTTTATATTCTTTATTAAGTCTGAAGAGTATCTAGCCCAGTGATACACAAACACACACAACCAAGCCAATCCCTTTTTTCTTCTCCTCCTCCTCCTCCCCTCTTCCTCTTCCTCTTCTTCTGACAGGCTTTCTATCTGTAGTCTTAGCTACCCTGGCCTCACTTTGTAGACCAGGCTGGCCTCAAACTCACAGAGATCTGCCTACCTCTGCCTCCTCAAGTGCTGGGATTGCCAGCATGTGCCACCGCACCTGGCTCCCTTTCCATTCTTTTGGAAAGTTTAAGAGTTCCATCTCAGTGGTGGAACTTGTGCTGAGTATATATGAGGTCCTAAGTTCCATCTTAAGCACCACACATACAAACAAAACCTTTACTGAATGAGCAAGCGAGTGAGTAAAGTGAATACAAACACTACTCTGTAGATCAGCGCTGTTATTTTAACATTAATAAGTGAAGTAGACCAGTACTTCACTGACATTCATTTAGAGACTTGAGGATTTCATCCCTGATTTCTGTTGAATGGGGGTCACATATTTTTATGGGTCACATATTTTGTATTACACACTCCACTCCCTCCACTTTTCTGAGACAAGAAATGCTTCTTAAAAATAATCAAATAAGTAAATAACTTTCCTTCCCAGAAAAGGCTCTGTGTCACGTGTTTGTATTATTTGGTTGTAAAACATTATCCAGAATGGTGGGAGTGAGTGGCCAGTTCTTCCTGGAACATTAATGGTCGAATTGCTGTAGGGAACATAAAATTTGATTATTATTTTGCTGGGCCTTGTTCTTGAAAGGCCCTGTCATGAGGCAAATTTGTGATCTGAGAACACAATGCGGGGGTGCAGGCCTAAATTGAATATATCACACAAACGTGTTGAGTGTGAGTCTAGGTTACTGATGGAAATACTTGCTTTCACCCTATAATGGAAAATAACCTCTTTGCTAACCACAAAACATTACATCGTGACAGTATCTGTGAACAAATATTGCTTCTACATCTGCTGGTATTGCTGTTCGGATGATTTAACAAGAAATATTCACATCAGCAGGATGCTCAAAAAGTGCTACTTTTTCCAAAGCAAAGGCAACGATAAAAAAGACTCACAGAGTAATAATCTCAATAAAAACTTGCTGAGCTGTTTCCTTTTGATTCCTTGTTAATGCATGGGTCAAACAACTTGTTTAAACCATTAGAAGAAACTGTGGCAAAGGCAATGGCTGATGCTAGATTTATTTCCAAGGTTAAAAAGTTGAGATGAAAAGGTACACATTACTTGCAGTCTGTTAATTTATTTTCAACTTTTGACTATACAGTGGCAGACTGGTGACCCCAATTCTGAATGACAGTTGAATTATTCATTTAACAGTCATTTACAAGGCCTCTAATCATAGGTGTTAAGTGATCACTTTTGAGCCTCAATTGCAGGAAAAGTTAAGTACTATCATTGTGTATTTGCTACAGGAAGCTAGAGAAACCACTATACTCACAAATTCCCATAGTACTCACCTGAAAATCAGGATAATATAAATTACCTCAAAGGGTAAAACCTCATTCCTCACAATGGGGTCCATGAATCTGCGGCAGCACCACCATCTACGTTCCAGTTAGCAATGCAGGATGTTGGATCCTACCCCAAACCTACACTGCTACATGATCCCTAGGGGACTTTTCTGCACAAAAGGAAGCAGGGTGTGAGGCCAAACTGTGTGAATCCCAGTCCTCACACTTGCCTTCTGTGAGGCCCAGGCATGAGTGGCACTTTGTGCCTTGTTTTTTGTTTTGTTTTTGTTTGTTTGCTTGCTTTTATCTTACAAACTAGGGATGGTAATTAAAACCTCAATGCAAAAGGCTGTTGAGAGAAGTAAATTAATCAATATATTAATACATATACAAAACTTAGAACAGGGCATAACACTCAAAAGAGTATGCAACCAGACTGCAGTTGTTGTAGTGAGGAGGTCTTGAGTTATAAATGCAGAGAATAAATAACAAACTTAGAAAGTATTGCATAAACTCTGGGTGTGCTGCCTTAAGCCTGTACTCCATCATTTGGGAGAGAGAAAGATTAGGAGTCAACACCTAAGATCCAATACACAAGACCATGTTTTCAGAACAAAAAGGGAAGCAGTGGGTGGCAGTAGACAGAATATAGTTGAATGCTGTCCGGCAGGTGATTTAAAAAAAGAAAGAGTACACAAAGTTGGGTGGGTAGCAAAAGCTTATCTAGGGGGGAATTGTAGGGGAGGGAGGGAGTTGAATGTGATCACAGAATAGAAATGAGTAAAGAAATAAAAAGAAAGGAAGGGGCAGAGGAAGGGAGGGAGGGAGGGAAAAGAAGAGAAAGCCAGAGATAAGAGTAGATAGGGGAGGGGAATCATGGGAAAATGGGGGGGGGGAGAATGGGAGGATACAAGGGATGGGAAAAACATTGAGATGTAACAAGAATAAATTAATAAAAAAAAAAAGAGTAGAGTCTCCTTTGAGAGGATTATGCAAAGGAGATAATGATTGTGAGGCCATCCTGGGCTAAATAGCTATCTAAAAACAAAAACAAAAACAAACGAATGGACTCTTACCTTACAGTATTTGTAACTTGGATCTAATTTTGCTTCCAGGTGATCCCCATTGGAAATAGGAAAAGTCACAGCAGTCTCATAAGTATCCATTGAGACAGTTAGTCAAAGCTTCCTGCCAGGAGCCTAGAGCTCAAATGAAGACTCTAAATTATAATTCATCAGTCCCACCTTAACTAATGCTGCTCTAGACAGCACTAAATGACTAATAGGTTGGAATAAAAAAATCACATTCCCTAACTTCTCCATTTTAACGCAGATCTCATATAAATTACTGTCTGAGATTTATAAAGCTGACAGCATTGAAGAGAATCCCATCTGGCAAGCTGCGTGGAAACAAATTGGTTCTGCTCAATGTGGGTGAGGGGTTGAGGGGAAGCCTACATGTCTGCACTATTTCCTAGGACAATCTGTATCATGTAACGGCTCTCAAATTTGGCTATCCATTAGAATTGCTGGCGAACTTTTCAAAAATACTGATCCCTGGGTCTCAACCCAAAAGATGCTAATTTAACTGTTTCAGAGTGGGACATGAGAACTGTTTTACGTTCCCCAAGTAATTATAATGTGCAGCTCTGGTTGAGAATTATGGCTATCAAACACATTAGGCCCAGAGATGTAGCCGCTAAGACTTAGTGGGTAAGCGACTAAGTGACTTCCTTTGACTTAGTGACTAGTAAAAAAAGATAGCATAAAACAAGAACCACGGACAAAAAAGGGGTTGAAGAAAAGGGTTTCAGGAGGGAGCACAAATGAGCATTTGGTTTTTATGTCCTGAGTTCCGTACCATCAGTGCAGTAGTAGTTTCTTTAGTCTGATTTAGTTTTGGACAGACATCACGAACCAAGTACAAATTTAAAATGTTATAAGAGCCGGGAGATGGTGGCGCACGCCCTTAATCCCAGCACTCGGGAGGCAGAGGCAGCTGGATCTCTGTGAATTCGAGGCCAGCCTGGTCTACAGAGGCAGTCCAGGACAGCCAAGGCTAACACAGAAGAGACCCTGTCTCGAAAAAAAAATTCCATAAGAGAAAAGGGAAATTTGTAGAAATGTAAAACTGACAAAATGAAGGATTGAAAAGCACCACTCAATACAGTTGCTATCAAATCTATCTCAAAATTCCAAAATTTATTTTCCAAAACAGCCTACACATTAGTAGAATGGACTAAATAAATGTTTATCATTCACCCAGTGAAAATCACAGGGAGTAAAAAGGCATGACCTTCTAGAGTACAGAGCATGGTGAACTTCCCTGGCTCAATGTTGACAAGGCTGAAACCAAAGAGCACGAGAAACATGAATCAACTTATATAAAACTTAAAACTCAGAAAAATGAATCAATGATTAGTGAGGTTTGGATGTGTGGTTATCTTTTAGGGAGGTCCTGACCTGGAAGTATACGAAGGAGCTTGCTGAGTTACAGTGTATGCACATATACCAACATTCAGTGACTCAAACTATTAAGATGTGCATGCTTTATTACATGTAAGGTTTACAGCAATAAAAAAAACAACTTTCTATTCATAAAGATGTACGTATTTATATGTAAATGAGTGTTTTGCCTGCATGGGTATCTGTGTACCCCATGGGTGCTGGGTGCCTACAGAGCACAGAAGAGGACACTGGATCCGCTGGGAAAGGAGTTAGAGATGGTTGCAAGGTGCTGCTAGGTGTTAGGAATGAAACCCACCAAGTTCCTCCAGTGTCTTATTTGCCATTAGTATCACTCATGTCATAAATCTTACGAGCCTACATGCAGACAGGCCGTGTTCTGGTTGTAGGACACAGCAACTTCCTAAATGGACAGAGCCCCCGCCCTCCTGACTCCTGTGTTGTATTGTAGAAAACAGACTATAGACCAGAAACAAATGTGTGTACCATGATGTCAGGTAAATAAGTGCCACAAAGAAGCATAGTATGAGGAATGCAGAGTCTGTGTGGAGGCCAAGTATGCTACTTTTTGGTGGCATGTTCAGAAAAGGCCTTTTTGAGAAGAGCAATCGTTCAGAAAGTCAAGATTTCTGGTTTCCAACCTGTAGTAGATTAGAGGCATCACGTTGTCATCTGAAGTCATAAAAAGTCAGAAGTGAGTACCAACTAACAACATGAGTCGACAGCCCCAGGAGCTACAGTCTAGCAGGCCTAAACTCTCAGGGACCAAGCACTCTACTACTCTTTAGAGCATCCCTGTGATAAAGGCAAAACCCTGTCCTAGTACTTCTTTAACTATCTTATCACATTTTCTTGGTCTCTGGTGAACTTGGCAGTGAGCCTCACAAATGCAGGGGTGTAGTCCTCCTAACCTTCTCATATACTCAGCAGTACTAAAATGAGGAGACCTAGTGAAGCAATTAATAAACCTTTCCTATCTACCTGGCTATGTGATGACACGGCACATTGGTACACGATCAATTCCATAATTATCTGCTGCACAGTGCAATACTGTTCAGAGTTAAGGATGAATAACAGACCGATTTTTAAACTTTTGACATTGAGAAGTTAAAAGAAGAAGAGAGTCTCAACAATCTAGAGGACTCTCTTACAGTCAACTACTCTCAAACATGTTGGAGAAATGAGGTGTAACTGCACCAATTGGTCCTGCCTGAATTCCATCTGAGCGATTTCCCTACCATTTCATCCAGAGCAATGCTATTTAAACATCATGATTGTCTTGGTTGGTTTTGATTGTCAACACAACACAACCTAGAATCATCTTGGAAAAGGGAAATCAATCGAAGAATAACTTCCATCAGATTGGCCCCATGGGCAGGTCTATATGGCACTGTCTTGATTATTTATTGATGTACGAGGGCCCAGAGCACTATGGGTAGTACCATTAGTAAGCAGTTAGTCCTGAGCTACATAAGAAATCTAGTTGAGCAGGAGCCAAAGAGGGAGCCAGCAAGCATCATCCCTCCATGGTTTCTGCTTCAGTTTCTGTCTCCAGGTTCCTGATTTGAGCTCCTGTCTTACCTTCCCTTATTGATGGACTGTAAGCTATACCTATAAGCTAAATAAACCTTCTCTGCACCCAAATTGGTTTTGTTCAGTGTTTTATCACAGCAACAGATAGCAAAAATGGGCAATGGGGCACAGAAGACTCCAGTCACACTTCTAGGTCATACACTATGTAAGGGGTACTGGAATTTAAACTCAAGCATCATGGTTGCAAAGTCTATTCTCTGAAACCTCTTAGTCTACTGCTTCTCAATAGATAGTTACAACTAGTTAGTCAAGTCGTGTTTGTGACCTGGCAGCTTCTTTTTAAGAAGAAATATTTGGTATCAGGCCTTTCATTCATTCTCTTGATCTCCTATCTATAACTACTTTACGGTGATCTTGAGTATCTTAGTCACTTTTCTATTGGTGTGATAAAACACTATGACTAAGACAACCTATACAAGAAAATTAATTTGGGGCTTACAATCTCAGAGGGCTAGAGTCCATGATTTTGGAACAAAGGCATAGCACAGAAAAAGCTGGGAGCTTACACCTTTATACCCAAGTTGTAGGCAGAGAGAGAGAGAGGGAGAGAGAGAGAGAGAGGGAGAGAGAGAGAGAGAGAGAGAGAGAGAGAGAGAGAGAGAGAGAGAGAGAGAGAGAATGGCATTGTCTTTTGAAACCTCAATGCCCACCCCCAGTGACACACCTCCTTCAACAAGGCCACACCTTCTAACCCTTCCCAAATGGCTCCACCAACTGGGAAGCAAGTATTCAAACATATGACCCCATGGGGGCCATTCTCATTCAAACCACTTCACTGAGCATTGAAGGAAACCTTCCCCAGTCCATCTAAGAAAGAGATCATGTGCCTTATCTCTTAGGTTTAATTTCTGATGAAAAACCCAGCAGGATTCATCCACTTGTGCTATGCCTGAAACCTTCCTTTGGCTTCTGCAGTGTCCTTAGCTTTGATAAGCATATTTCTTTACCTTTCTTATTTCTCATACAGGACTTGTCTGGGTGCATTTATACATAATCTCTCAGTTTTCCACAGTAATACCTTGCTTATGATCACATACTCCTTCAGTATTCTTGCTGGGATCACCTTTCAAATACTGCTCTTAAATTGTCATTTCAGAGTGTACTTTTTGGTAAGAAAAATTAAGATAAGGAATGTGGGGGGGACATACATACACACACACATACATACACAGACCACAGACACATAGCTACTACATGTAGGAAAAGTTCTAAACTTAGTGGATTTCTTAATATGCTGAGGAGGGACATGACTGCTTGGGAAAGTGACCGGCTAATGCTAGCAATTTCTTCTGTTTTGTCTGGCTGAAAACAGAAAGCAGGGAGATTTCCCAGCCTGATGAATCCTACCCACACTGCAAGCTTCTGGGCAAATTAAATGATTGTTGTTATTTTGAACTGTCACTGCCCCTCCAGTGGAGTCTGTGTGACAAATGTTACCATGGTACCGAGGCGATGACCCCTACCAAGGGAGAGCTTCCTGGAACTGGTCTGATGTTCTTGCCAGGAGTAACTAATCGCAGTCCCCCTCCTTTTTCCTCTTATCACTCATTGTTTGGGAAACACCCTGACTGTTTTTCTGAATGTTTTCTCTTTCTGTCTTGTTTTTATTTTCCTTATCAAATAACTTTTCAGACATAACTGTGTTGCTAAGCAACCCTTTACTTGAAACTGCAGCCAAGGGTCATTCAGTCAAGTTTACCACTAAATTCCATTCCACTTGTTAATGAAAACATGGCTAAGAATTAATCATAGTTCATATTATGACTTACAAATAAAAATTTGAATAAGACTCCAGATAGTGGCAGATGAGCTAAGAAAACACACTGTCTTGATTCATAGATGTTTGGCATAATGAGAGAACATTGACCTTTGATAAAGAGAGCACATGCACTGATACTAATCTAATGACTTATGAATGATTATTCAAGATTGACGACAACATAATTACACTGCATCCTGTACTTTTGATTTGTATGGAAAAATAATGTAACCACGAGCATATCCCCCCCCCCCATCTAAAAATGTGTATATAAATAAACCTGGCTTGCTTCTCTCCAAAATACACTCAGAATCAAACAGCACCTCTGGGTTTGTTTCTGTTTGTCACTCGCCTTATCTTTGCCCACTGACGCTTCGAGAACTCCTGACCCCAAGGACCTATACCCAACTGAGACGGTCCGCAGCATTGAACTGTTAATTTTTGAAGTCATTTTTTAATATACAGCTGTAGATAACAAATATACTTTGTTCTTGGGGAATAGAAAGCAGGCTGAAATTTTTTTTATCAAACCTTTAAGTCACAGTGAATTTTCTCATTTTATGAAGGTTGCTATGGCAAGTCCTCTCCTGTATCTCCATTCTTTTATATCTCCAATTCGACTGCAACAACAGGAAGAATTTCCTGAGTCACCAACAGCAAGTGCTCTCAGGTGACTGTAAGTATTTGCTAATTGATAATGTTGCTTTTATCCCATTCATCCTGGTTTCCTTGGAAACTTAATTTTCTCTCCGAAAAACAAATTTTAGTGCACCAGAGACAGAGCTTTCAGTATATTAGGTAGGCTTAATAATTCTAAGAACCCACACGGTCCAATCTTGGGATAATGCCTCCTTTAACAGCCAGAGTTAAAATGTGTTTAAAGCTCCTTTAAAGAAAACTTATCTTTCAATGTACAATAATTCAGTCCACAATAACATTTCTGCAAACCCCTTCCCCATTTTGCAATTTCTTTGTCTTTCACAGCTGTTAAAACACTCTTTCACACTTCAGTGGTTTCTCAAGTCCCAGAATACATCTGTGTTGTTTTTATCTCCTTCTCTATTTCCTATTTTTCATCCTATAATCATGAATTAGTCTCTATCAACAAGAATACATTTTGTTTCTTTAGGAAGGTGAAATGGACCATAAAGGGGGATTTACGCAAGAAAATATTAGTCTAATCAATGGTCCTGCCAAACCCCATACAAAGAACTATAGGCAACTGAGAAAAACTGGGAGCAGAAGTGGCCTTCCCCACAAAAGAGCACACCAATTGGTTTTCTGGTGCCAAATGGTCTACCCTGAAAACATACATACAGATAGCATTAGACAAACTGAATAGGTTACATTTAGGAATACACACACACACACACACACACACACACACACACACACACTATACACACATATATAATATATACATAATAACATAGTATAAATATAATATATTGTTTATTGTATATGTGTGTATTATATAATATATACATATATATACACAAATGCATATGTGCATGCAATAGCAATTATTTTTTCAAAGACCATGAATTTGACGGAGAACAGGAAGATATTCAAGTATATAGAAAAGTTTGGAAGGAGGGAAGGGAAGGGAGAAATGTTGTAATGAAATTATAGTATCAAAATTGAAAACAGAAGATACATAAAAGAAAATATGGGCCTTTTTCAGCAGATGGAAAGTTGTTGGATAGAAGTGGAAGGGACAAATATAGCTATACTTTGGATATGAAGTATTCACCCTCACCCCAAGTTTTACCACTAAAAAGCTTGATTGCTCGCCAAATGACTTTGAGGGAGTAATTGAAGCATGAGTTTTCTGATCTACTCAATTAACTCATTCACTGAGTCTTTCACTACTGAGATGGGGTGGAAACTATAGACGGTCAGGTCTATTAAAAGAATGGGCTTGGGGCTGCTTTTGAAGCTTATATCTTATCTCAGGCCTTAGCGTCTGCCTCTCTGTTTCCAGGCTGCCATGAACTGAGCTACTGTATTCTAGCACATACATGCTCCTGTCATGGTAATGTTCCATGCTCAGGCCCTGGAGTAACACAGCTAACTAACTATGAACAGAAACTTTTGAAATTGTGAGACAAATGACACCCACTCTGCACTGAACTGCTTTCTCAGGTACTTTGCCACAGGGCAAAAAGTATGACTAACACAGTTGTTAGGTAGCTTAGTTTCACAAAGAAGCTTAGCATTTAGGGGTTAAGATGTTTTTAGGTCTAGACAGATGTTTTAAGTTGACAGAGATGAGATATGATAGATACTGATTTTCATTCAGAATTTTAGATGCACCAAGATAGGAAAGATGTTTTATTCAAGGCTGCCAAATACAAATAAACAAAACACTAAGAATGTAGCATTTATATAATTCCTGATTGTGTCATGGTTCTTCTTGCTATAGGTAGTTTGTTGTATATATGTGTAATAATATAAATGTATATGTAAAAAATAAGAGATGTTTAATTAATTAAAACACTAAAACAATTCAAAAACATTTTAGCTATAGATCATATTTTATCTGTACTGGCTATTTTTATGTCAACTTGGACACAAGCTAGAGCCATTTGTGAAGGGAAACTGCAATTGAAAAAATGCCCTCAGTAGATTGGCCGTCAGGCTAGCCTGTGGAACATTTTCTTGGTTCATGTTTGATATGGGAGGGACCAGCTCACTGTGGGCAGTGCCACTCCTGAGCTGGTACCAGGACCTGGGTGCTATAAGAAAGCCATGGAGAGCAAGTCAGTAAGCATCCCTGTTCCGTGGCCTTGTATCAGTTCCTGACTCCAAATTCCTGCCTTGAGCTTCTTTCTGTCTTGACTTCCCTAGAAGATGGACTACAATCTATTAAGATGAAGCCATTTGTACTTCAAGTTGATTTTGGTTTTGGTGTTTTATCACAGCAATATGTGATGTATTACATGCCACTGAAAGAATTTGGTTTTCAAATTTAATCTTACTATCAGGAAAATTTCCCAGGCTGTAGTATCCAGGAAAATTAGAATCATGTTTCTGGCAACTAATGAGTTAAGTGGCACTGACAAACACAGTTTCTGATTATTATATTCTTATTTTAAGTGCAACTTTCTCTGTCACTTCAACTGCCCATTTCTTTTTTGTATGTTAATGTGAAAATTCAAAATGAAATAAAATTAACCTGGTAAAGTTTAGGATTCTAAAGAAGTATTTACTATCACTCATTGCTTTATATAATAAAAAATACCTTGTTAGATATAATCCACACCTATATAATCTCATTGGCATTAATTTGCCAAGATCTTTTTTACTCAAGGATTTTCTTGGTGGAGCCTGATTTAGAAATATATAAGAAGTTTGTGGGGGTGCTGAAGAGATGGCTCAGAGGTTAAGAGCACTGGCTGTTCTTCCAGAGCTCCTGAGTTTAATTCCCTGCAACCACATGGTGGCACACAAGTGTCTACAATGTGATCTGATGCCCTCTTCTGTCGGGCAGGCACAATGTAGGCAGAACTAAGTCCAGTTCTAGGGGATCTAGTGCCGTCTTCTGATCTCTGTGGACACCATGCATACATGTGATACACATACATTCACACACATAAAATAAATCAGTGAGACAGCACTATAGTAGTAGTTAAGCCAACAAATGTCCCAGCAGACTACTCCATTCCCTCAGTACTAGGGTGTACAGGACTCACTCAACTCCATCCATCCATCCATCCATCCTTCCATCCATCCATCCTTCCATCCATCCATCCATCCACTGAACCACTATTTTCTCTTAATCCTACAGGAAACTCAACATTCTGTTTTCTTGCTGTCTTGTCTACATTCTTCTAGACCAATGGTTCCTGGTATGTTCTCTGAACAAACACTATAAGCCTATGACTTGA
The DNA here is from genome assembly GCF_903995435.1 of Acomys russatus. NCBI lineage: Eukaryota > Metazoa > Chordata > Mammalia > Rodentia > Muridae > Acomys > Acomys russatus. Next base: position 17,863,503 of record NC_067169.1, read on the forward strand.
GAAATCTATAGAAATGCCAATTCTCTGGCTCTATCCAGACATGTGGAAATAGAAACTAGTATAGAGCTCAGCGGTGTGTATTAAGAAGGCCTTCGGGTGATTTGGATGCCTGCTGGGTTGTGAAAACCATTGCTTTAGAATGTAAAAATGGACCAGAGTGGTATAGTGATCTAAGATGCAAAGGACCTTGAGTTTACTTCTAGGTTCTCCTATTAGTTTACTCTATCAAGTTCAAACACCTCTTTGGACCTGATTGTTCTTAATCTACAAAATTAAGGACTCGGGGGGATGAAATTTACATTGTAGAAAGTAACAAAACCACCTCAGTCAAGAGCTCTAGATGGGTACTATAATATTTTGATATGTGATTCCATTTAGGGGGGCGCCATTTTTAGGTAAGGTCTCTTGCAGCTCAAGCTGGCTTTCAACTCACTATGTAGCTGAGGCTAGCTTTGAATTCCTGAACCTCCTGCCCCTTCCTCACAAACACTGGTATTACAGGTCTGAATCACTCTACGTACTTCATCTCCATTTTTTTCATGTAAGTTTTTTTTTTTTTTAATGTTTCAGCAAAGGCCAACCCAACCTTGTCAAAATGACTAACTACCTCAAATAACTAGAAGCTGAATTTAAAATATTTCTTTCAAAGCCAAGCAATCTGTGTAGGTTGCTGATGAATGCTCTTTGGCACTTTATCTCTTCTAGAATTTATTGTGTCACATCCAGAAATACTAATGCATCTGATCTACTGGGGACTCTTGGGGTGAAATTATTTTTCTATATCTTTCAAGAGATTCATAATTACACTTCAGCTTATAAAAAATAATTCTCTCTGAACAAAAATAACTCAACATTAGTTATACTTGTTATTAAGTTTCAAATATAACACATTATATTTATATTAATATTTCAATACTTTCTGCAATGATATTTAAACTTAATTTTAATGACAAGCATAAGATTTATAGTCTAACATAATAGTGTGACATTCATTTTAGAAACCATTCATTGTTCTCTACTGATGAATTCAACTGAGTAGTTTTTGAGCTGTGACCAATCTTAAGCAGAAAACAGAGCACGGATTGGGTGCGATTTGTTTAACTTAAACAAATGATTCACCCCATTTATTAAAACTTCAGAATGTGACAAGCAAATTTATGGTGAAACAGACTCTCCAGATGGGCTAAAATCTTGACACAAGAAGCTATGAAATTAGCTCAATTTTTCTACTACTGAGCAAGTTCAGGAAGTGAAAAATGAGGTTTTTACCTAAAAAGTCACGGATAATAGGTAAACTGAAGAGCTTACATAGTCACAATGAAAAATGTTCCAGGATCAGCAGAGAACAAAGAAGTAAATGTACTTCATATGGAAGGGAAATCCTTGGCATGGCGCTTTGCCTTTAAGAACAAACATTAAAAGAAGACAGACAATGCTGGCATGAATACCACAACCAGGGCCAGGAAAAGTCACAGGCATACCTGGGCCATTCTTTAGCCCTAACTAGTTAAGATATGTTTAATGGCAATAGAACACTTTATTCTCTGCCAGGCACTAATGATGGCAAAACAAAAAGGAGAGGAAAAAAAACCATAACAAGAGACTTGGACCTTCCTGAAAGAGATAACTAGATTACTCCAGTCATGGTGTTCCTGAGCAAAGGAACTCTTGAAGACTCTTTTCCAGCTCGTCGGCTGAACTACTCCATCATACAGGTTTTAAAAGTTGTTGAAAAGATGCACTTCCATGTAAAACCATCACAAAATCCTATTACAGTGTGGAGATTAGGCTGATGTCAGGCTCCCTGGGCACGGAATTGCTTACTAGTTAGAAATTCCTTAGACATTTTGTTTTGAAGACCTAAGAGATGCTTCTTGGATATTTATATTGCCATATTCTTACTTGGATTATTTGAATGACTGCACCTATGCCCTCTGGTATTGCTTTTTAACCTTCCTGGGATTTATTTTCTTTTTTAAAAAAAGATATTTTAAGACCTGAAAAAATTGATCTCTGTGCTCAAAAAGTTTATACTCTTGCATGATGCAACCATTCCCAGGACTGGTAATAAAACCTCACTGTACCTCAACTGTTCACTTTGGGAATCTGGAATTGTGGTACATGGTGGGAAAAGCGTCCTTACTTGAACAGCCTCTAGTAAGATCTTCAGGCACTGAGTGCCAATGAGCTTCCCTGATAAACAGTGCTTCACATGTGCTGCCACTACTCAATGCTGGGGGAATTAACTGCACATTTTTACTTCACTGGCAGAAGATTCTAGAAAGCCTGTATCTAGTTTCCCTTAGGCTTCACTCTATGTACTTTTTTCTTTTATTCATTCTGCTTTCTATCGCCCCAATATTAAAGAATCATAGCAGCAGTTGTGACTATACGCCAGCTCTTCTGAGCTCTTCTGATGAGTCATATATAGCCTGAACTGGCTGAAGATCTACACATGAAGGATGAGGATCAGGACAACCTGCAGTTTATGAATGAATAGGTCATATAACATGCCAGTTGGCATTAATGTAAAGAAAAATAGGCACTGTGAAGCATGAAAGACAACTCGGGGTAACGGAGTCAAAGGGTAGTAGTGTGCTGTAATAAATAAGGAAATAAGTATAGACATCATATCTGACCAAATAGGTAAAGACGATGAGGAGATTAAAGCACCATGTAAAGGAATGTTTGTTAGGCAGAGGCTATAGTTTGTGCAATAGCCCTAAGGTGGGGTGCACCTGTTTCTCAAGCTCCACTAAGAATGATAATTTGTCTGAAGCCACTTGAACCAGATGGGAGTTGGAGTAAGACTAGATAGGAGTTGAGGCTCTACAAGTAGGGCCAGGAAGTGGTGTCCATTTAGACCCTTGCATGTTATCAAGAGGATAAATTGAACTAAGAACAAGAGGATGACTAAGAGAATGGTAATTATGAGGTGAATATAAAAAAGACATTCACTATTGATGATCACAGCCATTAAATGGTTTGTATTTGTATTGGCAGGAAGGGCTACTCATAGCTGCTAAGTCATAATATTTCCATCTTAAGGCGAGAACAACGGGAAAACAACATAATAGCTTAACGATTGGACTGAATAAGCACTACCCATTTGCTTTTTTGGCTCTGAACTCAAACCATAAATATCAAGTAGGTATTAGTGAGTGCCACACTACATCCATCTGGTCTCACTTTGGGTTAATAGACATTTAATACCTGCTACTGGCTCTGAGAAAGTAGTGGGAAATAGTTCGTGATACCTGTGAAGTGAACAAAGCAGGTTGGGATTCTTTATAGCAGCACCACGAAGAGGTGATGGATGCAAAGTGACACACACCTGTATAAGTGTGAGGTGCTACTCAGGACCTACCTTCGACACCTTTCCCACCAGACATGTCTCTCTATACAACCCTGAGAACACAGTCCCATGCACTTATTCCCAAGAAACTATCTCCTGCTACATTACCTCCTTTGGCACATTGCAAAACCTATCTAATGTCTTTCCCTCTCTAAATCCATTGCTTGTCACTTGACTTTGTTGTTTTTCCCACCCATGGAAAGAAAGTCCAGTTGTCACCTTTTGAAATTGAACTTGCTCATATGACTTGAGTGGTTCAATAAAATGTTGTCTCAAGAGAACGTACAGGCTTCTATCCCTACTCTTGGAATTCAGGATAGCCTATCATTCTACTGCCAAACTGGCTAACTGAAAGATACAAGGGAGCCCGTTCATTCTAGACCTGCCAGCACTAGCTCTTCTTGAAGCTCACTATAGACACATGAGAAAATCCAGGCGAGATCAGCCAAGCTGGTCACGAATCAGAACCACCAGATGACCTGCAGACTTGCGAGCAACAGAAACAATAGCACATGTTCCACACAATTTGAGGTCATTTACGATAGGGCAATAAATAACTGACCAATGTAATCCAGGCTTGACTGTCTTGGAACAGTTCTCTAGTTACCTCGCAAGAGGACTTCCACAGTTAAAACCGATTGATTAAATAATCAGTGTGAGCTCATTGGCGACGAAGCTATAATAATACAAATGTGGGTTTATTGGAAGCGGCATGGGAGGGGCAGGGGAAGGGAGAGTGCGAACTGGGGCTTGGGGGAAAGGGAAGGAGAGAGGGCAGGGAGGTGGGAAAAGGGCAAAGGGGGAATCAAAATGTTTGATTTATATGGTGAGTCTCTGAGACAGGGGAAGCCCCTGCCCTGCAACAGGACCTAACAAAAACAGCTGGGAAAAATATCCCACAGCACCTGTAAAGAGAAAGGCAGATCTGACTACAACTTCAAAGAAGGACCCAGAGAGAGGCCACCGACTTCAAAGATGTGGTGCTGTGCTTCACGTTAGGCAAGTCCTTATCTTTTCGCTGGAAAGTCCAGCAGTTGTCATACTGTGTTACGCTCTGTCTTCCCTAACTCACCGGGAAAAGAGCGATTAAGTGTTGGAATCACTGCCTGCTGAAGTACAACAAGGGGCATATTCTCACATGGCTGAGGGGGAGACTGAGCCTTTGGCCAAGGGGGAACAGCAGGAAGGTCACCGAAGGTAACAGCCTAGGTGAAATGTCAGCAGGCTGCCCAGCAGGGAAGGTGCCACCGCTTCAGCATTGCAACTTCATTTTATAGAGCTGAGATAATATTTTTCATATCCCAAGAACAGCTGAGTCACCCATTTTGTTGTCTGTTTCTTAGGTAGCAAAATGCAAAGGTAATTTAAACCCTGAAAGTATCTGTGATGCTCAAATTGCACATTGTTTCCTTTCTTCACGCCCCACTCACTTCCATCCCTTCTTTACTGACATACAAGGTCCCTTTAATTATTGTGCCCGAAAAGACAAGTTCAATATATTTCTAGAACTTTTCAGAGTCTTTCAATACAATGTAATTAAGAACAGAGGAAAGTAGACACAGTGCTACATCAATTCAAACAACTGCAGTAAGTTATTTTTCATTCATTCATCAATTTACTGGACATCAAATACAGTGGTGAATGTGATTTAAAAACAACAACAACAACAACAGTCCTTGACCCCTGGAGCCTGAGGTCTTTGGTCTCCATTCAAAGAGCTCTTGACACAAAGTATCAACGCAAACAAGTTCCAAGTCTTATGCAGAACAAAAAGAGGGGGCAAAACTTATATGTCAGCCAAAAAAGTTGAAGCAAGATGAAGTTAAAAGAACATTTCAGCAGGGCGCTGATGGCGCACGCCTTTAATCTCAGCACTTGGAAAGCAGAGACAGGCATATCATCTCTGAGTTCGAGGCTAGCCTGGTCCACAAAGTGGGTACAGGGCTACACAGAGAAACCTTTTCTCGAAAGAAAAAGCAAAACAAAACAAACCAAAAAACCAAAGTAGCATTTCTTTTTCATTGTTCACAACACCCAGAAGCTGTAACTTCCAGTCATGTGCTCTGAAGTCCATAAGAAACTGTCTGAAATTCTAGTTCTGCTATCTCTGCCATGCTGTTCCAGCAGGACCATGCCCATGATTTAGGTCTGGGCACAAGATATTTTTCACTACCTTTTGAAAGCATGAAAGGAAACTCTCTAGAAAGAACCAAGCTAAGTCTAAATGTTATCAAAAGAAGGCTGCTGTGTTCTTTCATGGCCACTAGTCTCTGAAACACCTTATATGGGAGTTTGTGAAACACACCTATTTTTCTTAGATAAGTGTAATAAAATTAATTTGCCTTTCATCTCATTTTTTCCCCAGAAATTCTAGAATATGTACAATATGGAAATCATCCCTTTTAATTCATTGACTATAGTATAGACAAAAATGTACGAGCTATTCTGAGCCAAAAAAAAAAAAAAAAAATACAGAGAGGATTAAACTAGATTATCACCTTCAAAATATAAAAAGCAACACTGAAAATGTAAACTTAACTGTAAAATTGTTTTTTTTTAATCGAGAACATTAAAAAAACACTACAAAAAGTGAAAATTACAATTTCAAAAGAAGAGTTAAATCACTGAAACAACTAAATTATTTTAGTAAGGTTCAATGAAGGGACACAAGTAGTTAGATTCAACAGTTGGCAAAATCAAATAAAAATCTAATTAGCATTAGTTGATAAAGAAGGATACCTAAAAACGTAAAATAAAAAAAAAATACACCAAAAGCACTAGAATAAAAGCTATCAATACTCAAAGAACATTTTTTAAAAGAATATATACATGATCTCAAGATTTGCATGTTCCATCCTGCTTCATTAGAAAAACAAAACGTATTGATTGCTCTTTATCAACAGCTGAATCCTGAAGCATCCCAAGAGGCATTCTAATTATAATTAATAATGCAAGGTTTTCTTTCAGAATCAATAGGGATTCATTAAGCTGATAACACGAGCTGTTTAACACTTGACTTTCTAAAAAGATGGCAGGATAAGGGGGACCACCATGATTGTGACTTTGAAAATTCTGCTGTTGATTTTCAAACCAGATTTGTCTGCAGGGTGCAAGGACCATTAGCGGTTTCTTTGAAATCCAGGTGCTTTCATATATAAATATATATATATATATCACCAAAGAAAAAGGAGTTTGGATACTGAAAACCTGTTTGACCTTTGTTTCTCCCCACTATCAAATCTCTCTGCTATACAGTCTACTCCCAGAAATTAAAAACGCATTTGGCAAAGAAAAGAACAAAGTTGTATCACAGCAGGAAGGGGAATTCTACTTCTAGGTAATTTGGGTATGACACACAGAGAACACTCAAAAGTTGTTTTGTGGGCTAGGGAGATAGCTCAGTGGGTTGAGGCACCTCCACCAAGTTTGATGACCTGAGTTCAATCCCCAGGTCCTACGTCGTAGGAAGGACGGAAGTAACTCTTACAAGTTCTCCTCTGACCTCCATACCCACTTGATGATGTGATCCCCCAACACACACTCAGAATAAATAAATAAATGTTACCAAGAAGAGACTTGATACCCTATGAGCATATACAGGGGGAGGTAATCCCCCTCAGGAACAGTCATAGGGGAGGGGAATAAGGGGAAAATGGGAGGGAGGGAAGAACGGGAGGATACAAGGGATGAGATAACCATTGAGATGTAACAAGAATAAATTAATAAAAAAATAAGTAGGAAAATAAAAAATAAATAAATAAATAAATGTAATTTAAAATTTTTAAAGAAGGCTATTAATTCTTCCTTGTTTGTGAATGGGTTTCAAGGCAGTCCAGATCACTGCAAGCTTTTCCTGATATCCTCATGTGGCCACGCGATAGCTGTAGTCTCACTTTGGAGGAGAAATTAGTTAGAGATTTATTGGACAGCTGCTGCTCTTTGGGTAAGCTGAGTGCCTTTTCACTTTTACTCACTTTGAATACAGACATGGTCTCTGTGTTCTGCATTCATTCTGCAACTGTGATGGAGGAAGGAGAAAGAAGTGTACAGCAAAGGCACTTACGCCGCTCACTCATTGAACAATGGCCAACAGTTACCTACTTTCAGACTTATTTATGCATTAAAAAAGTCATCCTGATCCGCCCATCATAATGTTCTACTTGTAGGTTTCTAGGACCCTCTGGATCCTTCTATTTCCTATTATCCCTTGATTATCTTTCACACGAACTCTGGTGCCCCATATTTGACCATGTCCCCTGGATGGGGAGGCCTGGCGGCACTCAGAGGAAGGATAGCAGGCAACCAAGAAGAGACTTGATACCCTATGAGCATATACAGGGGGAGGAAGTCCCCCTCAGTCACAGTCATAGGGAAGGGAAGTAAGGGGGAGAGTAGGAGGGAAGGAGGAATGGGAGGATACAAGGGATTGGATAACAATTGAGATGTAATATGAATAAATTAATAAAATATATTTAAAAAGAAAAGAAAAGTCACCCTATTTCAAGCCACTACAATTCAGGCATTTTACTACTTTTAGCTGAAAACCTTGCTAACGGATGCATTTGGCGAGGAAAAGAGTCCAGTGCTCACCTTCAGATCTGAGTATATTTCATTGTCTGAAACAATCCCTATTACTTTACAGTAATAGAACCTTTGGGAAGAGAAGTATGTATGATGCTGTCTTAGGGTTTCTACTGCTGAGAGGAAACACCATGACCAAAAAAGCAAGTTTCGAGAAAAGGGTTGATTTGGCCTACATTTCCATATCACTGTTCATCACTGAAGGAAGTCAAGACAGGAACTCAAGCATGACAGGAGCTGATGCAGAGGCCATGGAGGGGTGCTGCTTACTGCCTCGCTTCCCATGACTTGCTCAGCCTGCTTTCTTATAGAACCTCGGACCACCAGCCCAGAGTGGGAGGTACTACTCACCATGGGCTGGGCCTTCCCTCATAGATCACGAATTGAGAAGATGCCTTACAGCTGGATCTCATGGAGGCATTTCCTCAACTGAGGCGCCTTCCTTTCTCATGACTCTAGCTTGTGTCCAGTTGAGACCCGAAACCAGCCAGTACAGTGGCCATATGTAAGTGCAAAAATAGTTCTCATGATTCCTGTTTCACTCGTGCACAAAGCAAACAATGAAATGCTCATTGTATTATATAGGAGTTACCCATCTCACGCGCCTCTGGCCACCAATAGCTAATTGAAGGTTAACAGATGAAAGCCAACAACATCAGTGAGTAACACATTGCAAAGACCTCATTTTGTCTTCTCTTAGAGATGGCAAATTCTCTCTGATGGCATGCTTTAGACTTCCCGTCAGCGTGACAACTGTCATAACCTTTCCCTCCAACAGCATTTGCCTGTTAGAAATAAACCTGACAACATTTTGATGAGGATTGTTTCCAGGAATTTACACATGATATGCATATGTCCTGTCACTGTGCGATAGATCCCCTCAGCTTCTGACCTAGGAAAGTTTAACACCTAGGATAAAAAGATCCCAGAGGGTAAAGATATAAAAGGGGGTGGTTTTTAAGGTGAATACTCTGTAAAAAAAAGTTAAGTATTATTGTTCGATGTATATAAGGATTCAGATAAAGACTATCCTGGGTGACTAGCATAAGCTTCTGGTGGAGGGTTAAACGACTATCCCAGGGTTGCCATATGAAAGAAGAGGTTCAACAGCAGTTAGCACCTCGCTATGTCACATGTGGTCCTTAGACTAAGGAACACTAGCATCAATAGAATGCTATGAAAAATTAGTAAGTAGGCTGGGGCCCCATCCAAGAACTCTAGCATGTTTCCCAGACAAGACAGATGCAAGTGGGTTGAGAAGAAATTTTCTCACAAGCTGTAAAACCCGGAATTATGGGAGGCCAGCTCCTACCACTTCAGGGAAGGGCAGTCGACATCTAATATTTAAAGGACGATGGATACTGCAAAGATGTGCACATTTGTCATAGGGACAGGAAGGAAGCTACTTTGCCTGCAGCACCACCAACTGATGCATTTGACAAGTCCAAAAATGATTTCCCCCCAAGCTCATTTTTAAAAGCTTTTAAGGTTAGTACATACTCAGTACAATGACATGTGATAATAGTTATTACTGGAAAGCATGCAATGCAAATTTTCACTAAGAAAGTGCCTAAGTCAACCCCCGTAAAGCAACACGAATATCCCCAAATCCAATGTGCTGTCTCTTTTAAACCACACGAAAGGCTACCCTAGGCATTTGTGCTACTTGTGCAGTCAGAAACTCTACAGTACTGCCAACAGACTGTCTAAAAAATTTTTTCCAGGAAAACCAGGAGCTTATTCACAGCCAATCATGGCACCAATTGACCTGAGAAGTAAAACATACACATCTTACCCTTCGAAAGAGTGTGAACATCTCATCAAACATGAGCAAATATATTCTGCAGCCTCTCCTGAGGTTGACAACTCTGAAGGTCAGTGGTATTCTAACAGTCTCCAAGGAAAGATTCACACTAAGGTTTAGAAAAGTCCGTGTAACTTCACTAAACACAAGCATGGTCACTGGAAGAAGAAACCCTTTCTTTTTGTTTTTGTTTGTTTGGTTTGTTTGTTTGGTTTGTTTGTTTGTTTGTTTGAGACAGGGTTTCTCTGTGTAGCCCTGACTATCCTGGACTCGCTTTGTAGACCAGACTGGCCTCGAACTCACAGAGATCCACCTGCCTTTCCCTCCCAGAGTGCTGGAATTAAAGGTGTGTGCCCTTTATCAAAATAGCATCAGGAAATTGGTACAACAAGCCAGACTGGAAATCTTTGGCAACAAAGTTTCTGAAGCCAGCAATCTTGGGCAAGAATCTTCAAAGTGTCCCTGGAGCAGAAATATAAACACCATCGGGCAACTTGTTAGAAAAGCAAATTCTCCCACTCCCTGCCTCCACCCCTGTGTAAAACCACTACCCTATGTTTTATTAAGCATTCCAGGTGATTCAATGAATGTGAACTTTTGAAAAGCATTAGAATCAATACCATAGAAACTGTCACTGGTAAAGGGCTAGTTTCATTTTGCTCATTTTATTTCTAATGGATCATGGATTGCTACTTTCCTAAAACAACATATCGATTCATTGGTACAGAAAAGTGAAATAAAAGAGACATACAAAAATCCGGTCCCACTTTTGTATTATTAGACTCAAATGGCAAAAAAAAAAAAAAAAAATTACACAGTTTAATTGTTTAAAAAGTTCAATACTTACTTTTTTGTGCTTACATCCTTGTAAATCAATAATATATTCACAAAATGGCATTGGCCATCGAGGTACACTCTGAATAGCACTGCTCTATACACCCATAAGTGACCTTCCCTCAACACTACATAATTTTCTCAGTTCCAAGATGTACTTCTTTTTTCACATTGCAACATAAATATTGGCCACAAGGTAGCAGGACTTAGCTCTTACAGCCTACATCAGTGCATCAAAACTCTAAGTGATGTTAAACATGGGTTAATATAAAATGATGGGGGGGTTGGCTTTTAAGACAAAGAAATGCTGAATCACCAGTGCCTTCTGTGTCACAAAGGTGATATTTTGTGGAAAATCCTCAGTAAGGTAAAAAAATAAACTAGGTTAGTGGTGCCTACCATATTAGGGTGGGGAATGAGGGGGTAGGGCATACCAAAAGAGAGACCCTGATAATAGCTTCAAGGTTACTTTTCCTCTAAGGTGATATGAACATTCTGAATTTACTGGCTCGGTGACTATACAACTATATAAATATGTTGAAGTCACCAAATTGTATGTTTTAGTGAGGGAATTGCATGTCATGTAAATGACATCTCAAGGTAATTGGTAAAATGGGAGGCAGTGTCTGAAGAAATGGAACCGATTAAAGTTATAGATCCGCAAAGACAAAAAACATAACACATAACAAAGGGGATTTTAATGAAAGGTATACTGAGGCTGGAAGTGCCAACAACAAAGAAATCTTAATTTCCAGCATCTTAATTTCCTAATGAAAGAACTTCAGAACAAGAGGCTATTCAAAGTGTATCTGGTTTCATTAGTTTTCTGTTGCTATGACGAAAAGCAACTTGAGGGAGGACAGCAGGTTTTTGTTTTTGTTTTTTGTTTTTTGTTTTTTTTTCTGCTTACAGGTTCATCACTGAGGGAAGCCAGGACAGGAACTGGAAGCATCAACCATGGACAAATACTGCTTATTGGTGTCTCCTCCTGCCTTGCTCATCTCCCTCTCTTATATAGCCAAGACCCACCTGCCTAGGGATGCTAACACCATCAGTCAGCTGGGACCTCCTACAATTAATAAAATGCCTGACAGACATGGCCACAGGCCAATCTGACTGAGGGAGTTCTTGTGTTGAAGCTCTCTTGCCAGGTGACTCCCAATTTGTGTCAAGGTGACTGCTGAAGTTAACTAACTATAACAGTAGCACTCATGCTTGAGATCTCTTGAATAAAACAACACTAACAAATAAAACAATATTGCGCTGCCTTTGGCTTTCATTTGGTGTGTCAGGACAGGCACATAGCTTGCCTAATGTAAACTATAAGATCCCCAAGGTTTGAAAACCAGTATTTAAAGCCACGTGACACCAGTGTTAATTGGAACCTCTAAGAAATGACCTGCCCAAGGGAAAGAATGAGATACTTTTATATGACTGATGGTGAATTACCTGTTTAGTCAACCTGTAGTTAAATAAAAAAAGCAACAGTTGTGCCGTATGGGCTGTCACCTCATTAATTAAAAGCTCATGTTACTGGGAGCCTTCCCTTCTCTGAGAAGAAAAAGACAAGGGGAAGAGGGGGCATGATGGTGGGGCTGGGAGGAGAGGAAGGAGGGGCTGAGATCAGACTGTAAAGTGATTAAATAAATAAATAAATGGAAAAAGTAAAAAAACAAGCTCAGAAATACTAAACTAAAGAAATACTAAGTTACTAAGCTACACTAGAGAAATCTTAATTCACCATGTGCTCCAGAGATATTCTGAATGTTCAGCTTTCTTTCAAACATCTGGTTTAACTATTTGTTCAGGTGTGTGTTTATTCAGGATTGGAAGAATATGATTAGGTACTCATTTCTTTGCTGTAGTACAAGGACAATTACTAGAAATCAATTTTGAATCTGTGGTTTATGATTCATATTCAAAAACTATTTAGGGAGATGAAGCTTTACTATAAAATTAAAGCCACCATTTTCTATATAAAGTTCACCTTTCTTCTTTTAGGAAAATCGTGTGTGTGTGTGTGTGTGTGTGTGTGTGTGTGTGTGTGTGTGTGTTAGAAAAAAAAAACAAAAAAGAGAAACCCTAATTGCTCATCTGTCAAGAGAAAATGCAAGCCTTAAAATAGTAAGTTAAAAAGGTTCAGAAACATATGCAGGATTTTATCACCTACATGAATATAAACATAATGGAGATTGTTTTAAAATGCAAAATAAAAGCTTTTTAGATGCAAAGCACTGTGCAGTCCAACATTATTCTTTTTTAGATGCTGTCCTTAGTGTTAACAAGAACAGAGTTCTAGTTGTTCTCACAAAATGGCATGATGGATCATTTTGACCTGTTACAAGCTAGCATATTTCCCACTTTGTAATGAAAAAGGCAAAACGTACCATCCTGTGACTGCCAAAAGGCTGATTCTAAGTGACAATATGACAATGTTCATGACTAACCAATAATTGTGTCCATCAAATACCAAATCCTAAGTGTCTCTGCTGTCAGATCCTTAAGAGTAAAAACGTACTTAGGAAAAGAGCTGGTGAAGCGTCATATTCAAAATATGGCTCTCCCTTATGGAAATTGCATAACTCAGCCTGAAAAGGGTTATTGGGTTTCATGAAATTAAAAGCATTTCACCTGCCTCACTTCTTCTTTGGGGAAGTATGGACAGAGACTATTCTGTTTGCCAGGGAGCTAACCAGGACTCATCTTGGTAGTAGTAACACATTGATGGCAGTGAAGACTATGGAGCTGTCCTGTGTATGATGCAGGAAAGGCCCCATAGGATGTGTGTGTGTGTGTGTGTGTGTGTGTGTGTGTGTGTGTATTATATACATATAATATACGTTATATATATCATGTGCAGTAAAGAGTACACACAAAAGAACACCTAAGGACATATGGAAAGGTACTGAGAAATATAGAAAAAAATAAGAAAAATACTAAAAGAAAATCAGAACAGATGTAACATTGGAAACTTTCTGCTTACTGACGTCCCACCTTACCATGGCTTATGTAGGCACCATGCTTCTTTCCATCATAACACTATCAGTCAGTTTTCTATGTTCTATTCAGAAATGTCTTTCTTGTACTCAGATGCCTTTTAGATACCTCCCCTCTGTGAGATTTTGTAGACAACTAATTAGGTCCTAAATCCTCAGATTGGTCTAAAAGCTCCAAATGGTCCCCTGATGGGCCTCTCAATAAACAGAAAACAAAATATTTACCATTTTTCTCAGTATTTATTGACATACTCAAGGAATAAGAAATTTTGGAAGATTTTATTTATTTCTGTGAGTGCTCTACCTGCATGTACACCCACAGGCCAGAAGAGGGCATCAGATCCCAGGACAGATGACTGTGAGCCACCATGTTGTTGCTGGGAATTGAACTCTGGAGCTCTGGAAGAACAGTCAGTACTCTTAACCTTTGAGCCATCTCTCTATTAGGAATAAGAAATTTTATTTAATGCATATGTTATACTAGATGAGTGATACAAAAAGATCACAACATTGGAAAAGAATTTGGGTTCTACACTTGACTCAATTCCTTATCAATGGGAGATTGTAAAATATAGAGGTCAATGTTGGTTTCTAGGGGTTTTTTCTTAGATTCCCAACTAGTTGATGCCTATCATGTACTTAAGCTGTGCATGGTGGCGCACACCTGTAAGACCAGCACTCAGGGAGGCAGAGGCAGGCAGATCTCTGTGGGTTCAAGGCCAGCCTGAACTTCAAAATGAGTCCAGGACAGCGATCAGCTCACACAATGGCTCATGGCAAAGCGTCCCAGAGACAGTCTAGTTTAGGTCCACAAGGGGTAAAACAGGTAATTCAGACTAATATAAAATGAATAATTAATTTATACTCTGAGGAACCTAATAGTTTCCTAGTGTGGAGCTCCCATGGAAACTGAAAGGTAATTTAATCAGCTCTAAATAAATAGCACAAATAAATAATTATTTAATACTCAGAACAGCCTACAGTTCACAAAAGCTGATATGGTCTCTAACTAACACAAAATACTTGACAATGTCTTTAATCCTACCACTCTGGAAAGAGGCAGAGCCAGGGCTACACAGGAAAACCCTGTCTCCATAAAAAAATAATAATTACATCTCTATAAAATATATTTTAACTCCTTACAATCTTGTTCTAATTTATCAACACAAGGATGTTTGCATATTCAATGATAATATTATTCATTTTCTTTGGGGAAAATAAAAATGTAACAGACCTGAATAAAAATTAGACTGCTAAACTGGATCATTCTATGCTTACAATAACGTTCAACTGGAGGGCAAAGACTGTAGTATGTTGAAAGAGAAGTTTTATGTTTATGTTAACAAGAAAAGAAAAAGGGCTTTAGATTCCACTCAAAATAAAAAGGATCAGATATGACAGAGGGAGACCTCCTAAATATCTTGGCTACAGACACAAGAAGAAAGAAATTAAGAATACCAAACAGAATAGGTGACAAAATGCTGAACCCTCCACATGGGAACAGCTCTAAGACTGACTGAGACATAAAAATGTCTCCAGCCAGTCCTTCAGCTATGGCCAATAAATCCTTGGCTACAATAACAAATGTTTATCAGGTCATACCATTAAATTAACAGCAACATTACCAAATGTCCTGGCAAAGGCACTTAAGCTCTTTCAAATGTTTCCTCTTTTCTGGTCTGAAAATGAGAGAAGGAGTTTCTAATCTGGCATTTCTTGAGAAGTAAATAGAATAGCTCACGTAGCAAAAGGTATCTTGGCAACATATTGCTTCGTTAATTAACTACTACCAGTAGAATGGATTAGAAGCATTTCTGGATTTTGAAGCATCTGAATCATGGATACAAGAAACTTTTTGTCTCATTGTGTGTCACATAAATGCTTCAAGCATTCTTGTATCCTACTCATCTGTCCCTTCACTTTTAATCACTTTAAAGGAAACCGTGTCATCCCCATGGAAAAGCTTAATAAATGTATTTTTCATGATTTTACTCAGTACTTCACTAAGACAGACTTTTAAATTAAAGCATACGAAGGGTTAAATTGGCCCAGGGCTATAAATTCAAATTCAAAATATTGAAATGTCTGTATTTTAATTAAATCTTAATTAAGTGTGACTCTTACAAATATAAGGATTATAGGAAACCATATTTCTACTGTTAAATATGGGCTGACAGCATTCTTTTATAAATGGCTTCATTGTTTAATATATGTTCTCCAGGAATAGTATTTCATTATTGAGCAGATACAAAGATACAGATATGTCGGCTGAAGAAGCTTAGGGAGCTAATGTGCATGATACAGGCCTACAAGTAATAAAAATTATTCTGCTTGAGACCCATGCTAGAGAACACTTTAACATCTCTTGTCACAAAAAAAAGAGTGAAGAACATTAAATTGGGTGAGTAGGATGTGGGGAGAATCTAGGAGGACTTGGTGAGGGAGATATGATCAAAATACATAGTATAAAAATTAATGAAAATTAAAAATAAAATAACGTTAAGCCATGCACAGTGGCACACGCCTTTACTCTCAGCACTCAGAAGGCAGAGGCAGGTGGATCTCTGTGAGTTCGAGGCCAGCCTGGTCTACAAAGCAAGTCTAGGACAGCCAAGGCTACACAGAGAAACCCTGTCTCAAAAAAACAACAACACACACACACACACACACACACACACACACACACGTAAAACTAAATGAACTCAGTAGGTTGCATACATGCATATATGTAAATACGTAATAAGAGGTTAGGAATATGAGAAGGACTGGGGTCATAGGGGAGTTAGATGAGGGAAAAGGAGGGATGGAAATGACATAAAGACAGTACTCATGTATGGAATTTTAGACATTTTAAATTAAAGACAGATACTAACCTCTGACTACTACTCAGTCCCAGCTAAAAGAAAACAAGAAAATAGGAAAATGAAGAAAAATAAAGAAATATTTTTATAGGTATAAGACATGGGTGGCTAGAGTTAATGGTTCACCACAATGTTGAACGGAAAGAGAATAAAGATTTAAAAGCTTCCAAAAAGAAAACCAGAATTGGTTTCATGAAAGAGTCAGTTAACACAGTACTTTTCATAGCAACTTAGGAAGCTAGATGATGGAACAGAAGTCCAAATTTAAAAAGAAAGCTATACCTCAATAGGAAATTTATAGCAGCTCAAGTTATCTGTTAAGTATAAAAGTACAAATGTTGATACTAAAGATCTCCAACCTTAAATCACCTTTGGTCCACCAAAAAAGGGCTCGACCCAAGAAATAGAAAAGTGTAGGTATCTCAAAACCTGGAGTGGCAAAAGCAGATGTGGTAAAAAGGAACCTATCAGAATAGTGCTAAAGGACCTTTTGGATATGCTACGTATGAGGAAGTGTTGTGATTGGTTCAAACACCAGCCACTATTTGCATATAATGCTTAATTCTGTCATGATTAGTCCAAACAAAATCCAACATTTGCATAAACGCTTACTTTGCCATGATTGTTCCAAACAAAAGGCATCATTTGCATAAATTTCTTACTTCTGCCATGATTGGTCCAAACACAATGCATCATTTGCATAAACACGTACTTTGCTGTGATTGGTTCAAACACAAGCCATCATTAGCCTTAAATGTTTACTTCTGCACTGATTGGTCCCAACACAAGCCATAATTTGCATAAAATGATTTTACTGGCCTGATTGGACCAAAGAGAATCCATCATTTGCATAAAAGCTTACTTCTGCAATGATTGGTCCAAACACAAGCCATCATTTGCATAAAAGATCACCTCTCCCATGATTGGTCCAAATAGAATTTTCATGAATGTTTACTTTGCCCTAATTGGTCCAAGGAGAATCTATCATTTGCATAAACAGGCACATTGCCATGATTCGTCCAATCATAGCCATCATTTACATAAACCCCTTATTTTACTCTGATTGGTCCAAACACAAGCCATCATTTGGATTAAATCCTTACTTCTGGCATGATTGGTCCAAATACAATCCATCATTTGCATAAAAGCTTACTTCTGCCATGGTTGGTCCACAGAGAATCCATCATTTGAAGAAGAGCTTACTTCTTCCATGATCAGTCCACACCCAATCCATCATTTGCATAAAAGCTTACTTTGCCCTGATTGGTCCAAACACAATGCAACATTTGCATAAAAGCTTACTTTTACCATGATTGGTCCAAATAGAATTTGCATAAATGTTTACTTTGCCCTGATTGGTCCACAGAAAATCCATCATTTGCATAAAGGGGTACTGTGCCATGATTGGTAAAAGCATAGCCATCATTTACATAACCCCTTTACTTTACCCTGATTAGTCCAAACACAATCCATCATTTGCATGAAAGCTTACTTCTGCCCTGATTGGTCCAAACAGAATGCAACATTTGCATAAAAGATTACTTTTGCCATGACTGGACCAAACCCTTACTTTACCCTGATTGGTCCAAACACAATCCATCATTTACATAAAAGCTTACTTCTGCCCTGATTGGTCCAAACACAATCCATCATTTGCATGAAAGCTCACTTCTGCCCTGATTGGACCAAACCCAATGCAACATTTGCATAAAAAATAATTTCTGGCATGATTGGTCCAAATAGAATTTGCATAATTGTTTCCTTTGTCCTGATTGATCCACAGAGGATCCATCATTTGCATAAAAGTTCCTTCTGCCATGATTGCTCCAAACACAATCCATCATTTGCAAAAAAGCTTTACTTTATCGTGATTGGTCCAAACACAATCCATTATTTACATAAGAGCTCACTTCTGTCATGAGTGGTCCAAATACAAAGCAACATTTGCATAAAAGGTTACTTCTGCCATGATTGGTCCAAATAGAATTTGCATGAAAGCTTACTTTATCGTGATTGGTCCAAACACAATCCATTATTTACATAAGAGCTCACTTCTGTCCTGAGTGGTCCAAACACAATCCATCATTTGCATAAAAGCTCACTTATGCCCTGATTGGTCCAAACACAACACAACATTTGGATAAAAACTTATTTCTGCCATGACTGGTCCACAGAGAATCAATCATTTGCATAAAAGCTTTACTTTACCGTGATTGGTCAAAACAAAATCCGTTATTTGCATAAAAGGTCACTTCTGCCCTGATTGGCCCAAACACAATGCAACATTTGCATAAAAGCTCACTTCTGGCATGATTGGTCCACAGAGAATCAATCATTTGCATAAAAACTTTACCATGATTGGTCCAAACAAAATCCATTATTTGCATAAAAGATCACTTCTGCCCTGATTGGCCCAAACACAATGCAACATTCGCATAAAAGCTCACTTCTGGCATGATTGGTCCACAGAGAATCAATCATTTGCATAAAAGCTTTACTTTACCGTGATTGGTCAAAACAAAATCCGTTATTTGCATAAAAGGTCACTTCTGCCCTGATTGGTCCAAATAGAATGTAACATTTGCATAAAAGCTTCCTTCTGCCATGATTGGTCCACAGAGAATCCATCATTTGCATAAAAGCTTGCTTCTGCCATGATTGGTCCAAAGATAATTTGCATGTTTACTTTGCCCTGATTGGTCCATAGAGAATCCATTATTTGCATAAAGGGGTACTTTGTCCTGATTGGTCCAATCACAGCCATCATTTGCAAAAACCCCTTACTTTACCCTGATTGGTCCAAACACAATCCATCATTTGCATAAAAGCTTACTTCTGCCATGATTGGTCCACAGAGAATCCATCATTTGCATAAAAGCTTGCTTCTGCCATGATTGGTCCAAAGATAATTTGCATGTTTACTTTGCCCTGATTGGTCCATAGAGAATCCATTATTTGCATAAAGGGGTACTTTGTCCTGAATGGTCCAATCACAGCCATCATTTGCAAAAACCCCTTACTTTACCCTGATTTGTCCAAACACAATCCATCATTTGCATAAAAACTTACTTCTGCCATGATTGGTCCAAAGAGAACCCACCATTTGCAGAAGAGCTTACCTCTGCCATGATTGGTCCAAAGAGAATCCATCATTTGAATAAAACCATTACTTTACCATGATTGGTCCAAACACAACCCATCATTTTCATAAAAGCTTACGTCTGCCATGATTGGTCCAAAGAGAATCCATCATTTCCAGAAGAGCTTACCTCTGCCATGATTGGTCCAAACACAAGCCATCATTTGCATAAAAGCTTACTTCTGCCATGACTGGCTCAAAACACAATCCATCATTTGCAGTAAGCTCACTTCTGCCATGATTGGTCCAAAGAGAATCCATCCATCATTTGCAGAAAAATTTATTTCTGCCATGATTGATCAAAATAGCCAAACCAAAAAAAAAAAAAAAAAAAAAAAAGCCAAACCAAATTAATAGCTAATTATATATAGGAAAATGGCTATATAAGAATTTCATTTTAATATATAGAAATAAATTATTAGAAAAAATCCATGGTTTGTAAAAGTGGTTTAGTTTTTACCTCAAATGAGTTAGAGCATGGGTGGAGAGAGGTAGAACAGGGACCTCCTATTATTTTGGAACCCTGCCAAGTGTCTTAGATTAGCTAGTGTGATCTTTTTGAGGAATATGAATAATGGGGACATTTTTCTTTAATAACCTTACCTATATGGTAGGCAAAAATCTTTTCACAATTTATTCTGTATTTTGCATTTACCCTTTTCACACTGGTAGTTTTTTAAAATAATTTTTGGTATGTACAACTAAGATACACAGCACAGTGTTTAAGGGATGTATATAGATAGTTTAAATGTTGTTATTTTTAAGCAAATTAGCTGATCCACTGTTTTAATATAATTACCATTACATTATTTATTTACCTATTTGTTTATTATTTTTAAGTTTTTTAAGATGGGTTTTCTCTGTGTAGCCCTGGCTGTCCTGGAATTCTCTGTGTAGACCAGGCTGGCCTCAAACTCACAGCAATTCACCTGCCTCTGCCTCCCAACTGCTGGGATTAAAGGCATGCACCACCACACCTGGCTAGTTTTACATATGTATATATGTTTAGGGATGACCACTTGGGGTTTATAAACCTGAAAACAATTAGCTGTCCCTCTTTCAGCAGCCATTGGTTGCTCTTCATCTAGCGATGTGGACTTCTGATGGTTTTTCCATCAAAGTTGGCATAATCTACCTATTATATCAATCTTACTGACTTTGGGTTAAACTTTTAGGAGTCTCTGTTCAAAAATATTCTAATCCTTCACTGGAAGTATTTTCACTGCTAACATTGTTAATTTCTCAGAGTTCTTTTCCACTATGATTGTCCTTCTCAATAATATCCGGCTTTGTTGTCTACATGTGGTCACTTTCCCTTTCACTATCTCAGTTTGCACACTGGAAAGTGTTAGTTAGACATTTGTGTTTTCTTTTTTTTTTTTTTTTAATTAATTTATTCTTGTTACATCTCAATGTTTATCCCATCCCTTGTATCCTCCCATTCCTCCCCCCCCCCCCCATTTGTGTTTTCTTATGCTCAATATTAGTAACAAAATATCAAAAAGAACCCTGCCTCAGTTTCAGAGCTTTCATCCCATATTTGGTGGACTGATGGTTTTGGGGCCGGTTGTGAGATGGTACCTCATGTTGGAATCATATAATGGATAAAGCTCTCTCACCTCAGAGCCAAAGAAGGGAAGGTGGTTGGTTCCCACAGTTCCATCTGAGGACACCCCTTCCCTCCCCCAAACAACCAAATCCTCTGATTAGGCCCTTCCTCTTACAGGTTCTACCAGCTTCCAATAGCACCAGCTGAGGACAGAGGACACTGGAGGCCCAAACTATACATGTTCCCAGTATTACTTGTTTCCTCCAAGTTTTCAGTTTCTTTGTTTCTTTATTTTGATAAAATAAGTGCTTTTAAGATCAAATGTTTTAGCTGGGCGTGGTGGTGGTGTACACCATTAATCCCAGCACCTTGGGAACTCTGTGAGTTCAAGGTCAGTCTGGTCTACAAAGAGAGTTCAAGGACAGCCAGGGCAGAGAAACCTTGTCTCAAAAAACCAAAACCAAACAAATAAAAGACCACATGTTTTATTCAAATGTCTTTTAACAGACAATTGCTTTTTCAGTTTCGATGTAAAAACCTCAAAAGGAAATTGGGGCATAAAATGGGTTGTTGGTGGCCTTTATATTGGGTAACAAGGCAATGTAGCTATAATTACACTAGGATAGAGTATTCTTCCAAATACCAGTATCTACGGCTATATTTTTTTCTTGAGTCTGAACGCCATACTTACTCTTTTAACTTGCTGTTAGAATCCAAGCATGGCTGCCAATGTGGTAGAAGTTGATTCAAAGAAAAATCTAAGTATGCTTGCATGTGTGTCATGAAGTCCTCACAATTGATTCAGCATGGATATTTGCATATCACACTGTGATTTTTTTTATGACCTAACTTCTACCTGTAATAGAAGTGATACATTTACCATAGTGGCTAGCATATAGTAAGTTCTAGTGTTTGACCTAATTTTCTGGGATTTATACTAAGTTTGTGGCACTACTATCATATGTCTTCATCTAGTTCCCACACTTCAGGGATGTTTGCACAAGTTTAGGCTAATAATGCTCTCAAGAAGTATTGTCCAAAGCACCAGCAGTAACAGACACACAAAAGTACAAACTCTCAGGCCCAGCTGTATACCTGCTATGTCAAATCACTGAGAGTAGAGGCAGCCATGCCAGCTTCACAAACACATGGTGATTCTGATGCATGCTCAACTGTGGGAAGCATCGGACCCAGAGGTAAAAAATATAACAGACCAACACAGATCTTAAAGGCAAGACCTAGACTTACTTGGTGTGATCCTGAAGGTCATTAGGAGAACTAATGAATCCATATAGGACTTTGCTGATTGTGGATAATGAAAAGTCACAAGTACTAATCATGAGTATTGTAGTTATTAGTACCAAATGCATTATTATTAGTGACTGTATAGGAGGTAAAGAATGAAATGCAGATTTAGTCTGTAAAATCAACGACAAATTGCACTATGGTTTTCTGACACAAATCAGAAAGTGAATCACTACAAAAACAGTTCACTTCACTCTTTTTTGTTTTGTTTTTTTTCCGAGACAGGGTTTCTATGTGTAGCCCTGGCTGTCCTAGACTCACTTTGTAGACCAGGCTGGCCTAGAACTCACAGCGATCCACCTGCCTCTGCCTCCCGAATGCTGGGATTAAAGGCGTGTGCCACCACCGCCCGGCTCACTTCACTCTTTCAAGGCTGAAGAAATACCTTGAAACAATCATTAATTGTATTCATTCTTTTCTAAAACAGGCTACCGAATATACATGGTCTGGATCATTGGCTGAGGAAAGGTTATTTGAAGTTGTCACTTCAACAAATCACAACTACCAAAATTCCTCTAAAATTCTGAGTTAATACTGGGCAAACAAATGCGCTTCAGAAGGAAAATAAAGTTGGGGGTGGGTAGAACAAGAAATCAACATTGCAACATCATTTTCTTGGCATTTAGCAATAGCTTTAAATCAATAACATGATTTCCTCTAGGGACATAGCAAATCCAGCCCCTGTATTAAGTTCGTAAGTAACCTGTTTTCTTTTAAACAGAAGGGAAGAGCTTTTTCCCCCAAAGGAGAGGGTAGCTCGTATAGATTCATATTTCAGGAGTGATGCCCAGGCACTCGATTTACTTTGACACATAATCTGTCTGAGCAGCTCAGTTTAATCTCCTGTGTGGCAGAGCACAGGATATTCCCCTCTAGCCCGCTGCGTCCTCTGTGAGAGACCTCAAAGCTCTGCTGTCACCATTCAAGACACAACAACTATATAAAAAAAAAATCACCTCAGGGGAATAGCAGGCAGACTGAAGAAAGTCCAAAAAACCAAACCTGTGCTGTCTGCTCAACAGCATTCCACTCCACATTAGGGATGATGATAGTCAAGAGCAGAAGAAAAGAATGGTTGACATGCAAGATCCCTCTCTACACCGAAAGAACACCCCCTCCCCCCCCCCCCCCCCCCCCCCGCTAAACACACTCTGAGCCTATCTCCAGTGGGCTCATCCTAGCACCCCGTTCAGATTAACCTTCACAAATGAGAAAATTCAGCCTTGAAAATGCTAAGCAGCTAACCTAAAGTCAACAATTGGGCTGCACTTGAGCCAGGATTCATGCCAAAGCTAGCGACCCTGAGAGCTCTGCCTTTAACTACCCCACTTAAATACCTTTCTGAGGCTCCAACCTATTTCAACAGCTGCAATTTGTAACACAAATTCTTCTTCACAGGCCACTTAGATAAAGGTTTTAAAAGAGAAATTTATCAGGAGTGGTGACACAAGCCGAAAATCACAGCGCTTGGGAAGCTGAGGCAGGAGGATTGCAAGTTGAGGACAGACTGGGCCAACACAGTTCAATACCAGCAAGAGCTATGCAGGAATTCTGTCTTGAAATAGCCCACAATTTTTAAAAAAACAAAAAATAAAATGCATATGTTGAGGATAACACTTCCTTTCTGATTGTGTTTTGGATCTCTTTGAGCTTAGTTAGATACCTGCAAAATTGGCTAAGAATGTGGTTCCTTCCTAAAGTCATTGTATGAGTGGAGGGGGATTCAGCTGGTCCCTACAGTGCTTGCTTTCAGACCAGAGATGCTCTGGTTGCCATGGACACGAGATTTCAACACACCACTGAGCAATGAAATCTATTCTGAGCAAAGAAACCAGCCAGCAGACAGACACAGTGCCATCCAACTGTACATTAATGCTATGGCCAATATTTGTTTTGCCACCTCTCATTTAAGTGATGTCCTCTCCAGTGAAGTCTGTAATACTTTATCTGTTGCCTGGAGACAGTTTTCTTATGACTCAGATAACAATACTCACCCTTCAACACATCAAAGCCATCCATTGCTGGAGTTGTTGGATGGTTGAAGCTATTCATAAAGAGTAGTCTGCCCTTACACAAAACAAATGGATGAGATGAGTTCATAAAAGCTGAGTTTGCCCAAGTGTCTAGCACTCTGAGTAAAAGTGGTCTGTTAGCTTGATAGATTTCCCTAGTAGTTAAATTCACAAAGAAAATAATTAGAATGAGATAAATATCACCTAACTATCTACCTATGTATAGTTTTAAATTTATATAAAGATTATATTATGTACATAAAATTTTTAAAAGTTAAAAGGAAAATATTTAATCACCTTCAATTTCAGTTTTTACTGAAGGAGAATTGGTGCTTTCTGTCATACAGGTAAAATGAATTGCACAATTTGAGAGAGAGAGAGAGAGAGAGAGAGAGAGAGAGAGAGAGAGGAGAGAGAGAGAAGAGAGATTTCATGAAAGCAACATGTTTTGTTTGGTTGTTTTGTTTAGTTTTCTTTTGTTTTTTTCTGGAACAAGCCACGTGTCCAGGGGATTGTGTACTTAATTAAAGATTGTAGGTCAGAGATCAGTTTGTGAAACTAAGTCATGTTAAAACACAACTGGACATATCAGAGACTGTTCGTTCAGTTTAATCAAGGCCTCATTTCTAGTCTGTGAGAGATATAAAAAAAAATGTCCCTTACACCCTTGGATGAAATTCTCTGTGTGTTGTGTATCCGCCAGTCACGTGATCAACACCAGTCACTATATATTAACTATCATAAGTAAAACTATCCAAGAGTTAATGAGAAATTAATATAATCCATCATTTCCAAATGCAGAGATTGATAAGTCTAGTACAATTTCATTAAAAGCATCTTCTTATAGTCCAATGGCAGTTTGTTACCGACAAGATTCAATACATTTAAAGGTTAGTGTACTTAAAAAAAATCTTACTGTTTTTACTTTTCAAATTTATTTAGTCACAAAACAAAATTAACCAAGCTCTCTTCAAGTAATTACAATGTAAAGAATACTTTTGAGCTTTAAAGGAACATTTACATCAATACCTGAAAAGCTATAAACTATATCTAAACCTAAATGGGTTGTTTTGTCCATTAAATATTACATCAGAAACGCTTTAAAAATTAAAAGGAAAATGTTTGACCACCTTCAATCAGTTTTTATTGAGGGAGAAGTAGTACTTCCTGTCATACAGATAAAATTAATTGTACAATTCTAAAATGGAAAGTGGTATTGAGCACATGTTTTCTATTTTATCTGGGATGCTACAATACAGAGCTTCTTTTTGTGTTATTAAATAATTCAAAGTTTCTAGTATGTGGTTAATTAGGCCCTTTAAGAACAGAACCGTCTGGGGCTCAGAAGATGGCTGAATGAATAATAGTATTTGCTATGCAGGCATGAGGACCCCAGCATCACATAAAAGCTGGGTGCTTAGAAGCCCAACACTGAGGGCTGTGGAAAGGTGATCCTGGGCCCTCACTGGCCAGCCGCTGTAAGCTTCTGATTCAGTTTGAGGCCCTGCCTTGGGGGAATAAACAGAAGAGCAATGGCGTGATGTAATGCTGTAGTCTCTGTATGCATATGCTCACTCACTCGCATACATGCACCACACACACACACACACACACACACACACACACACACACATACACGACCTACACAGTTTCCTTCACCACACACAGTTTTTAAAAAAACATTCTGTACCCAATGGAAAATGATTACTAGGAAAAAGTCCGTGCTTCCATCTGTTCATTCAACATGTTAGTAGAATCCCTAAGCTTGTCGGGTCATGTGCTCACGCAGTGATCTTTCTTTCCATCAGCAAAAACTGAAAAGTGCAAAGCTGATATTGTGGCATCCGTGGAAAAAGGTGATTCTTAATAAAGGACAGATCGTGAAGATCATGACATTTGGGGGACATCAGTACAACTTATTGATAGGAAACCCCCTAAGACTGGGAGATTTTATATTCACAACTGCCCAACAGACCAACAGTAGCAGCATTACACATAGACTTTCTAAAAAGAGAGAATTGTGTCTCAGTAAGACCCCCTGGGTGCTGATTAATTGGCTCTATTGGTCTTCTTGTGGATGTCCTGACCTCTCTCTTCTATTCTCCCACACACACACAGACTCTTCCACATCTCCCTGCACTCCTCCCAATGTTTGGCTGTGGCTTCCAGCATCTGTTTCCATCCACTACTGGGTGGAGCCTTTCAGAGGACAGTTATGCTAGGCTCCTGTCTGCAAGCATAGCAGAGAATTGCTATAGTGTCAGGGGTTGGCTGTCTCCCGTGGGGTGGGTCTCAGGTTGGTGCAGGCATTGGTTGGACATTCCCTCAGTCTCTGCCCTATCTTAATCTCGCTGCACATTTTGTAAGTTTTGGGTGAAAGTTTTTGTGGGTGCATTGGGGTTCCCCTCCCTCCACTAGGAGTCCTGTCTAGTTAGATAGTGGCGCTTCAGTATCCCTGACCCCTGCTAGGAGGTTTCTCAGCTAGAGTCACTCCCACATCCTCCCAAGAGCCTACCCTGATGTAGGTCTCCTGCTTGTCACAGAGATGCCTCCACCCACAGTTTCTCTTCCCTCTGCAAGCCCTCTGTCCTTCCCGCCCCTTTCTCCGTAGGTCTGATCTCCACCCTCATTTCTCTCTGTGCTTCCTCTCCTACCCTGTTCTCTCTATTCAGCCCCCTCTGCTGTCTATTCTATGTCCCCTTCTGAGTGTGATTTAAGCATCCTCACTTGGGTCCTCCTTGTTACTTATCTCCTTTGGATTGTAGTACAGTTTTCCTGTACTGTACAGGAGTTCCACAAGAAGACAAACAGAGCCAACTAACCAGGGCCCAGGCTGGGAAACTTATGGAGATGGAAGCACCAACCAAGGACCAGGCATGGACTGAACCTAGGTCCCGTACACAAATGTAACTGATGGGCAGCTCGGTTTTCATATGGGTCCCCCAGTAAGGGGAGCAAGGGCTGTCTCTGACATGGACTCTGTTGCCTGCTTTTTGATCACTCCCAGGGCTGCCTTGCCAGGCCAGGTGGGGGTGGGGAGGTGGGGAAGGATGTATTCAGTCCTGAAGTGACTCGATGTGTTCAGGTGAGTTGGTGGGGAAGGAGCTCCCCTTTTCTGAGGAGTAGGGGAGGGGGTAATGGGGAAAGAAGAAAGGAGGTGGGACTGGGAGGAAATGAGGGAAGGGACTATGATCTGGATGTAAAGTGAATAAATAAATAAATAAATAAATAGATAAATAAATAAGACAGAATTATGGGTCTCACAATAGACCCACCAACCCCAAACCTGACTTTGAACAAATGTGAGAAACACTAACTGAAAGCACATAGTTGACAACCAACTAGTGGAGCTTCAAGTCTCATGTCTACCACTGCCCAAATGTGCATTCTTCAACCTACCTGTGCCTCGGTTTCCTCACTGGGTATTAGAAACATAGTAGTATTGCACGGTTGTTCATAGTATTAAGTAATGCATACATATGGAGAAAATGGAAATAAGTTTAATAGGAAGAACAAGCTTGGTAATGTAGCACAAATGTATATCATCGATATCAATATATTTCATGTTTCATTGCTTAAAAGTGAATTGAAAAAATGCTCACACACTGACACATGAGTGCTTATGGTGATAGATGTGTTAATTAGCCTCATGTGCTCATATCACAATGTGCCAAAATATTACATTGTACCAATACATATAAATAATTGTTTTTGCACTTAAAAATAAAAGCAAAAATTTTAAAAGTAAATCAAGTTACACTTTACTGCACAAACAATGGGAACATAATATACTCAAATTGCTTACATCATGTATGGAAATAAGTGATTATGCAGTGTTAGTTTCTTTTATGCCTTTTAGCATTCAAGAGGGCATTCAATTGTAAGTGACATATGCTCTAAACTGTATCCCGTACACTCATCCCACTTCTTGGAAGTTCTATAATCAAGCAAGTAGGACTTGATTATACTGGGCTTGACTGGCCTACAATAATCCAGCTTCCCCAACACTCTTGTCATTTGGAGGCAGTCTTTAAGGTTCATACAAGCAGCGTGCAACACACACCTGATTTTTTAAAATGTTGATTTCTCATATCCTTTACCTGTATGTTGCTGGATAAGGATTGACATAAACAATAACAGCACTCATTCTCTATTATAGACACACCCGTCCTCATTTCACCCCACTGAATTCTTTTTAAATCCTCGATTGAAAAGAACATGAGAACAGGGGCATCCCAAACCCTGGTGATGGGAATGGAAATCGATGTTGTTGCTTGCTTTGTACTTTTTTTTCCAGCTGTACTCTATCTTTTTTTTTTTTTTTTTTTTTTTTTTTTTTTTTTTTTTTTTTTTTTTTTATTAATTTATTCTTGTTACATCTCAATGTTTATCCCATCCCTTGTATCCTCCCATTCCTCCCCCCCCCCATTTTCCCATTATTCCCCTCCCCTATGACTGTTCCTGAGGGGGATTACGTCCCCCTATATATTCTCATAGGGTATCAAGTCTCTTCTTGGCTACTTGCTGTCCTTCCTCTGAGTGCCACCAGGTCTCCCCCTCCAGGGGACATGGTCAAATGTGAGGCACCAGAGTATGTGAGAAAGTCGTATCACACTCTCCACTCAACTGTGGAGAATATTCTGACCATTGGCTAGATCTGGGAAGGGGTTTAAAGTTTACCTCCTGTATTGTCCTTGGCTGGTGCCTTAGTTTGAGCGGGACCCCTGGGCCCAAATCTGCCTATCATATTGTTCTACTTGTAGATTTCTAGGACCCTCTGGATCCTTTTATTTTGCTGTTCTCCCATGCGTCTCTCATTTAGAGTCCCAATAGGATGCCTTCCCCTCTGTCCCAGTTTCCTGGTAAGTGAAGGCTTTCGTGGGACATGCCCCTTGGGCTAGTATGCAGATATAAGTGAGTATATACCATTTGATTCTTTCTGCTTCTGGGTTAACTCACTCATTATGATCATTTCTAGCTCAATCCATTTATCCACAAATTTCGGGAATTCCTTGTTTTTAATAGCTGAGTAGTATTCCATAGTGTATATGTACCACAGTTTCTTTATCCACTCTTCTACTGAGGGACACTTAGGCTGTTTCCATGTTCTGGCTATTATGAATAAGGCTGCTATGAACATGGTTGAGCAAATTTTCTTGTTGTGTGCTGGAGCATCTTCTGGGTATATTCCAAGGAGTGGAATAGCTGGGTCTTGAGGAAGCCCTATTCCCATTTTTCTGAGATAGCACCAGATAGATTTCCAAAGTGGCTGTACTAGTTTGCATTCCCACCAGCAATGAAGAAGTGTTCCTCTCTCCCCACATCCTCGCCAGCATGTGGTGTCGCTTGAATTTTTGATCTTAGCCATTCTGATGGGTGTAAGATGGAATCTCAGAGTTGTTTTGATTTGCATTTCCCTGATGACTAAGGAGGTTGAGCATTTCTTTAAGTGTTTCTCAGCCATTTGATATTCCTCTGATGAGAATTCTCTGTTTAGTTCCAAGCCCCATTTCTCAATTGGGTTATTCGGTTTGGTGGTGTTTAATTTCTTGAGTTCTTTATATATTTTGGATATTAGACCTTTGTCAGATGTAGGGTTGGTGAAGATTTTTTCTTCTCTTTTTTGTATTAATTTATTCTTGTTACATCTCAATGGTTATCCCATCCCTTGTATCCTCCCATTCCTCCCTCCCATTTTCCCCTTACTCCCCTCCCCTATGACTGTGACTGAGGGGGACCTCCTCCCCCTGTATATGCTCATAGGTTATCGAGTCTCTTCTTGGTAGCCTGCTAGCCTTCCTCTGAGTGCCACCAGGTCTCCTCATCCAGGGGACATGGTCAAATATGGGGCACCAGAGTTCGTGTGAGACAGAATTTTACCATGAAGCTCTAGGTGGTTTGGAACTCACTAGGTAGCCCAGGCTCGCTTTGAACTTGCAGCAATCCTCCTACCTCAGCCTCCCTTGATGTAACATCTTTGAAAAGCAATCTGACCATCTCCAGCAAATTAAAAAAAAACCCACACATGTAAATTTTGACTCAATCTCAAAAAGTGTTTCCTGTTTGCATGCTTGCAAAGGTAGGTAAAAATGAACAAATACAAATATGAATATATATAAACTATGTGTATGTATTTTATACATGTATATACATGGGTATGTGTGTTCTTTTTAGTGATATTTGTTATAGAAGAAAAATGGAAAAAGGAAACTAGGAAGTGTAAGTGTCCATCAATAAGGTTAAGTTATGTCGCAGCCAAACAGAACCAAAATAAGAGACAAATAGAACCAAACTAAAGAGATATTTCTCTATATAAGATAGGCAAAGATGTCAAAAGTATATTACACAAAAGAAGTATGCTTCAGAGGACATGTGTAATATGATTGTTTGTGGAATGAGGAGATGGCTGAAAGTAAATTCCCAGTATCCAAATCAAGCAGTTCACACCTGCCTGTAACTCCAGCTCAAGGGGGATCTAACCCCCATGTCCTCTATGGCACCTATACACACACACACACACACACACACACATGGAAATAAAATAAATATTAAAAATGTCATTATCTGTGCAAGTGAAGAAAACACACAAAATACACTTTTGTAAAAAAAAAAAAAAGGAAATTTTAAAAATTATTAGTTTGTAGAAAGCTAATTTTACATTATCTCATTTAGCTTGTCATATGAATATAGCAATAATAATCACAAAGAAAAATGGGGCCTGGTAGAGATCTCCAATTTAGACTCTCTCCACACAATGTCTGGCTGTGAGTCTCTGCACCTGCTCTCATCTGCTGCCAAGGAAGCCTCTCTGATGACTACTGCACAAGGCAGTGATCTAGGCCCCTGGGCTATCCAGCCTCTGCTTCCTGGTCTCAACATGAGGGCTTTTTCCTTGTCTTAATGTATCATGTTTTGTCAATGTTTGGTTGTTGTCTCTTGGAGGCCTGCCCTTTTCTGAAGGGAAATGGGGGGTGAGAGGGATCTGGGAGAGAGGGAAAGTGGCAGGGGGAGTTGAGAGGGGTGAAGGGAGGGGTGAAGGGAGGGGTGAAGGGAGGGGTGAAGGGAGGGGTGAAGGGAGGGGAAACAGGTTGACATGTATTGTATGAGAGAAGAATATACTTTAAATAATAATAATAACAACAATAACAACAATAATAATAAACCTTTTTATGGGACCCCCCCAAAAAGAAAGAAAATATGGACCATGAATAGTTTCTGCTATAAAATACATTCTGAATATTTACTAGCATGAATTTCAATGAAGTTAATATCATAGCTTATGTTTGATCACTAGCTAGCTAACAGCAAAATCAAGACAGTCTACATTTGGCATGGCACATAGAGGTGACCAAAAAGGGAAGGGAAACACTGACAGCAGGAAAAGTGAGAGGGCACAGACAGATCATGCCTTGGGAAGCCAAGAGTTGGCAAACCTCCCTGTAGCCGTGTCATTCTCTCTCCTTCTTGTCAGAACCTGTGTCCAATTTTAAAGGTTAGAAATGAAAGACAACTAGTCCTCTCTGCCTTCCGTAAAACTAGAACTGGCCAGGCACCAAGGGATGGGCAATGAGTCAGAAAGGAAAGTCTTCTAGTATAGAACCTTTTACATGATTTTAAAAAAAACAGATGCAGAGAAAAACACAGACTTTCTCCCCTGGACTTAAGCTACACAAGAGCATGATGCTTAGAAGGCAGCAGCCATCTTGACTATAGAGGGATGGAAGAGCTCACACAGGAGAATAGAGGTGAAAATAGGAAGGGTGTGGCTTTTTGGTTGCCTAGCCAACCTAGGAATGACTTAACTCTACACTTTTTTGTTAAAAGAGGTAATGAATGTTCTCCTTATTCCAATCATATTTCCCTTAATTGTTATACATACATAAACATATATACACATATAAATATACATATACATAAATATTTAAATGCAACCTGATTAGTCAGCTTTGTGGTTCTTGTATGTATGTGGTTTCCCTTCCTTTTTGAGATAGGAGTCTCACTATGCTACACAAGCTGGTCTCCCATTTCTGGGCGCAAGTGATTCTCCTGCTTCAGTTTCCTGTGTACTGGGACTATGTGTATGTACCACCATATATGGACTCAATCATGTTTTCTTGGTCATTCTGTTATTCTCAAATAAAAGCATCTCAATGTGGTGGTGTGGATGAGGATGACCACTATAGTCTCAAATGTTCGAATTTTTGGTCCTCAGTAGAACTGTGTATGAAAGATTAGGAGGTGTAGCCTTGTTAAAGGAGATTTGTTTCCAGAATGGGCTTGGAGATTTCCAACGTCCAATATGGCCTTGATAAATGATCCTCATGCCTCTGTTTCTTCCGCACGTCCCAGCTGTTCACTAGGAGTTGCCTTATGAATATGCTGAGGACCCAATTAAGATCTCGGCAACTTTTGAGCGGGGTGTGGTGTCACATGCCTTTAATCCCAGCACTCAGGAGGCAGAGGCAGATAGATCGCTGTGAGTTCGAGACCAGCCTGGTCTATAAAGCAAGTCTAGGACAGCCAAAGCTACACAGAGAGACCCTGTCTCAAAAACCAAAAACCAAAACCAAACAAGCAAAATAAATCTTGGCAACATGTAAATCACAGCAGGCAGCTGGAATCTTGTATTGGAGCATGGTTTTTCTACCTGATATTCACGGTTACACTGGATTGTCTGTTAGTAGGAACAGAAAGGGCTACCATTACTTTTATTAAGCAGCTACTATATGTCAAGCATTTTATCTAGTCTATCACATCAACTTCCAAACATGCCCCTTTGCCTGGGAAAATAAAAGTACATCTGTTTGTTAATTCATGTACAATATAAGCTCAGCATGATGCCTTTATGTCTGTAATGCCAGCGCTTGGGAGACTGGAGCATGAAATCTGCTATGAGTTTCAAGGCAGCCTAGGCTACTCAGTGAGTTAAAGGCCAGCAAGACCCAGCCTCCAAGGAACCACCAACAGAACAAAACAAAGGCCAAAGCCAAATATTGGGCTAGGCAAAGAGAGAGACAGAGGACAGAGAGAGAGAGAGAGAGAGAGAGAGAGAGAGAGAGAGAGAGAGAGAGAGAGAGAGAGAGAGAGAGAGAGGGAGAGATCTTGACTCCAAACCAAATTTTAATTAAAATTGTAAAAATGCAGACTATAACCACCAGTAATACTTGGGAACTGTCACCTATAGAAGTCAAAGGTATGTGTGTCTCATACTGCAGTTGTTAAAAATCTCTCAAAGTATCACTGACTCCTGTTTCTAACATACCCCAATCATAAGATTCATTGTAAAACTCCTAATGTGGTCCTTAAAAAGCACCTATGCTGCTGCATTCCACTTTTTAAATGTTTGGGTCTTGGAATTGACTATAATGGGTTTCTTTCTGTAGTTCTAATTTTTCATTTATAGATTTGTAAATGTTAGCCCAAGAAGTCCTGGAAAGCTCACCAGACTGACAAAGGAGTCCTTGGTGCAAAGAAGATTTTAAAAGAGCCACATAATTATGTCTTGCACGTGTCTGTGTGCGCACTAGACATACTACGCTCCCACCCTCTTATCATTCTTAATATGAACTATCTACTCAACATACAGAAAATCAGTGATTTTTTTTCAAAAGGTAAATAGGATCAACATACTCACTCCTTTGTTTAAACACAGAACAAATGCAAGCCTCTAACTTTGGCTTACATGGCCCCAAGAGATAGGATTTTAATTTACTTCCCCATATGGGACCCTCCCATGCCTTTGAACTTCCTTATCTCTTATTCTGTTTCATTGAGACCCCTAGCCTGGATGGTTTGGTCCTTGCTGGCCTCTCTGCCAGAATGGCCGCTCTTAGGGCCAACCACTTAATTCTCCTGCTCCAATTTTGAGACATAACATGCCTTCACAAAACAGCCTTTCTACCATCCATTCCCAAACAGCAGCCCAGCTTTCTCTGACCTGACCCCTGCTCTACTGTAGTAATTCCCGAGTACTGTTTACTTCCTTCAGATGAGTTCTTATAGTCAAAGCACAGCTTGCTGCTTTTGCTCACTGCTAAACCCCAGCATCTAGCGCAGTGCTTGGTACAACAGAAAAACCTAATACTCATTTAATTAATGAATAAAATGCAGAAAAGATCAGTGAAGAATTGTTTTACAAGGCTCAGCTTATCTCATCTTATAAGATTTATTAATCTAATTATGAATGTGGAAGTCAAGGCTCACAATTTTGAAGCTATTTGTCCAAGATCATTGAATGACAAACTTATTTTAATGGGTGCCCTAGATCTCCCTTAAACCATTCCCTCCTTCCTTATTCTCCACCAATCAGAAGATGGCAGAACAGACTGACTGCAAATATTTATGGAATGATTTCTTGGGACTTCAGTGACCCACTATGTAAGCCTTACACACTTCAAATTCACTTTCCTTAAGTATTTCTTGGAGGGTTAAATTCACTGGAAATGTTATGTAGATAGGGTAATTTGGTGTCTATGCTTGTTTCTCTATATAACACATTTAAAACATTTCTCAATTATATGAACACAAATAGAAACTTCAAACAATTAAGTGAAAGGAAGAAGAGTAATCTAAGGATGGAACAAATTAGGTAAACCTCTAGGTGAGGGCTGGTGTATGAAAATATATACGGCATCGTGTTTTAGGCCCTGTGATCTATAATTCTGGCCTTCCACTTTCTAGTAGGTAACAGAGACTGGGAAATACAATCGGTCACAAGACATATTTCAAAGACTAAATTGATTCTATCAATTGTGAGAAAGAACACAACTGTTTGTTTCCACCTCCAGAGACAAATACCTCTGTGGACCATTATAACAAAAGCTCAGTATGGGACTGTGATGAGCCTTCTCAGTTACAGTCCCAGAAATCAATACAGCAAGCTTCATACAATGAAGTGTTGCAGCACGAACAAATGGACATGGCTCGTGTGATACCCAAACCCACACAGCATCCTATTGCTTTATGACCTAAATTGTGATCTATGAGTCAACCATGCCAGTCTCACCTAGGACCTTAATTAGAAATGCAGAATATCAGGCCCCAACCCAAGGCTACATCAGATTTTTTTTCTATATTTTACTACATATTCATAATATTTATGGCAATTTTTCTGTATTTTGCTGACAAGATCTTCAGGTGATTCCCATGCAAAATAAAATTTTATAAGTACTGCTCTAAGTGGGTCAGTTTGCTTTGAAGAAAATTTTGTAAGAATCTATAATTTATTCAAATCACTCATTCAATAAATATTTACTGAGAATCCAGAAGTAGGAAATGCTTTCTTTAAACATAGTACCAGAAACACTAGCATAAGGGAAAATATTGATAAACGAGATGCCATTTTAAAGGTAGGTTGGCAATGTACATAACACAGACAATATTTGTAACAATACAGAAGTTAGGTACCTCTACATATCTGTTAGGCATATGCATAGGCATAATATTGAAGCTACAGCAACACAAAAATATCCCCATCCTATGGAATTTATAGTCTAATTAGCGAAGACATAAATAAACAGACTGAGTAAAATAAAGCAGGGAAGGAGGTAACTTTAAATAGGGCTGACAGGAAATGCCTCAGTAAGGTGGGAAGACCTATCCAAGGTCACAGAGCTAGCTATAAAAAATATCTAGAGGAAGTGTTCCAGGTCGGGAGAACAGAGAGTACCAACCTTCTGAGACAAGAGAATGCCTAAAACAACAAAAGGCTAGTAAGGTTTCTGAACACTGAAGAGGACGCAAAGTAGGCTTGATCCTGTGAGGCTTTCTCGGCCATTTTAAGTGTCAGTTTTAACTAGGAGACGGGAAGCCACTGGAGAAAAGAATGCTGAGCAGGAAAATGACGTAATGAAAAGTGTCTTTAGCCCACCCAGATCTAGCCAACGGTCAGAACATTCTCCACAGTTGAGTGGAGAGTGGGATATGACTTTCTCACGTACTCTGGTGCCTCACATTTGACCATGTCCCCTGGAGGGGGAGACCTGGTGGCACTCAGAGGAAGGACAGCAGGCTACCAAGAAGAGACTTGATACCCTATGAGCATATACAGGGGGAGGTAATCCCCCTCAGGAACAGTCATAGGGGAGGGGAATAAGGGGAAAATGGGAGGGAGGGAAGAATGGGAGGATACAAGGGATGGGATAAACATTGAGATGTAACAAGAATAAATTAATAAAAAAATTAAAAAATTAAAAAAAAAGAAGCCAGCTTTTGGAAAAGGCTGATGAGTGACTTAGGAGGGGGGAAAAAAAACCTGGCTCAGAGTGATTCACTCACTCCATTACTTATTACGTGGCACAGATGTGTCAAATAATGTAAGAAGGATCTAAACCAGGGTGCTAAGTAAGGATCTAAACCAGGGTGCTAAGTAAGGGAAGTGACAGAGGAAGGTGAACGTAAATGACATTGAATGGAAAAAAAAAAGATCCTGGGACACAATGACAGATTATTTATAGAGAAATGACACACAAGTTAGAAATTCAATTTAATCAAGGTTCATGGATCATGTAACTGAGAGAAAAGCTGGCAAGGAGTCAGGGAGGGGGAGGTGTGCCAGTCCCCGCCCTACACATTCAAAGCCTCAATTTCTTGCATTGCTGAAACCGAGGTCAGCACTAGGAGTAAGTGATCTAACAAATTCAAAGCTGTTCTTTTAAACATCTTCGGAGCTTCTTCTCCTGTTCCGTCTCCTGGGAAGCACCAGAGGACCTCAATTTGATTAGTACAAAAAGACAGATCCGGGTTGGTAGGAGGTCAGAAGAAAGATCTTAAGTGGTTTTGTGTGTGTGTGTGTGTGTGTGTGTGTGTGTGTGTGTGTGTGTGTGTGTGTGTGTGTGTGTGTGTGTGTGTGTGTAATGGGCTGTGGACTGTTTGCGGACCACCAGTTTCTGTGCAGAGCCCTCCTGGTGATCTGGCTGATTTTCCACTCTGCCAATTCTCTTGTGGAGAAAAAAAACTCGAAGGCACGGGCAAAAGAAGAAACAGGCTTAAGGAAACCAACTGGGAGAGAATGCTTAAAAACGAAAATCGGCTACCATCAGACTGCAGGGTCTGGGAAACAGATGCAAATTTAATGCAAATGAATGTAAATCTCTCTGTGGCCTTCTAAATGGTTTTATACAACCGGGAAGGGCCCTTGGGAAACAGCTAACAGATAACAATGACTCAGAAGCAGTGCAAACTATTTCAAGACAACGTGGCCCATTGCTGCCCTGCTAGCTTAACGCATCCTTTAGCAATTTTTTCCCCTTCACTTGAATCAACTTCACCTGCTGTTAAAAAAAAAAAAAAAAAAAAAAATCAAGCCTACCTGTGCACTGATTACCTAAGCTAATTATACATTTAAGGTGCTCTGTATACCTTTATTTTTTTTTCTCCAAGTGTTTTTCTCACCATATCAAGCCAAGTTAAATGTGTCACTTCCTCCCAAGAACAGTAGGTTGTTCCACTCGATTATGAATGAAAGCGCCTCTCTTTCAGTTCTAGTTAGTACAATGCTTTATAGTTGTTTTGTTTTGTTTTGTTTTAATTTCCTCAACTCCACAGGAACTGGCAGATTTTCTTCTAATATCTACATACTACATTTAAAGGCAATTCAGAAAAATGTGTGTGTGTGTGTGTGTGAGAGAGAGAGAGAGAGAGAGAGAGAGAGAGAGAGAGAGAGAGAGAGAGAGAGAGAGAGAGAGAGAGAGAGGGAGAGGGAGTGAATTGCCTTCAAAAAGCCCCTGAAAAAGCTATTCATCAAAAGCTGCCTGGTCACAAATGCTGTGGTTTGGTCAACCCAAGTATTGATTTTAAAATGGAAAAAAAAAAAAGCACATTTGATTGAACTGAGTGTATTTCTGCTCACACTTAGTTGTTTTAAAAGACCATACTCCCATCAAATACACATTTATTATGAGTCACAGGGTGAATTTAATAGTACATAATACAGATCCACATCAGACCTATGGCTGGCAGCTTGGTTATAGCCCCAGGAGTTTAAATGCAACTTTTCTGCACATCACTCCCTAAAAGTTTTATTACTATTTTAAAATCTAATGTTCAAGGGTGCTAGCATGGTTCAACGGAAAGAAAATAACTTTTCCCCCGTTTTTAAACATTCACTTTTAAGGGCCACAAGGTCAACCCCTAAAAAGCTATGGGGCAAAGAGGCATCTAGAGTGATGCCACCAAGTTCACTGCAAAAACCAGGAACAAAGCACAAATCCAGGCAATCCAGCAAACAACAGAGCTGGGAGAAAGAAAAAGGATGGACAAAAGCAGAAGGGGATAAAGAAAGCACAGTGCCAGACAAAGAAATAACAAAGAAGAGAGGGGTGCTGGACCAGGGAAGGTGCTGTGAGCTTGGAAGAGTCGGAAAGCAGGACTCCCCCCGGGGAAGCGGGCAGCGGGCGAGCGCCCCCCGGCGGCTGGGGCTGCGTCTTACCTCTTGAGCGAGTTTCTGCTTGAGCACGAGCGCGGCGCACAGGTAGCCGGCTCGGCCCACGAACAGCTCGTCGGAGCCGCACTCCAGGA
This sequence comes from Acomys russatus, assembly GCF_903995435.1. Classification (NCBI taxonomy): domain Eukaryota; kingdom Metazoa; phylum Chordata; class Mammalia; order Rodentia; family Muridae; genus Acomys; species Acomys russatus. The sequence continues at coordinate 17,902,456 of NC_067169.1, forward strand.
AGGAGACGGGCGCGCAGATGGCGCACAGAGCCCGGAACTTGCCAAGGGGCTGCACGTAGTCGGAGCGACCCAGGGCGTGGTACACGAGCGTGGCCACCGCGTGCACGCCCGCGCCCCCGAGCAGAAAGGCGGCGCGGGTGTCCGCGTCCGGCTCGCCCCACTCCTCGGCGCGGGAGCACGCGTCGATGAGGCGCTTGGCGGAGCGCAGATAGCGCTCTCGGGCGGCGGCGAAAAGCGGGCTCTGCGAGACGTGGTAGAGCATGTAGGCCACCCCGGCCACGCCGCTGTACAGACCCCCCTGGCAGCTGCTGCCCGCAGCTGTCGCCCCTCGGGCTTCAGCGCCACCCCCCAGCGGGGGCAGCTCCTGAAGGATGCGTTCGATGGTAGAGGTGACCAAGGGCGCCACCGCCTCCTCACACTGGCCCGCCAGCAGGCTGCCCTGGTAGTCATCGAAGCGGTTAGCGAAACAGCGCTTGGTGTCCATGCTGTCGCCCGTGGGCCCCCAATGTCGAGCTGGGGACCTTTTGAGGGTGCGCCCTGCAGCCCGGCGCCGCACCTCCTGCTCTCAGAGGCGCTCGGATGGCTGTGGATGCGGTGGGGACGGGCGAGGGGGGGTTGGAAATGGAGCGAGGAGGGTGAGACGGGAGGTGACAAGAGGAGGCAGGCGCACTGAGGGATCACGGAGTGGGTGGCCAAGTGGGGCAACGGGCTGCCGCGAGGCTCCTGAGTGGCCTGAGAGAGCGCGGGGAATGTGTGTCGCGCGCCCCCCTCCCAGAGGCCGCGCCCTCGCCAAACCGCCCCCCTCCTGCGCCGCCGCAGCTCCGAGCCTCTCCAAGGGGCCGAGGTGATCTCCTCAGGCAGGACCCACGCGGGGCCCGCGCCACTCCTCCCGCTCCGCCCCCGGCTCCTCCCCTCCCTGCAGAAGGCCTGGGAAGTGCAGGGCAAGGATCCGGAATGCTGAGGCTGGGCATTAGCACACCTGGCAGCCAAGGTGATGACTTCCAGTCCCTTGTGTGTTCAGAGTCTTTGCCTCAGTTAAGCACCAGCTGCACCGCAGGTTTCTTTCGCCTCGGACTTATTGAATAAAAAGTCCGAATATATAGCAAGAGCACTACGTTATAAACATTCGCAGTAAAGTTTGTGGAGCCTCTGAACTAGGCTAAAGTGCCAGAGAATACGCAACTGGGAGTCATCTTTCAAGCTTGGCCACAAGGCATTCTTATTCCAAATGCCTCAATACCACGGGTATTGAGTATGTGAGGGGTGGTGTGTAACGTGTTTTATGTTTTTAAAGGGAAAATGACAACTCCTTGGTTGCCTTCTACTCTATTAGCTTGCTTGGCGTACCCAGGAATCAAACCCCAAAGAACCCCACTAGATTTTGGCAAGGGAGTGAAACCCCCTACCTGCACCTATCCCTGCTCCCCCGTGAAATTAGTAAGAGGCCAATAAACATCGTTAGCCTAATACATAAAGCTTAGGTAAGAATTTAATTTATCCTTTGACCAGCCTTCCTCTCCCCCAGCCACCCGCGCGCCCCGTTTCCTTAGCTTACTTTTCATTCCCTTGTTGGTTCCCTCCTATTTATCTTCCACAGGCGACACTCCCAGTCTGGTCTGCTATGTGCTTCGGAACCTAGTAATAGAGTAAGTATGCACGTTCCAGGACCTCCAGAGGTGTTAGGTGAGTGAGGAAAAAGACGGAAAATAAACACTTACGCTCTTTCTTATGCTCAGCTCTTTTAAAATAATTCTTCCTTTTACAAAGTATTGCCTGTTGAAGGCTAAAAGAGGCATGTGCATTTTCAGAAAGACCGCGAAGACACACGTGTAAGTTACTCATCGGAAAGTTTTTGCCACTTCGTACCGAAGGCAACTATGTCATTTATTGTAAAGGTCGCTTTTGTTTGGAAAGCGCGTTTACCTCCAAAAGCACCAGTGGTTGCCATGTGTGAAATAAATCATGACGATCCATTCTCAGTACCGAGCAAGCGTGTTTAGAGAGCACCGGAGTACTGCAGAGGAGCAGGAGGCACTAGGCCCCTGGCTGGCTTAGTTGGCAGCTGGTGCCTGGTTTTCTAGGTGCTCTCAGTTCACCTTAGGTTAAAAAGTTGCAGGAAATCTACTACATGACTGAGCCTATACACCAGAAAAGAAAAAAAAAAAAAAAAACTGGAGAGTTGGGTCAGTACATAAGAGTACTTGGTGCACTTGCAAAGGCTCCGGGTTCAGTTGCCAGCACCCATATGGTGACCCCCAGCAATCTGAGTCCAGTTCCAGGGGATCCAACGCCTTCTTCAGGCCTTTGAGAGTACTAGGCACATACATAGTGCACATAGGTACATGTAGGCCAACACTCCCGCACACAAAAATACAAATAATCTTTTAAGCAAAGCAAAAGAAAAGGATGGGATCTAAAGCCCCAGGATATAAAATAAATAAGACTTTGCATCTTGTCTCCGTTGGATGGGGAATTTGGAAAGGGAACAATACTAGACAGCAGGAAGGCCGCACCTCCCTGAGGAGCTCAGCCAGGTGGCAGGAACAAGTTAGTTAGAATAGAAAAACCAAACTTTACACCAAATTGATGCACCAGCCATTTTTGCCTGACTTCATTTTTTGCTACTCTGAGTCTCCAGTATGTTTATTATAAAGTAAAGAACATTGTTTCTTACAATTTGGAAGGGGGCACTCAGAGAATTTCTGTATGTGATAAGAGAACATCTGGGTCTTTGGAGAGTGGGAGACACACCCTGCCCCGTCTTTGTGTGTTCTGCTTTGCCAGACCTTGGTCTCTTCCCAACACTTTAGATAAGAGCAGAGGTGCAAAGCAGAGGTTTAGATAGATGACAGGGGCTGTGTATTCCTCTGGTTCTAGCTAGAATAAAGAGGAGAGCATAACTCCAGAGTTGGCAAAAAAAAAAAAAAAGTCATATCTTTTTACCTCCACTTCCATCCCTAATTCTATCAAGGATTCCCAGTGGGACCCGATGTGTAACTATAAGAACCCTTGACTCCCCTTCTTTTCAAGGACGTTGAGTGCCCTCCTCTGTACTGTAGCTAAAGCAATGGTAATAAATGCCTTCTGCCATCTAAAACTGCAATTACAGGATTAATATAAGAATTTCTGGCTCTTTATGTAATTTCTTTTCAGCTCGCCTTTTCCTGTTTACAAGGAGTTTCTCACTTCTCAAGGTCATTGATGTCTCCAAAGGCTCTTGCAAGAAAGTAAACTTTCTTTAATTCCCAGGCTAAAACAGACCGAAAGGGGAAAAATATAAAAATTCAAGTTGAAAGAAAATTTGCCTGAAACTTGAAACTCACAACACCATAAAAGAGGCTTGTTTTCCTCCTCCTCCTCCTCCTCCTCCTCCTCCTCCTCCTCCTCCTCTTACTCTTCTTCCTCCTCTGCTTCTTCCCTCTCCTCCCCCTCCTTGAAACAGTCTAAGTAGCCCTGGCTGTTGTAGAAGTTGCCATATAGACCAGGCTGGCCTCTGCCTTCCTAGTTCTGGGATTAAAGGCATGTGCCATCACTCTGACAAGTGGCTTTTTTTTTTAAGTCTGTGTAGAATATTAATTATTTACAATGTGCCATGTATATAATTTGGACTCACTTCTTGTTCAAGGAAATGAAATAAGAAACAGTAAGTAGAAGAGAAAATTTAAATTATTGCAAATGAATCAGATATGTCATATTTTATAAAGCAGTTAAAGAGAAAAGAATATTCTATATAAGTATGTATTTTGTATCACCAAGTGACATTTTGTCCTTGGACTGAAAAAAATAAATGAAGACAAAATCAAGAAAACTTAAAGCCCAGATGGGAACAGATAAAGAGACCCACAGCCAGACATTATACAGAGAAAGAGTCTAAATTGGAGGTCTCTAACAAATCCTTCCTCTCAGAGCTCAGGGGATCCCAAAGAAGAGGAGGCAGAAAGAGTGTAAGAGCCATCAGCGATGGAGTATACCAAGAAAACAAGGCCCTCTAAATCTACTGAGCAAGGTACATATGAGCTCCCAAAAACTCAAGTACCAAATACAGGGCCGGTATGTTTCTATACCAGGTCTCTGTATTTATAGCATAGCTATTAATCTGGTGTTTTTATGGGAAGTCTGGCTGTTAGAGTGAGTGGGTCTCTAAGTCTTTTGCCTGCCCTTGGGACTCTTTTTCTCCTGTTGTGCTGCCATGTCCAACTTCCATATAATAGTTTCTGCCTCATTTTATTATATTTTATTTTGTCATGTTTTGCTGTTATCTCTTAGAAGCGTGTTCTTTTCTATTGAGAGACAAAGAGGGAGTAAATCCAGAGGTGACAAGAGGTGGGGAGTAATTAGGAGGAGTAGACAGAGGGAAAACGATAATCAGAATATATTATATGAAAAAAATCTATTTTCTATAAAAGAAAAAAAGAAAGAAAGCCACGTTGCAGAAAGTCTGAATGACTTTATGGAAGACAACACTTAAGGCTGAGAGATATTTGATGATTAGAGTTTATGAAAGTTCCAAAAGTTAATTTTAATACATAAATGGTAACACTTGCAAGAGTTGGTTGAGAAAACCAAAAGATTTATGTCTTTTTAAAATAATCATTGGGGAGGGGTGCTGGAGATATGGCTCAGCAATTAAGAGCACTGGCTACTTTTCCAGAGGTCCTGAGTTCAATTCCCAGCAACCACATGGTGGCTCACAACCATCTGTACTGGAATTTGAATCCCTCTTTTGGTGTGCATGAAGACAGGGCACTCAAATTAAGAAAGAAAGAACGAAATCTTTTAAAATATTGAAAAAATAATCATTTGTGGTTTTGCTAACTTTGTTAGGTTTTTAACACTTATGAAAATCCAGCCCTAACAAAACCATGATTTACTTAGGGTTGTTTTCCCTAAGCTTTATCTAAATGTTACACAGAATTTAAAATGACAAGATAAATGAAGGGACAACTGGTAAAGTTGTCCTTCTGGGTGTTAAGCAGCTGAATAGTGGAAGCCTATACCAATGATGATAAAGACTCAAAAAGGACAGCCAATATTTGAACTTTTTCCTCCAAGTTCAGCCCAGACTCAGGGGGATGATAGGACCCCTCTAAGAAGTCACCATATCCTCTTAATAAGCGAGGCCATAAAGGGTGGAGATCAGGTGGTGGGGGAGAAGGAGGGTGGGAGATGAGGGGGCTGGGAGAAGGAAAACCAATGGGGATGCCCCTCTGGGACAAGCTGGAGACCTGTGATGGGGCTCCTGGGTGGATATGAGGGTGACTCTAGCTGAGACTCCTGGCTGTGCGGGATATGGAGACTGAAGTAGCAACCTCCTATAGCCAAGTAGAACTTCCAGTGGAAGGAGGGGGACACCAAGCCACCCATAAATTTACCCTGCCAACAAGATGTGTAGGGACAAAGATAGAACAGAGATTGAGAGACTGTCCAACCAATGCCTAGCCCAGCCTGAGACCAAGGAAGAGAGCCGACTCTGACACTATTAACAATACTCTGCTATGCTTGAAGACAAGAGCCTAGCATAACTGTCCTCTGGGAGACACCACCCAGCAGCAGATCGAAACAGAGGCTGAGACCCAGAGCCAAACATTAGATGGAGCTTGGAGAGTCTTGTGGGAGAGTCTTGTGGGAGAGTTGGTGGAAGATAGAAGGACCTAGAGGGGACAAGAACTGTACAAGACCTACAGAGTAACCTAACCTGGGCCCATGAGGGCTCACAGAGACTGAAGCACCAGCCAAAGAGTATGCATGGGCTGGACCTAGACCCCCTACACATATGTAGCAGATGTGTAGTCATCATGTGGGTCCCTAACAATTAGAGCAGGGGCTATCTCTGACTCTGCTGCCTGCCTTTGGGTCCCTTTCCCTTAGCTGGGCTGCCTTGTCTGGCTTCAGTGGGAGAGGATGCACTTAGTCCTGATGTGATTTGCTATTGAGGGGACAGGGGGAGTTGGTAAGGGGGCTCCCCTTTTCTGAAGAGAAGGGGAGGAGAGACAGGGTAAGAGGAGGGGGGCGGTGATAGGCATGTAAAGTGAATCAATTTTTTTAATTAATAAAAAATAAGAAAAAAATAGAGGCCAAAAAGTCTCCAGAGATTGGAATTGAACCGGTGCACATGTTATAAGAAAAGGAATCACTAAAACACTCGGGCTATCTGCAGTAATACAAAAGTTATCATTGTGTTGGGCTCTACACCATTGGAAACTAGGTGTGTGGGAGATGTGTGTCTTGCCAAAATATAAGACAAAAATATAGTTAAAAACAAGCCCCAAATTAGAGGACTTCTAGGATGACACCCTTCCAGGGTGTACAAAGAAACATATAAAGTAGAAAAAGGAACACGTGTACTCAGGATAGTGGACCACCTCTCTGGGTGGATAAAGGCTTTCTCCTTCCCAGTTGCTATTGTTGAAAATGTGATTGAGATGATCTTAAAATAAATCATGCCGTATTTGGCATTTTAGAAAATATAAAGTCAGACAATGGTGACCACTTCACTTCTAAAGTATGGCGGAGACTTGTGAAAGCTTATGAAGGTCAGGCTACCATGCCTCGTGCTTTTCCTCATCCGGGAAAATAGAATGAGTAAAACCTTTTATCCTTTTGGTTGTTTTGGTTTTTGGTTTTTCGAGACAGGGTTTCTCTGTATAGCCCTGGCTGTCCTGGACTCACTCTGTAGACCAGGGTAGCCTTGAATGCACGGAGATCCGCCTGCCTCTGCCTCCCTGAGGGCTGGGATTACAGGCGCGGGCCACCACCACCCAGCTAAGAATGAATATAACTCTTAAGTAACCTCCTACATCTCAGTAGATCCATGGACCTCCCTCACCAAAGAAACCAAAAACTAATTTTTGAAAAATTGTCCCTCATGTCTAAGGGACTTCTTGCTTGTCCAAGCCCCATCTTTGGAGTTTTCAGTCCATCAGTTCCAACTTCACCAACTGGTACTGATACAGACCTGGAGAGAAGACAAGTTCCAGACCAGCTGAGGAGGTTCTCATCAAATGTGTCTGACCATCAATACAGGCTGCTGGAAAGGCGAAGACCTACTACACTCTAGTCAAAAACCAATCAAGGAGGCACCAACATCCAAAGGAAAAGACGAATGAGGAACATTTGGGCCTTTAAAGTAATTCTACAAAGAGCCTCATGGTACCTTATTACCTCATGGGCAATAATGGTGGTTTGGCTTTGTTTTTATTTTTCTCAGCATATTGCTTATGTTTCTGCAATTGCGAAGCAGAGAATCCTCTAAAAGAACACTTCGGCCCACTTTTTAAAGCCCTTAAACCAATTTAGTCTTAGAGCTCTGCATTTCCGTAAGAGAATCCCTAGCTGCCCCTCTCTCTGAAGTCTAATATATGTACAGTAGATTACTGCTGTACAGAAAATAGAGAGTTTTCAAATAGGTTGCAGGAATGGCCATATATGTCTCCATATTCTTTGCCTATTAACTTAATGATGGGTGAAACTAAGACCTCATTACCTCTTACTATAAAATATGATGTCTGCCAAGTTTTACATTATAGGAATCTCAAAATTCAAACGCAACAACAAAGATGATAATTAAGGACAAGGACATAAGACAGACCTTAAAATGTAGAAACTGGGCACGTGGAGGATTGAGTTCCTGTGTGGGATGGGCAGAGTCTCCAAAAGAGCCCTTTTGAACATTGTTGGTGACAAATAAACACCTGGTCACAAGGAAGATAAGAATGGATGATTTGGGAGAAGCAAGAAGTTGGCAATGTCTAGAAGCCTGATTTTTTTTGTTGTTGTTTGTTTTTGTTTGTTTGGTGGGTGGGTGGTTGGTTGGTTGGTTGGTTGGTTGGTTGGTTGGTTGGTTGGTTTTTCAAGACAGGATTTCTCTCTGTAGCCCTGACTGTCCTGCATCTCACTCTGTAGACCAGGCTGGCCTGGAAGTCACAGAGATGTGTCTGCCTCTGCCTCCCAAGTGCTGGGATTAAAGGCATATGGAGGAAGGCAGAGGCAGGTGGATTGCTATGAGTTTGAGGCCAGCCTGGTCTATGAAGCAAGTCCAGGACAGCCAGAGCTACGCAGAGAAACCCTTTCTCAAAAAAAAAAAAAAAAAGGATAGAAGCCTGCTTGAACTTCCTAGGCTACAAGCTTCTTGAAAGGCTGTTTTCTGATCCAGTGAAGTGGCAAAATGCAGCCTCAACATATCCTCCCGGGTATAGCAAATTCTTTAAGCCATCCAAAGTCCCACTTCTGGCTGTCATTTAATTAACAAGTAGTATTACTTATTTTAATATCATTACTTCACTAGAATGTCGTCTTCTGGAAGGTAAGAGATTTATTTACTGATATTCACCCAAAGCCTTAGCGCAGCCTTAAATTATTCTCTGGCATAGAAAGAATGGACTAAAAGTTTATCAAATGAATTCACTAGAGTAAAAATGTCATTGTTAAAATGCCCTGAAGTGCATGATGCAACGTGGGATCGTTGTAGGAACTTTAACCTGACATGCTTAAATGCTTACATCATTATTGAATCCTTTTGATCTTGGAAAGGTGAGAAAGTAAACATTTTATACAATTTCTGCCTCTTTTATCAGTTTCCCCCCAAGATCTGGTGACCTCTGTACTGTACCTTGAATTCAAATACTTCACACATTCTATTTTTACTAACTAACCCTGTGTGACAGATATACTTTCCCAATATGGCCACAGTGCCTCCTATACCACATGCCTCACTCCAAACAATCAATGTGACCTTGGCATTCCTCTCACTAAGAAATAGACACATGCCACGTCCTCTTCATTTGGGTAGGCTTGTGGCTCTCATTCAATAGATTGCAATGAACAAGTCATAGCATGGCATCCAAGGCCTCAGAGAAGGTGAGGCATCTTCTGACTTACAAGCTAGACCATTCACATTTGGAGCCCCAAGTGCTCTTGTGAAAAACTGTCTACCCTGAAGTTGCTGTATTGTGAGAAAGCCCAGACAGCTGACATCATCAACTGACAGGCAGATCAATGAGCCACTTTGGAGATCCAACCCAGTGCAACCTTCAAATCACTGCAAGTCCAAATGAGCATCAATCTTCCAAGCCCATGCAGAATTTCCCAGTCACCAAATTGTGAGCAAAACAAATTAATTATTTTAAGCTACTAATTTTTAGGATAATCTCTATGCAGCAAAGGTAGCTAAAATATCCTGCTAGCTTCCCATCATCCAATGCTTTGTTTACTTTTTTTTAATGTGTATTGGTGTTTTGCTTGCAAGGATGTCTGTGTGAGAGTGTCAGATTCCCAGGAACTGGAGTAATAAACATTTGTGAGCTGCCATATGGGAACTGAATGCCATATGCTGGGAATTGAACCAGGGTCCTCTGGAAGAGCAGCCAGTGCTCTTAATCACTGAGCCACCTCTCTCGCCCCATAGTTGTCCCTTCTTATCAACAGCATCTACTTAAGTGGGGGAAAAGATAGTTGGTGAAATCATTATCTCAGAGAAATCTAAAGGAAATAGAAGCATAGAAATATGCAGAAAGTTATGTCTGAAATTTTCTGTTGATTTTTTTAAGAAGTAACGATTACTCAACAAAAAAAAAAAGTGCAGCCTAGAGAAAATCTTACCAAGGCTATTTATTTCACTCTTATCTGCAAGATTTACCCTGATAGTCGCAGAATTTCCAGCAGCATTTGCTGACACATGGCTCCCAGCATGCGGTTTCTACCATTTTGCTGAACTGGCCAGTTCGAATTCTTCCTCAGTATTCCCTTATTATGTGAATTGTGCAAAACCATGGGTAGAAAGCAGTTTCTGTGCTGTTATCGAAAAAGATCACATAAGATTATGCACAGTGTTGCAAGAAAAAAGAATATTAAAATAAAAAAGGTCTTCATGTAAAGTATTGATATCTCAGAGCAAATATAAAAAATAAATAATTTTATGTCTTATAAACCTGGACTCTTTATGTTATGGGCTAGGTAGGCTATATTTTGTTGTTGTTGTTTTTTGAGACAGGGTTTCTCTGTGTATCCTTGGCTGCCCTGGACTCACTTTGTAGACCAGGCTGGCCTCGAACTCACAACGATCCAATCTGCCTGCCTCTGCCTCCCGAGTGCTGGGATTAAAGGGGTACACCACCACACCCAGCATAGGTAGGGTATCTTAAAATCACTTTTAAAAATATCCCAAACTTTTTCTCCAAGGATTCGTCTTCAAAATGGTTGAAGTGACTGAATTGCACTGTATCCAGTCTTTATACTCTACCCTGTGTGAAAATTCATCCTTGATTTCTAAGATTAACAGCATAATTGGACCCTTATCATTTCTTCTGCATTCTCACCCTGTCTTCCTATTGCTGCAAAGAAGCACCATGAGCAAAAAACAAGTTGAGTAGGAAAAGGTTTATTTGTGTTACACTTTCAGATCATAGTCCATCATTGGAGAAAGTCAGGACAGGAACTCAAGAAGGGCAGGAACCTGGAGGCAGGAGCTGATACAGACACCACGCAGGGTGCTACTTACTGGCCTGCTCCTGTGGCTTTCTTATAGAGCCCAGGACCATCAGCCCAGGCATGGTACCATCCACAATGAGCTGGGCCCTCCCACACCAATAACTAAGAAAATGTCAGATTTTATTAAGGCATTTCTAAAGTGTGAGGTTCCCTTTTCTCAGATAACTCTAGCTTGTGTCAAGTTAACAAAAACAAAAATCATCAACCAAAGCACTTGGATTAGGGTAATAATAGTAAGAAGAGAGAGATTTGGAAAATGCCAAAAGATAAAAGCAGACAAAATACACACAATATGATGACTAACTCAATGGGGGAATAAGAGAAAAGAATGAAGACTTAGGTCTTCTTCTGCTCTGAGTAAGTTGGTCAGTGGAAGTAAATCCACCAAGTAAAACAAATAAGAAGTAGAATAGCAATGGGATACAGGACAGCGGTAATTCAGTTTTTAAACCTGACTGTGATTTTACAGTACTGTGGTAGAGAAACAACTTGCACCTATATCATCATACATAAACTAGACATAATCAGGGTACCACAAGGTGAGCATCATGTAGCTGCAGGAAGAAAGCGAGCTAAATGTAAAGCCACACAGAGAGAAAATCAGAACCAGTTAATAAAAATGACTTGGAATGACACAGCACACGCATACATATGTATTTATATGTGTATCTAAATATATAATCTCAACAAATATGTCCAAAGATAAAACCAAACTTCAAGGTGCAAGGGTGTTGATGGAGCTGAGCTTTGGAAATGAAGCACTCCGTGGTAAGCACGCAAAGGTGAGATGGATAGCCTTCAGCATGAAGATCGTCTAGGATGTGCATGTGGGCGCGCGCGCGCGCTTGTGTATGTGTGTGTATCACAAGCCTGCCCAACTAGAACTCTGAAGTGAAAGGATTAACCTGCAGCCACTGGCAGGCTCCATATGGCTGCAAGAAGTATGCTAAGGATAAGCCCACACAGAGGAAAGCAGTAGTGAATACTAAACTCAATGCAAGTACAACCTGCTGTGGCTGCAGTTCCCCTACCCAGACTTAAAAAGTCTTCTCGCTTACAGAGCCTTTTAAGTACAGGACACAAAAGCAAAGAGGTCTGGCTTCTTGCCGGTTTTCATCTTTTGTGTTTCTTATTATTTTTGAGACAAAGTCTTGCTGTGTAGCCCTGTTTGACCTGGAAATTTCTATGTTGTCCAGGCTGGACTCACACTAACAGAGATCTGCCTGCTTTTGCTCACCAAGTGGTGGAAATAATGGTGTATGCCACCATACCTAGCATTTCTTTAAAAAAAAAAGATATAATTAATTAATTATATGTAGTTATATATAATATGTTATATATAATTAATATGTCATCATATCAATTAATTTGTGTGTGTGGACAACTGTCTGTGTGCAAATAGAGGTCAGAAGAGGGTTTTAGGTTTCACAGAATTGGAGTGAGCGATGCTTGTGGGATGTTGGTGAAGGTCAAGTTCATTGCATATGTGGTGGGATCTGAACTTCAGGCCTCATGATTGCCCAGCAAGTACCCTTAACTGTTGGGCCGTATCTCCAGCCCACAGGTGTTGTTTATTTGAGGTAGCTTACTGTGCTTTGTTTGGAGAAACTAGATACCTGCAGAAGGAAGAAAAAAAGAAAAAAAATGATAATGCTGCCAAAGTTACATTTAAAAGAATGATGGAGAATAGCTATTTCTACAAACTCTTGGAGAATGAGTGAATTGTGGTATTAAAATACAACCTGGTATCTCATTCTTGCTCCATCAAACCTAGCCATATGACCTTGAAAAAGCTTTTAATTTTTCTAAGTGTTCGTTCTTTCATCTGTAAACTGACAATTATAACAGAATCTTTCTCATAGACTGAATGGCTACAGTAACACATAAAGGGTTAAGCTTGGTGGGTGGTTCTGCATAGATGTCCAACACTGATCTCTAAACCTTCTTGGCCTGCATGTGCTTACTTCAATAAACTGATGATGACTGCCCATTTATCAACCGGTTTTCATATCTGCCTAAATCAGTTCTCCATAGTAAAAAGTCAGAGACTGAGGCATTATTTTTTGTTTTGTTCTTCCTCAATGATTCTTAAATCAAGTGTTTTCCAATCACAGGCCTAAAGTAAGTGTGTGTGTGTGTGTGTGTGTGTGTGTGTGTGTGTGTGTGTGTGTGTGTGTGTGCATACTCGATGGGGGGAGAGGGAGGGAGAGAGTTTCAACTTTTAAGGTGAAAGAAGAAGAAACTATGCTGATAATAAAGATTCAAGATGACAAATTTCCTTGTTGGTGCATGAGACCGAATAAAATTAATCTTTTTGCCAGGCTGTCTGGCTCTGCAGTAGTGAAACTAAAACTGTGTGACAGAAGGCCATATGTGTGGGCAGATCTGTAACAAGGGATTAAAGGGTCTGAGCACGAGCACTCTGCCTCAGTTCTTTTCAGTGCTTCAAATACTGTGGGCGAATTCTATCGTTTCCACTTACTTTACTAATCGCTCATAATTGAAAATTGTTCTGAAAGTGTCTTTGGGTTTTCTGCAATTTGAGCTGCTTCTTGAAAACCTGAGAGAGGGTAACTGGTTTGGACATAATACAAGTCAGGATTAGTTTTAAAAATAAGAGAAAAACCTCAGTTTCTTCAGCTTCTAATTATATTTTCTCTTTCAATTAAAATATTCCAGAAAACCATTAATCTATTCTTTCAAGGTACAGCCCAATGCCTCATATTTGGTAAAAAATACACAATCACAAAGTTAAAACAGCCCCAGCAGGACTACATAGTGAGACCCTGCCTCCGAAAATAAATAAATACCCCCAACATTCCCAAGCCCAGTATAATTTTATTTCCCTTGCCTTTAAAGAAGGCCCAAGGCATAGAGTAAAATCATCACATGGGCAGGACAGGAAGCCCTTGGTCTTCCTTCATTCCACAGAGACACAGATTCACACAGATACCAACTAATGCCATCTGTGAGATGCCCAGACATCAGGGTCCTGCTCCCTTTACCAACCACTTTAAAGCCTGTGGAAAAATGTCTGGTACCCTCATCATAGTCTCTCTGCCCAGTAGAGTGCAGTGTTATGGGGAAGACATTCCTAATTCTTAGCTCCGTGCTTATCCCTAGAGACGGAAAGAAACCACTGAGCTGTGTGTGTATTGAAAGTTTCAACTTTCTATGGGGTTGACTGAGAATACATGCTTGCGCCTTGACTATCAAGAGCACCGATAGAGGTTGTTGCAGTCTAGGGAGCTCCTGTGCACCCCTAAGAACAAAAGTGAGCTCAGAAGTCTGCTGTTGCCATACAGGACTCAAGAGAACAACAGTCAGAAGCGGCCTTCACTTCAAGGGAGAGAAGCGAGTATATCATAACCTAACAGCTAACCTTTCAGGCTTTGCGCTGAGACACTGGCTTGTACCGAGCTTGACTTGGGAGCTGACAGCACCCACCAAAGTTTAGAGTCTTTGAGCTGCTGAGGGCAAAAAGGCTTAGAAGGCACGCCGGGCACCTTCAGATGATAGATAGAAGAGCAGACAGACACAGAGAGAACTTGAGATTTTACTTCCTGCAAACAACAACCTGGCAAATCCTCTGGCTTAAGTGCCTACACCCATGCATGTAGAGAAGGCATATTCACACACACGAAGATTTGAAGCCTCTAGAATCTTTTGTCCATGATGATCAGTTAAGTCTTTAACCCGTGTGAGCCCTATTCATAATGACTGAGAGCAGTGGTTGCCTGTTAAAATGCAAATACTAACCCAGGATTGCCAGAATCCTATAGAGGCAGTTGAGGGGGCTTGCAGGGTTGAGAAAAGGAGTTTTTCAAAGTGCTAGAATCTGAATCTATAGAAAATAGAAGTGTATGAAGTATAAGAAAGGTATAGCTGACATGAAAATGCTCCATAATCTCATAAAATGAGCAAAATTAAATGCATACTTATATATGAAAGAATCAAGGAACTATTTTAGAACCAAAATATGAAATAAATAAGAAATTTGCTAAAGAAGTTTGACATCAGACTTGATCAAGTAGAATAAAGAATTGGTGAATTTGAAGATGAAATTATCTCATTTGAAGTTAACTCATAAAAAGAAGAAAATGAAAATGAGGGAACAGAATCTAATGTTAGATATATGTAGCTCTCCCTTCCTCCTCATCAAAGAAGATTCTGCAGAAGACAGAAACTGTTACAGAAAGGCACACTGGTCAAGATGCAGAGGCCCCTAATTGATACATGGACAATAGAGTCCTTACCCAGAAGGCTCAGGAAACATTATGAAGGAAGAAGCAAATTGTAATAAGCAGAGGACCCAGGATAACTGCTGCAAGATATTGTGTTTGATGTACCATAGGAAACTGCACCCATGAAATCTCAACAATATGGCTGTCTAAATAAGAGCTGAAAAAAAATAAAAGAAAATACCGTGTGGAAGAGAGAACTCTCACAAGGCCCCACCCCCAGATGAAGAGCTACAGGCAATTAATAACTCCTTTCTTCAATTTTTCCACCCTGTATCTCTAGGATTCTGGCAATTCTGTGTTAGGATGTGCGTTTTTGAACAGCTACCTCTCTCAGTCACTATGAACAGGACTTAGACAGGTTTTAAAAAACAACAACAACTAACCAGTCATCATGGGTAAAATATTCTACAGGCTTTTTGTTGTTGTTTTTTACAGAGCTGAGGACCGAACCCAGGGCCTTGCGCTTGCTATAATGTGATCTGGTGCCCTCTTCTGGTGTATGAGCAGAATACTGTATAAAGTATAAATAAATAAATCTTTCTTTAAAAAAGATCCTACAGGCTTCAAATCTTTGTGCGAACATGTCTTCTCTGCCTATATGACCTTAGGCATCTATCTCAAAGGAATTACCTTTTTTGGTGGTAGGAAGTAACGATCTCAAGTTTTTTCTGGGTGGGAGAATCGGTCTTCTCCAGGGACAGGTCTCCTGAGAGGCTATCCAAACCTAAGCAGTCAGACTAAAGTACATATGCACATGAGCAACACCAAATGAACTCAGAACGCTGTATCTATAAATGTATATGTAAATATGTAACAATAATAACTAAAGAACAAAGGGCCATGAATTTGTGAAGAAGTGACTGCCTGTGGGAGAAGCTGGAGTTGGGGGGAATGTTGTGAATATAGTACTCACATATGAAATTCACAACATGGCTTATAGAATACCATCAAATGGAAAAATATATGTTTCACGGGAGTTTTAGACAAGAAAGAAAGTAGAAAAAAACTTTAAAGAAACACACACACATACACACACACACACACACACACACTTATAGCAAATCCTGATAACTAAAATCCCATATCTGGAAATGTTTTAATTCAGAAATGAAGACAAGGACAATCCTAAGTGCACCATCATTGGATTTTCCTTATGAAACATGCAAAGTTGAAATGAACAATAAGGAGCACACGAGAGTGCAAAGTTTTATGACCAGGAAAACTATATAGACAAGTACATAATGTTGTGATACTGTAATGGTGCTGCTCAGATCACTTTTGGTCATTGCACAGAAATTAAAAGACAAAAGTCTAACCTATAACTACAAATTATGTTCAGTGGTCAGTGATATAAAAGATTTAAATTAGAATATGGATAACAGAGATAGAGATGGGAAAGTGAGGGTTTTGTGTGTGATTAAAGTTAAGTTGTAGTCTGCTTAAAATAGCGTTCTATAATTATAGATATTTTATGTAAATCCCATGGTAACCACAAGGAAAATATATAGAGAGTAAAATGAGAAAAGAATCACATCCCCCCCCCCGAAAAAAAAGGAATCAAAGATCATCACGACAAAATAAAACAAAAGCATAAAGAATACTGTATCAAGGGGAAGAATGACAAGCCCTACAAACTAGAAAATAATGAGCAAAGACTTTCCCGAGCAATAACTGCATTAAATGATAATGGATTAAAAGTGCCAATTGAGTGACAGAAGATGACTGAATGGATTTTAAAAATCAATATCCAATTATACACTGTCTACAAGAGACCCAATTCATAGTCACAGGCTGACAGGCAAGGGCTAGAAAAAAAATATTCAAACCATAACAAAAAGAAGGTACAACGGGCCATAATTAGGTAAACCAGAACAGACTCGTGAAAATTGTCAAATAGGAAAACAGAGTTATTATACCACAATAAAAGTGTGAGTTAACCAGGAGATTAAACAATGATAAATATGCATGCACTACTATGAGAGCATCTAAATTTGTTAAGAAATGAAGAAAGAAGTGACAGTGATAAAAATAACAAAATGGGATGTCAAGAGACTTCGGGAGATCGATAGGAAACAGAGATCCTAAACAACATTATAGACCAAAAGGGCCTAAGCATACAGAACAGTCCACCAAACCATAGCAGAAGATACGCTCTTCTTAGGCACATATGGAACATTTTGTATACACATAGAGTATGTGTTATGTCACTGAAGAAGTCGTAAAATGTTTAAGAAGATTGAAAACACACCAAGTATCTTTTCTAACCCTAAGGATAAGATTGCAAATAAATTGTAGAAGGAAAATGAACAACTGTGGGGGATAAAATGACAAAATAGCAAACACTCGCAGACTTAGAGAATAAATTCAGGGTGGTAATAGAAAGTATTCTAAGAAACATAAAATAGAAGACACCAAAAACATATATATTGTAGCCAAAGCAATAGTAGGAGTTCAATTGATAATGATGAATACAAAGATGAACACTCACATTATAAATGAGAAAATAAATCAAACAATCTAAATCCTCACCTCCAAAAAGTTGATGCTTAGATTCCCAGTGTCTGGGAGGCTGAGGCAAGGGGATTGTGAGTTCTGTGAGTTCTAACCCAGTTCTCTGGGCTACCTGAGTCCATCTCCACAAAATCTGAAGGCCAAAGTTAGTTGAAGAGAAGGAATAAATGAGATTAGAAATAACACACATGAAATGGAGAAGTGACCGCTAGCAGGTAAGCCAGTGCAGTTAGGTGGGTTTTTTCTAGGTCCACAAAATTGACAAACTCTTAGCTCGAAAAAGAGAAGGCTCAAACACATAAAAGAAAAAATTTAGGAGATGAATCACTATTGAGCCACAACAATACAAAGGTATAAGGGACTACAGAAAATGTATAACAATAAATCAGAAAGTTGAAGAAATTAATAAATTCCTAGAAACATAAAGCCCACTGACTGAATTATGAAGAAGCAGAAAATACGCCAGATTTATAATAGTTAAGGAGATTACATGAACAATCAAAAATCTCCCAAAAAAGTAAAGCCCAAGACCAGATGGCTTCAGGAGGGGCCATAATTCTGAAAAGAAAAAATAAATTCTGGCTGCCATAACCATAAATTTTGAAATATCAAAATTCCTAAAACGTCTAAACTCTGGAAAACTCAAAGCATTACTGTTTTTAATACTAACTGGGAATATAAAAATGTTACTTTTGACTGAAAATTTGTACTTTCCAGAATAAAGTAAATTGCAAGGCACATCTTTTTCTATCATAGACAGGCTTCTTTGTTCACTTTTTTGTTCAATTTTATTTTTATTAATTTATTCTCTCATATACTACATGCTAACCACAGTTTCCCCTCCCTCCTTCGGTCCCCCACCTCCTCCTTCCCTCCCCCCACCTCCTCCCTCCCCATCCACTCTTCATCCATTTCTTCTCAGAAAAAGGCAGGCCTCCCAGGGATGTCAAGCAAACATGGCATATCAAGTTGCAATAAAATTACACACAACCTCTCATATTAAGACTGGAAGGAGGAAAAGGGTCCCCAAAGCAAGTAAAAAGATCAGAGACAGCCCCTGCTCCCCCGTTAGGAGTTCCACAAGAACACCAAGCTACACAACCATTACATATATGCAGGGGGCCTAGGCAGACCCATGCAAGTTCCCTGACTGTAGATTCAGTCTCTCTGAGTCCCCTATGAGCCCAGGTTAATTGATTCTGTGAGTTTTCTTGTGGTGCCCATGACCCTTCTAGCTCCTATAATTCTTCCTCCCCCTCTTCATCAGGACTCCACAAACTCCCCCTAATGTTTGGCTGTGCTTTCTTGATGACAGTTGGTTGCATGGACATAAGAGCTACAAGTAGATGAACCATATTCATAGTTAAAAAGAAAACAGAGTATGTGAATGCATGCGACTATGGATATACTTTTGTACATTTAGATGTGTAACTGTAGTTGTCTGACATATTGGAGTGAACAAATCAAAAACCTTTGATGAGATTAATAAAAAGCCATGATAAATTACCAGAGCATATGCACCTGGGCAAAGAATAAAAATCAGAAGAAATTTGATCTTTCCTAAATACAGATGTGTAAAAGTGACATCTCTTCATCTATTAGGAAAGTTTAAACATGTTCACATACAGAACGTCAATGATGTGATAATGTATTTTTATCAAACCAAATCTTGTCTGCTCTAACCTCTTACCTGAGGAGCCTGCCTCAACTAGGGCAGACATTTTCTCCACCTAGTTCATTCAGATGCATAGTAATGCCACAGCCAAACACAAAACAATGGTCTCCCAGGTCTATAGGTATTCATCCCACCTGACATGGTGCATCTATCTTGTGTAAACTTGGAAATTAACAAATGCCTTCCTTAAAACTTGGATTTCGGGGCCTGGAGAGATGGCTCAGTGGTTAAGAGCACTGTCTGCTCTTCCAGAGGTCCTGAGGTCAATTCCCAGCAACCACATGGTGGCTCACAACCATCTATAATGAGATTTGGTGCCCTCTTTTGGCATGCAGGCGTACACGCAGGCAGAGCACTGTATACATAATAAACAAATCTTTAATAAACAAACAAACAAAACTTGCCTTTCAAGCTAAGGCGTGATTGCACACGCCTTTAATTCCAGCATTCGGGAGGCAGAGACAGGTGGATCACTGTGAGTTCGAGGCCAGCCTGGTCTACAAAGCAAGTGCAGGGCAGCCAGGGCTAACACAGAGAGACCCTGTCTTAAAAAAGAAAAACAAGACCTAGGGGAGGGGAATAGGGTGAAAGCGAGAGGGAAGGAGGAACAGGAGGATACAAGTGATGGAATAACAACTGAGTTGTAATCTGAATAAATTAATAAAATTAAAATTAAAAAAAAACTTGACTTTATTCTATTGTGTGCCTCCACCACTGGAGACTGTAATTTTCACCTTTTGGGATTCTAAACATTTGAGATTTGACCTTTGAGGCTTTCAACATTTCTGATTATGACATTTGGGGTTGTGTCATATTTGAGCCTATAAAACATTTTAAAAGGCTGATTATCTAAATTGTGCAAAAAAAAAAAAAAAAAAAAAAAAAAAAAAGAAACCAAAGCATGACTTCCTGTTACAGTTTGAGTAGAATAAGTACCACACAGGTTCTTATGTTCAATGATTTGTCCCCAGCTGGTGGCACTTTTGGAAGAAGGTGAAGCTTTATAAAATGGGATCTATGGGGCTGGAGAGATGGCTCAGTGGTTAAGAACACTGACTGCTCTTCCAGAGGTCGTGAGTTCAGTTCCCAGCAACCACATGGTGGCTCACAGCCATCTATAATGTGATCTGGTGCCCTCTTCTGGCCTGCAGGTGCATGTGCAGGCAGAGTACTGTATACATAATAAATAATAAATAAGTAAATAAATAAAATGGGATCTAGCTTTAGGAAGTAGGTCATAAAAGGGGTTGTTTAAAGATATCCCTTCCTCCAATTCCTGTCCAGCATCTCCATGATCAGCTGTGTTCTTGTCCTGTGCATAATCTGAGACTAAAAATGGTCAAGTTTTTATCTGTTTTGTATGCCCAGTGCTAGAAAACAAAGTCAGGAACGTGTGCTGCTGGGCAATAGTCTGCCAGCTGAGCTACTCCTGCAGTTCATCTACGGTACCTTCTTACAGAGATAGAGAAAAGCTCTAAAATACATATGAAACTTCAAATAACTCTGATTAATCACAAAAGAATTCGGGCATAAACTCTTGCTCTTTTTTTCTTGAGAAAGAAAAAAAAACCATCTGGAGGTTTTACATTTTTTGTTTTAAAACATATTATAAAGCTACAGCAATCAAGACAGTTTGGTACTAACTTAAAGTAGACATCTATGTCAGAGGAGCTGAGTAAAAACCCAGGAATAAAACTAAGTATATATCATCAACTGGGCTTCAACAATGGGGACCGGGTAGTCTCTACAGATATGGAGAAAACTAGATATCGCATCCAAAAGGATGAATATATAGATCAGTAGTGAAAATTAAATCAGAAGGACTGCCACTGGCAGCTGATGGAACAGATGCAGAGATTCCCCAGCCAGACATTAGGCAGTAATCAAATTTGAGAGCTCCATTGGGTCCTTCCCCTTGGAGCTCAGGGAACCCACAGAAGAGAGAAAGGAAGAATGGTAAGAGACAAACAGAACAGAGGACACCAGGAGAACATGGCTCACAGAATCAACTAAGCAGGGCTCACAGAGACTGACATGGCAGTCATGGAGCCTACATGGGTCTATCCTAGGTCCTTTGCATATACATTGTGGTTGTTTAGCTTGGGGTTTTGTGGGACTCCTAACAGTGGAAGTGGGGGCTGTCTCTGACCCTTTTGTCTTCTCTTGGGAACCCTTTCCTTGCACGGAGTTGCCTCACTCAGTCTTGATGTGAGGGTCTGTGGCTAGTCTTACTGCCTCTTGTAATGCCATATTCAGTGGATATCCAGGGAGGCTTGCTCTTTTGTAAAGGGAAACAGAGGAGGAGTGGACTGAGGGAAGTGGAAAATGGGCTGGGGAGAGCGGTGGGAGGAGAAACTGCAGCTGAATGTTGAAAACAAAAAGAAAAAAACTCAAAGTCATTAAACAAAGAAAAACTCAATCTGAATGTAAAATAGGCAAAGGAATGGAGTAGACATTTTTTCCAAAGATATATGAATGGAAAATGAGAACACTAAAAGATGAACTTCACTAATCATCAGAGGAAATGTAATTCTAAACCACAAGATATATTCTGTGCTTAAGATGACCATTATGAAAGAAAGGAAAGAAGGAAGGGAGAGAAGGAGGGAGGGATGGAGAGAGAGAGGGAGAGAGAGAGGGAAGGAGCAAAACCCAGAAAATAATAAGTATTTGTGAGGAAGTGAATGCGTTGCAAAGTTTTCATCCTATTGTTCAGAATATATAATTTTATACAATGTAGAGGCACTTAAAAATTTAAAATACAGCTCTCATGTTATTCACCAATCATACTTCTGGGGGGTTTCCCCCAAAAAGAATTGAAATAAGCAATGTGGAAAGATATGTGCATTCCTATCTTCACAGTAACATTATGCACAATAGCCAGAAGGTAGAAACAAATGAAATGTCCACTGACAGATGAGCAGGTGAAGAAAATATGCCGTGTACACACAATAGGACATTATTCAGCTATCCAAAGAAGGAAATGCTATTATCCTATGGGTGTGGTGAACCTTGAGAAATTATGCAAAGTAAAATATTCCAGTCACAGAAGGACAAATGCTACATGACCCCCCCTTGTAAGATGGATCTAAAGTCCACAAACTGTGGAGAGAGAGAAGACAGGTGCCTGCCAGTGGCTTGAGGTAGAAAGAAATGCAGCTGCTACTCAGTGAGCTAATAGCTTCAGTTATGAAGAGGAAAGAGTACCGGAGAGCTCCCTTAGCACATTATGCTGATAGGCATACCGAACTAAGCCTTTCAATGTTTTAAAGAGAGTAAACAGCTGAGAGTAGTTATATGGTTTTCTAACAAGAAAAATTAAAAGGATAAATGGCTAGAGATTTAAGAAGAAGTAAGGGTATATGATAGTCCCAGGCACAGAGGCAAGTCCTATATGGTAATGCTGTAGTGTCATTTAGGGCCTAGGACCTATTTTTCTGTTCTAATGTTGGTATGGTACAGCTTCAATTTTCCGAATCCCATCATGGTCAAAGATGACTCCTGTAGCTGAAGGCACACAACTTAGACTCTAGGTTTGCAGAAAGGAGGAGAATTAGGGGAAGACAACAGGTTGCTCTTCCGGCCTGGCACAGCCCTTCAAAGATGTCTTCTCTGCAGTACCACAAGGTGCTTATTCCATGCCACCATAGTGAAGTTCAGGATGGCTGAACATCAGTCTGTCTGTTATGCACATCACCACTTTCTGTGACGCTAGGTCCTATTACTAAAAAAAAAAAAAAAAAAAAAAAAATTCAGGAAAGGTCTTACAGGGCTCATCTAGCCTATAGAATTAAATGTTCCATATTCTTTACATTATACATTGCTATTTGCACTATGATCTAGGAGCCTTAGCCCCCTTGTGATGAATTTATCCCGACATGAAAATCGTCCTGACTCTGGTGATAAGCCTTTACACAGAAGCATATCCCAGCTGTTAAGAATGCCTTGCCTATACCAATTGACACACCAACATAAATAGGGAAAATCTCATAAGGCCCTAACCCTACTAACCCTAGATAAAGAGCTATAAGCAACTGATGGCTGCCGAGAGAGAGAGAGAGAGAGAGAGAGAGAGAGAGAGAGAGAGAGAGAGAGACAGACAGACAGACAGACAGACAGACAGACAAACAGAGACAGACAGAGAGACAGACAGAGAGACAGAGAGATGCACACACTCCTAACAACGATAATAAAGAAAAGTATCAACTTGAGGGAGTGCACAGGAAGGGTTTGAGGTAAGGTAGTTGGGAGAGGTTGGACAGAGGAAAGGATATAATTCAATTAAGATCATATACAAAATTAAAAATAAAATAATAAAATATCCTTCCTAAAAATTAAAAAACCCAACTGATTAATAAAGAAAGCATTGTCTATATTGAGCAGGTTCCATTAACCCCACTTTGTTTTTCTAGAAAACTTTTAGCAACAGACCAGTACTGATGGAGTGAAAATGTGACCGTGGGGGAAAATGGAAGGGAGGGAGGAATGGGAGGATGCAAGGGATGGGATAACAATTGAAATGTAATATGAACAAATTAATAAAATATGTTTAAAAAGAAAATGTGACCGTGAACTGGAGCACACCACCAGGAAAAACGTTGTCATTCTAAGACTCACAAACTGAAGAAAACGGATGATTGATCTAATTTCCTCAGGGTTCTCCCTCCCTTGTCACCTCATCCCCCATGTGTTTGTGTTTTTGTGTCTGTGTGTCTCTGTGTGTGTCTATCTCTCTGTCTCTGTCTCTCTCTGTCTCTGTCTCTCTGTCTGTCTGTCTGTCTCTCTCTCTCTCTCTCTCTCTCTCTCTCTCTCTCTCTCTCTCTCTCTCTCTGTGTGTGTGTGTGTGTGTGTGTGTGTGTGTGTGTGTGTGTCTACAGTGAATAAACGGAGGTCAGAGAACTACATCATGTCTATCTTTGTTGTACACTGCTGCACACTGTTAGCTGGCTTGCAAGCTTCCAGGGATTCTCTTGCCTCCCATTCACCAGTAGGGGAGGAGTGGGCTTAAAGACTCTTGCATTGCTACCTTGGGATTTTTATGTTGGTTCTCAGTATCCAAACTCAGGTCCTCAGGTTTTCAAAGCACGTGATTTACCCACTCCATTGAACCTTCTCAGTAGTGTTCGGGTTTATTTTTGTAAATTGGCTCAGATTCTTCTGATAGCCTAAGGATTTCAGTTGTTGATAATTCTTTTTTTTAATTTTTAATTTGTTCACTTTACATCTCAATCATAGCCCCCTCCCTTGTCACTTCCAGGTCCCACTCTCTCTCTCTCTCTCTCATCCTCTCTCTCCTAGTCCTCACAAAAAAGGAGCCCTCCTCCCTATCATATGACCTTAGCCTATCAAGTCTCATCTGGACTGTCTGTATCCTCTTCCTCTGTGGACTGGCAAGGCCGCCCTGCCAGGGAACATGAGCAATGTGGGGGTGGGGGGGCAGAGTCCATGTCAGAAGTAGTCCCTACTCCTCATATTATGGGACCCAAAAGGAGACTGTGCTGCCTATCTACTACATCTGAGCAGAGGGATAATTCTCTTACAACTCCACTGGCTTCACTCCACACATGCCCAACTAAAGTGAACAAATGTGTTTTCTGACCTATATTACAATGTGAAGAAGTTTTTGCTTGTCTTTTTATCTGAATTGCTTCATATTCAGGAGGAATCCAAAATTTTGGCATTTTCCTGGAAGGCAGAGCTACTTCCTTTCTACATAATTAAGAATACTAGATTGGACTAGAGATGATGGCTCGGCAGTTAAGAGCACTATTCTTCCAGAGGACCCAGGTTCACAGACAACACATGCAGTAAAATCACAAATTCACATAAAAATAAATAAACCATTTTTTAAAGTACTGAGTTATAGTGTTCAGTGTCCCTTTAGCTTAAATCTAAGTAGATGACTACAATGCACCAACAGATGGACTTGTCAGTCTAACCACACTTTGAACTAGAAGCAACATTATGCACATCTTCTCATTGGGTGATGTCTGTCTTACTTTTCTATTGCTGTGACCAAAACACCAGGACAAGAGCAACAAATAAAAGAATACATTTAATTGGGCTTACCATTTCCAAGGGTTAGAGTCCATGATGGTGGAACACAGGCATAATGACAGGAGTAGCTGAGGGGTAGCACTGATCCATATGCAGGAGGCAAGAGTGCACACTGGGAATGCATGGGTCTTTTGAACCCTCAAGGTCTGCTATCAGCTACACACCTCATGCACAGGGCCAAGCCTCCTGATACTTCCCAAACAATTTCACCAGTTGATTTCAAGTATTCAAATATATGAGCCTATGGGGACATTCTCATTCAAAGAATCTTTTTTAGTCAGTATTCTCTATAGTAACAGAACTTATAGAGTGAGTGTGTGTGTGTGTGTGTGTGTGTGTGTGTGTAAGAGAGTGAGGAGGGGGGAAGAGAGAGAGGAGGGATGGATGGAGGGAGGGAGAGAGACAGAGACAGAGACAGAGGATTTATTAGAATGACTTGCAGGCTGCAGTCCAGCTAATGCAAACAACGGCTGGCTGTGAATGAAAGGTCCAAGAATCCAGTAGGTGCTCAGTCCACAAGGCTGGATGTCTCAGCTAGTCTTCAGTATACATTAGAATCCCAAAGAAGGAGGCTGTAATGCCAGTGAAGGAACGGATGTGCTAGCAAGGTAAGAGCAAGTAGGCAAAAAGCAAAAGCTCCCTTCCTTCATATTCTTATGTAGGCTCCCAGTAGAAGGTATGGCCTGGATTAAAGGTGTGTCTTCATGCATCGAGAACTGAAACAAAGGCCTGTGTCTTCCTACTGCAGAGATCTGAAACTAAAAGTGGATCCACCCACTTCAAATCATGCAGCAGAAAGTCCCTCACAGGTGTGCCCTCTATTTCTGGATTCCAGGTAAATCCAGATGTGGTCAAGTTGACAACCAAGAATAGCCCTCACAAGTCCACCACTTGTTAACTAGACACACAATCATATCTCATTATGCACTGATTAATTTCCAAATGAGAACAATAACCAGGTCAACATAACACCTAAATATAATATAACTATCTCTCATACAATAGCAAATGCATTTTATATTTACCCAGGTCATAATTACACCTAACATGATATAACTATCCATCATACAAACACAATGTATTATAAATTTAGAATAGGTAGCAATGTCCCTTGAAGACATTCTTTTAGTATCTCAAACAAAAATATGATAACCACTGATATTCTCTAATCGGTGTTACATCTCATGACAAAGAAATTAAGAAAAACTCCCCAAATATCTGTACAAATGCATGCTTAACAAAATGTGACAGAAACACACATCTCAACTATAATCCTTAGTTCTGTAACTGGTCATGTGGCCTTAGCTGGCACTTATAACCACTTTCTTCTACTACCTATTCTGCATTTCTTCCACCCTTGGCAAGAACCCCAGCTGGCCTTGTCTCTTCTAGCATGCTTTTTTTTTCAGCACAGGAGTGACTCATATCTTCATTCCTGACAGGTCTGTGTCCTTTGTCATCCTGTTTTTATTAAGCTGTTGCAGTTTCCCATTGATTTTAATCACAGGACACAGTGACACCAATAGATGCCCTAAAGGATCACCTGCACTCCAGACATAACATTTCTTACCTCCCGTGTGGAGAAGCAATCTAATTACCTCTTGGTAAACTAGATCAATCATCCTCCTAACACTGTTGTGATTCCTTCCTTAGCCTGTTGGCTTAAGTGCATCAGAAGCCCACAGCAGCCAGGGGGAAGGCTGAGCCTCCAGGTCAATGGAATGCTTGTTGTGGCTCCTGGCAGGAGTGCTCCCCACTTGGGAACCAAAATTTCTAGGTGAACAGAACTTAAGTTGCAGGAACAAGAAGTAAATTATTTTCTTAGTGGGTCACTAGGGGTGATAGTGAATGAAATGATTTGCTTTCCCACCCCTTGATCAGCAGACCCAGGGATCCTGGCTATTGGAGAATCCATACCAGGCAGGCAGATTGCTGTGAGTTCGAGGCCAGCCTGGTCTATAAAGTGAGTCCAGGACAGCCAAGGCTACACAGAGAAACCCTGACTCCAAAAAAAACAAAATAAAATCTACTCAAATCACCATATTCTACTCCTTAGTCCTATGGGCTTGTAGCCACAACATAATGCAAAAATACATTCAGTTCAACTTCAAAAGTTCCCATAGTTTATTACAATCTCAGCACTGTTTAAAAGTAGAAAGCTCAAAATCTCTCCTGAGATTCATACAATTCTTAACGGAAATCTCATGTAAAATCAAAATAAAAAAGCAGATCACATGCTTCCAACATGCAATGGCACAGAATATGCATTATCATTCTAAAAGAGTGGGAAGGGAACATAGTGATGAAACACTGGACCAAAGCAAGACTGAAAACCAGCTACATCTCAATGTCTGATGTCACAGTGCTCTTCAGACCTCCCTCCTGTTTCCACTTTGTTGACAGCAACACACTTGACTCTATTGATCTGGTTCCACACCAGCTCTGCAGCTCTCCCTGGCAGGTATCCCATGACTTGGACATCTCCAACATCTTGGTGTCTCCAAGGCAACCCAGGCTTCACCTTCACAGCTTCATGCAATGGCCTCTCTGGGCCTCCATGCAGGGACACCCCTGATAGATGCATGGCCTCAGTGGCTCTCCTTAGTTGTAGAGAGAGATTCAATACCCCTTCTTGTAATCTTGACTCTGAAGCCAAAGCTGCCAAGATGTTTACTTGCTAGAGCTAGAACACGGCCCCCTCATTCAAATACCTTTTCAACCAGCTTTCTGTTCTTGATGCTTTCCTTTGCTGCTAAGCTTGGCTGTCCTAGAACTCACTCTGTAGACCAGGCTGGCCTCGAACTCACAGCAATCCGCCTGCCTCTGCCTCCCGAGTGCTGGGATCAAAGGAGTGTGCCACCATACTTTTTTAAATTTTAGTTTAATTTTATGTGCATTTGTGTTTTCTGATCTTGAAGTTACAGACAGTTGTGAGCTGCCATGTGGGTGCTGGGACTTGAGCCCTGGTCCTCTGGAAGAGCAGTCAGTGCTTTTAACTGCTGAGCCATCTCTCCAGTCTGTGCCACCACACTTGAAGCAAACTGTTCTTTAATTCCTTTTCACAAGTTGGAGGCTTAGTTGGGTGGCATCTTGCCCTGAGGTCACCACACCCCTTTTTCCACTTAGGGTCCAGTTTCCTGTAAACTTTTTATCCCTTTCAGCACTGGACTTAACTCTATTCCACATCCTGGTGCTGCTTTTCTCCTCAAACATTTTGTTGTTTTCCTTGCTTAGCTTGCTCCTTTTCATTCTAGATCTGCGTTAAGAGAAGATCGCTGTGAGTTTGAGGCCAGCCTCGTCTACAGAGTGAGTTCTAGGACAGCCAAGCTTAGCAGCGAAGGAAAGCATCAAGAACAGAAAGCTGGTTGAAAAGATATTTGGAAAAAAAAGAAAAAAGAAAAGAAAATGTATTTGAATGAGGGGGCTGTGTTCTAGTTCCAGCAAGTAGAACATCTTGGTAGCTTTGGCTTCAGAGTCAAGATTACAAGAAGGGGTACAACTAAGGAGAGCCACTGAGGCCATGCATCTATCAGGGGTGTCCCTGCATGGAGGCCCAGAGAGGCCATCGCACGAAACTGTGAAAGTGAAGCCTGGGTTACCAGGCTGCCCTGAAATCATTTCTGCCAATGCCACCAATCCAAAACTCTTTAATTTAGCCTCAAGCAGATTTTTCAGAGGAAGTCAAAAAGCAGCCAGCATTCTCAGACAAAATGTCAAGAGAAAGATCTCTAGGCCACTTACTAATATTCTTCTTCTCTGAAACCTTTTGAGCAGAGCCAGCATAGTCTACATTGCTCTCAGCACTGTCTTTCCATCATCTACTAAGATGGCCCATTAAGCCCCACTTAAAAGGTTCAACTGCTTTCCTAATCCGAAGGTGAAAGTCCATATTTCACTAAAAAGAACCATGATCAGAACACAGCCAACTAATCAGGGCCCAGAGAGGCCTATGGGCTCTGAAACACCAGCTAAGGACCATGCATGGACAGCACCTAGGTCTTCTATATAGATATAGCCAATGGGCAGCTCAGGCTTCATGTGGGTCCTCTGTTGGACCCTAGAGTCCACTCGGGTAGGGGGGTCGTCACGAGAGACTACTCAAGGACCACGGTTGTTGATGCAAAAGCACAAAAGCTGACACACGTCAGGGGGGTCTCAGCACTCACTCGGGAGGGAGGCACCCCGAGTCACTGTTACAGGCTGCTCTTAAAGGCTAAAACCACAAAGGTTAGGAGGGGCTGCATGCCCTATATTAGGATTGGCTTTGGTGGTCGCTAAGGGTGCTTGTCTAAATGTTATTGGCTATTGCAGGGGTCGTTGGTCTTGGGGGCTATTCTTGGCAGGGAGGGGTGTTGGGGAGTTTCCAGAGAGCTTCCAGATGGTACTTTTCTGAAAATTGTTTACCTTAGTTGAAATTGTTTATCTCGGTTGGCCACTTTGATCTCAGAAACTGAAACTGGCCTTCAATTCTTTCTGGGTC
Organism: Acomys russatus; assembly: GCF_903995435.1. NCBI lineage: Eukaryota > Metazoa > Chordata > Mammalia > Rodentia > Muridae > Acomys > Acomys russatus. The sequence continues at coordinate 17,931,908 of NC_067169.1, forward strand.
ACTTTCCCAAGCTTGTCTGGGTCACGTTCCCAAGCTTAGGCTGAGAGAGAGAGAGCCTTACACTCTAGTAAGGAAAGTGGGGGCAGGGATGCTGTCTCTGACATGGACTCTGTTACCTGCTTTTTTATCACTTCCCCCGTGGTGCAACTGCCTTGCCAGGCCACAGGGGAAGAGGACAAACTCAGTTCTGATGTGACTTGATGTGCTGAAGTGGATGGGTAGGTGGGGCTTCCCTTTTTTGAGGACTAGGGCATGGGGATAGGGGAAGGAGGTAGGACTGGAGAAGAAAATGGAGGGGGCTACAACTGGGGTATAAAGTAAATAAATGAAAATAATAAAAACAAACAAACAAAAACAGAACTATGGTCAGTCTTGCCACAGCAATACCCCAGTCCCTGGTACCAATTTCTGTCTTAGTGAGTGTTCTTTTGCTGTGATAAGACACCATGACCACAGCAACTCTTATGAAGGAAAGCATTTAATTGAGTTTTGCTTAAAGATTAAGAGGTTTAGCTTATTATCAGCACAGGAGAAGGAGCAGAGAGTTCTACATCTGGATGGACATGCAGTGGGAAGAGAGAGCACCAATTGGCCTGGCTTGAGCATTTGAAACCTCAAAGCACACTCACGGTGATAAACTTCCTTCACCAAGGCCACGTCTCCTAATCCTTGTCAAGTAGCACCATTTCCTAATCACCAAGCATCAAATCTATGAACATATGGAGCCACTCTTATAGAAACTGAATGACTTCTCTACCAACATAATAAGCTGAATTGAGCTGAATTTATAGTTTTTTTTTTAAAGCAGATTTATTTGGGGGCAGCTCTCAGTCAGGTTCACCAATCTCACAAGAGGAGGTCAGTGAAATCACAAGGCTGGGGTGGGGTAAAGATTTTTTAAGAGGAGGGGAGGGGAGGAGAGTTGTGTAGTGATGGTGAGGTACTGGGGTTATAGTCAAAACTAAGTTCCCAAGGTAGCGTAGATGAGATTCTAGTGGCAGTATCCATAATGTCCAGTACCATGGACATTTTGGCACTAACTGTAATAGTGGAAGTTGGGTCTTCAATGAGTGATTCTATTGGATGCTTTTGAATACTTTTCTAGGCCCTTGGCAGGTGCTCAGAATTCTAGACACTGCCCCTGCCCCCAACTGGCTATGGGATACCCAGTTTCCTCCTAATAAGTTGTTTTTGTTTGTTTTTTGTTCTAGTTGACCTTGGTTGTTTGGGGTTGACATAACTTCAAATCTCGAAAAATGTTCACAGTTTCTATTTTCTGCTGACCTTTTTTGTTATAATATTTTTCTATTTAAAACCAATATTCCCCAATGTGAAAACAAATGCAAAAGCAATGGGATAGTTTTCTTTTACTGTTAGCAGCTGTTATTGCTCAACTACTATTTCTATAAATTTTAATATTTTTCTCACAAAGTAAACTAAAACCAAATTATTTCTTGATATTGTACATTTACTTAACATTTAAATTTTCTGAGCTGTTTAGACGTGATCGTGTGTGTGTGTGTGTGTGTGTGTGTGTGTGTGTGTGTGTGTGTGTGTGTGCTCATCCCTGTGTACACACATGGAGAACAAAAGTCTATTACGCTTCACCTTGAGACAGGGTTTCTCATTGCATTTGAAGTCTGCCACTTCTACTTGACTGTTTGGCAGCAAGGCTCTGAGACCTTCGGGTCTCCACCCACCAGGGCTAGTGCTACAGATGCAACTGCTGTAATTACCTTTTCCTGTGCATGTTGACATTTGAGCATATGCAGGGACCACTTTACCCACTGAGTCTTTCCCAAGCCTCCTCTGATGCCCTTAAGACTTCATGTTATTCTTGCCTATTCATATTTAGTTAGTTGTTTCCATCTTGTCTGTATGTTTTTTTTTTATTTTGTTGCTTGTAAATTCACTCTAGAATTTCACTGAATTCTTCAGATACTCATATATTAGACAAATGAAGCTGAGGTTTTGCTAAAAGGAAGCCTGTATATGCGCAACTATTCTCCTTTGTACTCCCAGGCACATCTGATTCATTTCAAAGCAGTTTTTATATATAGCTTAACAATCTTAATTTTTAAAAAGGTACTTCTTTGAAGGCTCTGATTCTTTGGCCTGGTTTTAATCACATGCTAATTACAAACTAATCTAATTCACCACACTTCTGGTCACATGCACATGCTTGATAATATTTTTGGAACTAGAAGTAATTCTCCATTGAAAATCATTGTATTTATTCCAAGGCAAAGGGTGAAGGATGGTGGGGAAACAAAATATTTCCAGCTTTTCTGTTTCTTGTGTTCACACTTAAGCCAAATTTCAAAGAGATAATTTTGATTTTTGACATTTGCAAGGTCTAAGTCAGGCAATATTTATTGCAATGTATTATTCCTTTAGATCCCTAACGCTTTTGGATCAGCATCATGACCACAAAGCCCTTCCTTGTGGCTGGATGTAAGTCATCTGCAGTGGTTCCCTTATTATCCCCACTCTCTGTTGATGATACCTTCACTGGAGCGAGCCAAGACTTTAGCAGATAATTCTTTCTTTAGTAGACTATGATTTTGGCAAGTGTCCGTGGCTTAAATATCTCATTATTGAACTACTTTTGCTAATGCTAAGCTGGCCAGAAAGCATGACCCTGCTGAGCAGCTTTAAGGAAGGGAAGGTCTTTTGGATATTAATCATCTGAGGAGGTGGAGTTGGTAAAAATCTTTTCCTAATCTGTAGGCTGCCATTTTGTTCTACTGACAGTGTCCCTTTGCCTTACAGAAACTTTAAAGTTTCATGAGGTCCCATTTACTAACTGTTGATCTTAGAGCCTGAGCTGTTGGTGTTCTGTTCAGGAAGGTGTCTCCTGTGCCAGTGAGTTCAAGGCTCTTCCCCACTTTCTTTTCAATCAGGTTCAGTGTATATGGTTTTATGTTGAGGTCATTGATCTATTTGAAGTTGAGTTTTTTACAGGGTGTTATTTGTGGATCTATTTGCATCATTCTACATACAGACAATCCAGTTAAACCAGCACCATTTGTTGGAATACATTTTGTCCACTGTGTATTTCTGGCTTCTTTATGAAAAAAAAAAAAGGTGCCCATTGGTGTGTGGATTCATGCCTGGGTCTTTAAATTGATTCCATGGATGAATGTGTCATTTTATGCCTATACCATGCAGGTTTTTTTGTTTTTTGTTTTGTTTTTTGGGTTTTTTTTTTTTTTTTTTTTTTTTTTTTTTTTTTGCTAGAGTTCCATACTACAACTTGAAATCAGGGATAGTATTATGTGCAGAAGTTTGTTTAGTAGGGCTGGATCTGTAGGTAGATAGAGTTTAAATTTGACTTCATCATGAGTCTCTCATTTTCTCCATCTATAGTGATTGAAATTATGCTGGGTATAGTAGTCTGGGCTGACGTTTATAGCCTCTTAGAGTTTTCAAGACATCTGCCCAGGCTCTTCTGGCTCTCAGAATCTCTGTTGAGAAGTTGGGTGTAATTCTGATTGGTCTGCCTGTATATGTTACTTAATCTTTTTCTCTTGCAGCTTTTAATAGTCTTTCTTTGTTCTGTACATTTATGGCTTGGATTATTATGTGCTGAGGGGACTTTCTTCTCTGGTCCAGTCTATTTGGTGTTTTGTATGCCTCTGATATACATATCATACAAGGTACACATGGCAGGAGTACCTGTGGCTTTCCAGAGAGTGCCTGCTGGAGTTGGGGACCGACATAAAGAAAAGAGTGGGAAGAGGGAGGTTGAGAAGGGACAATCTGTGTGTCCCACTAAGATGGGGGTGAGAGGGAAGGGAGGCTGCTTCGGATGCTCTGTTGTAGAGCACAGGATAAGACTTGGGGATTTGATTTGGAGGAGAAGTTAGCCTTCCTACTTCCCTTGCAGGGGTGGCCTATAGATTAGCAGAGAGTACCTATTGACATTGAAGGGGTGGAATAAAGCAATAAGTGGGAATATGGAGATTAAAAGGGGAAGATCTGTGGGTGTCCACTGGATGTGGAAGCTGGGGGAAAGGGGGGCCTCAGCAGGTCATCTGCTAATGAGCCCAAGGGACTGGATTCAGAAGAGCTGAGGGAAAGGTGAAGCTCTGGTGTTAGCCTACTTGCTTCCCTGACCAGAGTGGACCCTTTCATTTTCAAAACCAGATTATTTCTAGTGGTTTCTTTTTTCTATTCTGGCTGTGTAGAACCTGTCTTGCATTTGGCAAATAAATATCTATGAGTGGATATGGTTCATTGTTTCTAAAGTTTGGTTTTATTCATATATACTACAGAGGGCATAGGAAGTCCAAGGAGTTCTGAAACATTTCATTCTTTTCCTGGACCAATATATTGATGAAAAAGCAGCAACACCACTCATAGGAGATGAACTTCAATGAGAGAAGGCGAGAAACAGGGTGGTCCTCTGGGCGTAAGAATGCACAGAGTGAGGCTATTCAGGGGTGCTGTATTTGAATGAAAGTTTGCATTTGTTAGATGAATAAAGGAGCAGAAAGGAGTTTTCGTTCAAAGGGTTCCCCCATTTAAAGGTAGGAATATTGGGCTGTGAGTTTAGCTTGGTGACACAGCAGATGGTCAATATGTATGAGGCCTAGGATTCAGCTCCAAGCACTAAAATATAAGTAATACCTGATATCTAGTATTTGCTGAGGGCTTCCTCTGACTATGCTGTGAAAAAATATGAATGAACATGGATATTGAAAGACCTTGAGGTTTACCTATGATGAGACTGTGAAGTGAGCAGAAGTTGCAAAAATCCTTGGAGGATTAAAGCTCATAAATGGTGGCTTAATAATTACTACATTAACTGGCTGTTTCCCTGGGATAATGAGGAACTGCTAACAAGTAATAAAATGTTCTTTACCTTTGGGAGTTCATTATAAGCACACATCTACCAGTGGACACAAAAGGCTACCTATATATCTGACCTGAAGATCGGGTTATATTAAATCAAATGCTGCCTTAACGGCAGCACAGCTACTGGTTGAATTTTGATCATTCATCCGAGCACGCTTGGTGGATAGTGCTTCTTCATCAATGCAGGCAAATCATGTGGGTGTGGTTAAACAACATATTCTAATTTAGTTGCTTTGGAATGAGGCCTAAGAAGTAATAATTCTAATAGACTCTTGAATGACACCAATGCTTCTGGTATGTGAGAGCCACACTGGCAATCATAAGCCTGTCTACTAGTTCTCAGCACTAAATGCACCTCATGCTTAATGGAGGAACTTTCTTAAAAAAAAAAAAAGATGCCCTCTGTGAGTTCAAGGCCATCTGGGTCTGCAAAGCCAGTCCAGGAACAGCCAAGGCTACACAGAGAAACCCTGTCTTGAAAAACAGAAAGAAAGAAAGAAAGAAAGAAAGAAAGAAAGAAAGAAAGAAAGAAAGAAAGAAAGAAAAGATAGAACAGAGATTGAGGAAATGGCCAACCAATGACTGGCCCAACTTGAGACCCACCCCATGGGAGGGAGCTTAACCTCTGACACTAGTAATGATACTCTGCTCTGCTAGCAGACAGGAACCTAGCAGAGTTGTCCTCTGAGAGGCTCCACCCAGCAGCTGATGGAAACAGGTGCAGAGACTCATGCCCAAACAATAGGCTGAGCTCAGGAAGTGTTGTGGAAGAGTGGGAAGAAAGATTGAGGGAGCCAGAGGGGTCAAGGATTCTATAAGAAGACCTACAGAGTCAGCTAACCTGGGACCATGGGGGTTCACGGAGACTGAACCACCAACCAAAGGGCATGCATGGGCTGATCCTACTAGGCCTTTGACACATATGAATCTGATGGGCTGCTTGGTCCTCAAGTGGGTCCCCTAAAAATTGGAGCAGGGGCTGTCTGTGACTTGGACTTTATTTCCTCTCTCTTGGTCCCTTTCTCTAGCAGCTGCCTTGTCTTGCCTCAGTGAAAAAGGAGGCACTTAGTCCTGATGTAACTTGATGTGCCAGGGTGGTTTGTTGAAGGGGGGTGAGGTGTGGGGGAAGTGGGTGGGAAGGTGGGACTGGAAAGAGAGGAGAGAGTGGTGTTGATGTCCATGGCTCATATCACTACTACAGAACATGGGGATGTCCCTGTTCAGGGCAACCAACAGGGCCTATGTAGATGTCCAGGATCCATACATAATTGGTTCCACTCCTCACTGGATGCACCATTCTGGAGAGCTGGTCCCATCTCTCATGGGCAGCAACACTCACTCAGGACAACCGGCCCTGCACTTTGCCTAGGCAGCACAGTGGAGCTGGTCTTGGTGGTGGGGGTGCAGGTGAGCTATGCAGGTGAGCCATGATGTCTCAGGGCATGAGAGCTAGAGAGTTGACCCTGCCTCCTGCCAATGGCAGCATTGGGCAGCCTAGCTGTAGCAGTGCTGCAGAGCTCACCCTGGTGATGTAAATAAAGGAGATTGCACAGGCTAACCAATTCAGCTACCACCCAAGCCCAGATCCGGGCCTCTGAACTGGCCCATCTCAAAATCTATATCATCTGCAAATGCTTGGGTGACATGAAAGGGCCAGTCCTGCTGACCCAAAGCTGCAGGATCTCCATGACACAGGGAAACAACAGGATAACCAGGAGGAGTCCTAATGAGGATCCAATATTGATGGTATCAGAGAAGCCAGAGACCTCAATGCAGACCAATGGCTCATTGTAATGATCATCTGTAAGTGAAGATGTTTAGACAGATGGATATACATTGTGACACACTACAGCTTCCACAATGAGATGTTTTCCATGCTTTGTTGTTGCTGTTGTTTGTGTTGGGGGGGGTTGGATGGCAGGGGGGGCAGATATGTGGATATGTGTGTGTGTTTTAATTTGGGGAAAGATTGCAAGGCAGATGTGAGGGGACGGAGAGATAAGCAGGAGTGGAGTATATTATGTGAAACTCATAAAGAATCAATAAAAAGTTTCTTAAAACTTAATTATTTGATTTTTTTTATAAGTCAGCATGGAACATGATACCCAACCCCATTTATTGACAGAGTGACCCAGCACAAGTAAGTCAGAGTAGAAGATAAAGTACTTTAAACTTTTACAAACTGCCAATCTTTTTCATTTATAAAAGTAAAGACTCAGGATGAAGCCTCAGGATGAAAACTGAATGAATCTATAAATGATCTATAATAAAAAATAGTTTTGTTACTGGTAGTGGATTGGGTTTTACTTCCTATCTGGGCAAAGGAGGCTTAGAGTGAAAACATACAGCAGTCCATACCTTTCTTGGTTATTCAAACATCTAGTTGCTAATTCGGATATGATCAGTTGTCAAAAAGATATATATGAATGCCTCAAGATCTCGTAGATACTTAAACTAGCTATGCCATGTTATGAAAATAGATTTTTTAAAAGTGTGATCAGTGTCACTCTAAATTAGCTGAAGGAGGAGTCTTTCTTATTACTAGGAGTAATTTAATAATAACTTTCATTATTTAGTTTGATGGCCTAAACACATTGTTTTCAAATGTGCCCAGAATGTCACTTGGTGGCCCTACTATTCTATTAACACTCCCTTAACACTTCATATATATAAAGCAATCAGTGCTAAGATTATGAAAAGAGCCTTATAGTTATTCACTTATTATTGTCTTTAGTTGGATGATTTGAAAATTATAAATTATCAGCTGGGCGTGGTGGTGCACGCCTTTAAGGCCAGCACTCAAGAGGCAGAGGCAGGCAGATCGCTGTGAGTTCCAGGCCAGCCTGGTCTACAAAGCAAGTCCAGGACAGCCAAGGCTACACAGAGAAACCCTGTCTTGAAAAACCAAAAACACAAAAATTATACATTATCAGATATTCTGTATGCTCTCACTTTAGAGATTGCTGCAGTCCTATATTTCATGCTTTTTATTTACATTAACACATAAGATGCATATATAATTCATATATATTTATTTTAGATATTGATAACCTATATTATACTCTTAATAACATCTTCAAGGTACTTTCCTGTCAATGTAGTTTTTTTAGATAAATCTATAATAATAGTTGTGGCTCCAAGTCATTCGCACGCACACACACACACACACACACACACACACACACACACACACACATATATATATAGATATTATATAAACAATATGCTACTACAACAAGCTTATCTATTTTTCATTGATAAATATTAGAGACTCTTTAGTTATTCTCCTACCAAATGGACTCATTTTTATATATGAAAAATTCTTTAGGTACTGTGTTAATCAGCTTTGCAGTTAATTATAAAATCAAGTGAGAAAATAAGGAGAGTTGTTATTTTCTCTTATGTCTTCAAAAGTTTTTTTTAAGTCTTCAAAGGTCTTAATATACAGAGACATGGGTTTTTTGTTTTGCTTTGGTTTTTTGTTTGCTTGTTTGTTTGTTTGTTTTGGGTTTGTTTTTTTTTGTTTTGTTTTTTTTTTTTTTTTTTTTGTTTTTTTGCCTATGATAGGCAAAACAACATGGTTGTAAAGTCATAATTCTCACCACATGGTGATAGCTGATTGAAGGAAAGAGATTGGGGGGCAGAGAGAAGGAGAGAGAGAGAGAGAGAGAGAGAGAGAGAGAGAGAGAGAGAGAGAGAGAGATTCTGCTGTCATCAGATATCCCATTAAATTATTAACTCACAAACAGCTTAATCCATTGATGAGGTCAGATCACTCATGATTCATTTATCTTCCCAATTTCCCACTTTTTAACATTGATGCATTAGAGACCAAGCCTTAAACATATGCACATGTGGGGAATAATAGTTCAAATCCAAATCATGACATGGGGAGGTAGTTCGGTAGATACAGTGCTTGCTTGGCCATTGTGAGGAGCTGAGTTCCAATCTCCAGAACCCATGTAAAATCAAATTGCTGTAACTGAATCTATAGTGCTCCTATGTGGACATGGGAGGCAGAGACAGGAGAAGGCCTGGAAGCTCATGGGCCAGCTAGCTTGGCATACACAAATGCAAACAATAAAAAGACACTGTCCCGTAGAAGCTAGGGACCAAGACCTGAGGTTGTCCTCTGACCTCCACAAACACGCCATGTCACACACCCTCACTTACACACACACACACACACACACACACACACACACACACACACACACACACACACTTTTTAAAAAGAATAAAATCCAAATCAGGAAAGGTCAGAAATGTTTGGGTCATAAGATAAGTACACCATTTTCCTAGAGATTGCCAAGTGTTAAGCAAAGTGGACAGCTAACAATAGCAGAGCAATTGAATTACTTTACATCCTCATCAATTTGTGTACAGCTGATTGCTGTAAAACAGCACTCTACAGTTAGTTGCTAAGGAAGCTATTAAAAACACAGACTATTGGCTAGTTATGTGGAGAGCAGGAACTGACTCTGACGTGAGCTCTGGTGCCCCATATTTAATGACCTCTTCTTGGTGGGGAGCCCTGGTGGCACTCAAAGAGAGAATAGGCAGGCTCCCAAGATGAGACTTGTTAGCTTGCGACCATAAAGTGGGGGGAGGAGATCCCCCTTGGACATGGGCCTAAGGGAGGGTAATAGGGTGGGGGTGGGAGGATAGGAGGAACGGGAAGACACAAGTGACGGGAGAACAGTTGAGTTGTAATCTGGATAAATTAATATAAAAAACACCACAACTTATTCATTGCCTCTTTCTGCCTTTTCTCTAAGTTTTTTGGTTTTCTTTGTTTGTTTATTTGTGGTTTTGTTTGGTTGGTTGGTTTTTGGTTTTTCCAAGAAAGGGTTTCTCTGTGCAACAGCCTTGGCTATCCTGGACTCACTTTGTAGACCAGGCTGGCCCTGAACTCACAGTGATCTACCTGCCTCTGCCTCCCGAGTGCTGGGATTAAAGGCGTGCGCCACCACGCCCCGCCTTTTCTCTAGTATTTGAATGCACATTCTTATGTTGCTTAGTTGTGTGTGTTGTAATGGTCTCCTCATGTTTGCCATCTTCTGTGGTATCTTTGGATTTGCAAATTTTTGAATTTTTTGTAGTTAAATTTACCAGTCTTTTCCATCATGCTTCACAAAGAAAATGAAAAATAATAAGCATCTTCTTTCTAGCTGCCTTCTAGACCTTAGCTAATTTTATTTTTTACACATTTAAAAGTTATAATGGAAAAAAATTGTATTGACATATGGTATGAGGTATAGAGCCACTGTTTCTGATGTTGCTAAGCAACTGCCAGATGCTATTTATGGACTGGTCACCTTTCTGTACTTATCTGCAAGAGTACTTTGTGAATAGTTCCTGTATTTTCACCATGAGACTTATCATATCTGGCTGTCTTGCCTTTTGCGAAAATAAGATGACTCTGATGACTGCTACCTGTATCCACTCCATCATTAAGAGGTCATAAAACACCCATTCTTTATGCATTGCTGGAGGATCTCTAAGGACATACACGCAAACTCCTTCCTGAACTACTTGGTTACTCTGACATACAAGGCATACAGAAAACTCAGGACAAATACTTCATTTGTTACCATCATCACCGCCTTTGAGAAGTGTTGCTTGGTTTTCTGTTTGGGAGATATTTAAAATCCTTGGTGTCTTAAACTGTTATTATTATTGATATTTCTCCATATTTTATAATCAAATTTATTTTAAACCAATGTTTTCAGAGAATAGAGTCAAATAAATTTCCCTTTCAGCATCAAAGGTAACAAATTTCAAATCTTTTACAAGTCAGTTTCATCCATTACTATGTATTCTATTTTTGTATATCCTCTATTATACATAGAGTTCATGTTTGTCACTGGTTGTTTCCTCAATTTTTTTTTTTTTTACTTATTATCCACTCGATGCCCAACTCCCCATTTCATTGTACAAATCTCTTCTTAAGACTTTCTCTCCATTTGAAATCTTGAATAAGCTTTCTGTAATCTTTACACTTTACACTCACGTCACAGAGCTGACCCAGCACTTGGTGGTGGAGTTATGCTCCCAGAGGAAGCACAGCATGGTCCCTCACAGTGAGACTCCTTCTAGAGCAAGTCTCAGGCCTTCTTAGCCCCCTATGGAGAGTCCACAAAACAGGGAGGAGCCAGATGCACTAAGTAAAAAACAGTCCCCTCCAATCCAAAGCACAGAGACACCAGAGCCACAAGGAAATGAAAAAACCCACCGTTGTGGGTTCTGTTTTGTGTGTTTGTGTGTGGCAGATGTACGCACATGCTTGTGGAAGCTAGAGGTCAGCATTAGGTGTTGTGGTGATTTGAATGAAAATGGCCCCAGAAGCTCATAGGGAGTAGCATTATTGGGAGGCGTGACCTTATTGGAATAGGTGTGGCCTTGTTGGGTGAACTGTGTCACTGGGTTTCAGAAGCCCAAGCCAGGGTCAGTGGGACCTTCTTCCTTCCTGCTGCCTGTGGATCAAGATGTAGAACTCTGAGCTACCTCTTCAAGCACCATGTCTGCCTGTGTGCTGCCATGCTTCCCACCATGATGATAATGGACTAAACCTCTGAAACTGTAAGCCAGCCCCAGTTAAATGTTTTCCTTTATAGGAGTTGCCATGGTCATGGTGTCTCTTCACAGCAATAAAATCCTAAGGGGGGAAAACAGATTCCTACCTTTGCTTTGTTTGTCCACATTTATGAATTAAGTATAAAATATAACTATGGGAGTAGGTACGTTTTTATTAAGCATAAGGAACGTGATAATGTGGTTATGTAACTGGCTTATTCCCTAGGGTTCATCTGTGATGTTATCATCCACATAAAAGGATTATCCAGAGATCATCATTGGGTAGAAGAATCAAATCTGCCATTACTGTAAGGAGCCCACTGGAGGAAAGGGGCTGGTCTCTCATCTCAAATGGTCTCTAATTCCTTACTTTTAATTTAGTTTTTCCAACAATAGTGCTTGATGTTTCCCTCCTTAATTCCCTCTTACCTTCTTCCCAGGTATACCTTGAGTTTTTAATAGTGTGTAGGTGGGAGCGTCTAACAGTGAGGCCGATGAGGCAAGAAATCTGGCTTCTAAAGGCTTCATACATTGCATTTCACCCAGTCATTCCGCCTTCAATTCTACCCTCACCCCAGCTTCTACCATCACTGTTAACACCAACTCCAAACACCTGCCATGCTGTAGCCACGTACATCCGATTATTTCTCAGCTTTCCATTATGTGAATTTAGGTTCAGGTTTTCTCTGCTCTAGTTGCTGCTTTGCACTTTCTAGATTCTGTTGTCGCCATCTTCTCTCTCCAGTTCCATACCCTTCCAAGTTTTTATCTTAAAGAGAAAGCCCTTCTCTCATTCAGAGGAGGTGTAGGAAGGATCAAGCCAAATCAAACAAAACAGGCCATTCATTTCCTGATTGCCAATTTCTTTTGAAGTTGGACTTTTGTGTTCTCCTGGGTTATCTCTATCCCTTTGTTCCCTTTGTTCAGCCACCGATCTTCAAGAAATAGAATTATGTCCCCATTTTACAGATAGACTGTTTGAAATGGGAGAGACCGAGTTATCTTTTCAAGATGACAAAAATTAGAAACTGACAGTAGCTCAGAGCATTTGAAGGAAATACAAACTGCTGTAGCACTATGCAGTTGTTACAGTCTGGTATCCGTTACTGTATCGTGCCTGCCTATGGCTTTTCTGATGACCTCTCCCAATGTCATTGCCAAGTGATAAAAGCCAGAGTCGGCTGTAGAATATAAAATGACCTGATGAAACATTCACACATTATTCTCTTCTACAGAAAAGAGGGACTAGCATGACCTAGTATTTTTCACGATAATGACTATAATTAGCTAACCAAGCTGAACAGAGCCTTGGAATGCATCTGAGAAAAGACAAGCAGTGCCAGCTTTAGGAAGCTGGAGGCATGACCGATTTGCGAGTTAGGTCTTGTAGAGACAGAGAGAACAAAAGCTGAGGGCATCTAAAATTTAATTTAGCAGCTGAAAGTAGGTCTCAAAATGGAAATGATGCTTTTTCCCCTTTAGAAGCTGATTTTTCTACATCCCTATGCCTTCTGAAGTGATTTGCTGCAGGGATTTCTCCTAGGTCAGTGTGGTGGTGACTCCATGTTTGAGCCAAGAACAGTTGACCATTAATTTTACTCAGATTCCTTACTCTTGTAGCAAGCTGTCAACCTTTTTTGCATGACTAGGAGTAAGCCTAATATTGTCAACATATAATGTTATAATTTGTTGTTGAAACTGTTTGTTATGATTTTTGCCTTTTATTTATTTGGTATATAATCCAGAGTTCCCTTATGTAAACGTGTATGATATGCTGGGATAACCTTGTAAGAATACTTTTGAATTAGTTATGCTCTCTGTTCATTCAATTCTATTCTAACATACATTAAATAGTATTTGTAGAGATGTCTTAAAGCTGGCTGTTGGTGTTGATATGCATCTTTACTCTCAGAAGGAAAGCTACAATATCGAGCTGATCAATGTACTTGAAAGAGGATTTAAGGTTTGGTATTCTTGAGTGGAGATACAAAAAGAGAAGTCTTGCAAAGTGTGAAACCATAAACCATGAATACCAACGAGATGTTACCTAGACCAATGTTTTTATTATATAGGAAACCAAGTTTCATGGTGATTCGGTTAACTTTACCCTGTGACATTCAGTTATTTGATATTGTAGCTAGTAAAAGTGGTTCTTAGATAATTTAAGCGTTCTTTCCACTGTATTATGGCAGCAAAGTTGCCTAGAAACATTTATTCCAGGTGTTTATTTTAAATAAAATTACAGTTAACACTTGGATCTTACAATTTTAATTTATTAATAATTTGAACTTAAATAATTGAATATATTACACATAACTGTGCCTTTTGTATTAATTACTAGCATTTTCACACACGTGTTATATGTGGATGTGTATTTTCACAGAAATATTTCAAGGTAAAAAAGTTGACAGTTGTAGGTCATTTCAACACATATTTCTTTAAAACAAGGAATCCTCTTGCAAAACTAGGGTTCATAAATCCTTTTATAAAATCATAGTACAACACAGTACCAACCAGTGTGAGAAAGGCAGGGCCTGGTAATAAACACCATTAATCTTAGCCTTAAAAACAGAAGGAATGAACCATTAGCCTAGAAGTAACCCAAATCAGTGTTTACTGGAAGATTTCTTTTATCACCTCCTGGCCTTGTGGCTAACTAAGATCAAGTGAAGAGGTTCCCATTGGTGCAGTTGTGGCATGTTGGTTATGCGGGCAACCAACTGTTTTCTGCTTAAATATGAGGCCTGCTCTACAGAAATGATTTCATGCCTGGTACTGTAAACTTGGTCAACAGTTCACAACTGGAGAGATCATAGGCCATGTGGGGAAACCTACTTGACAGCTTCTTGTTGTCAACTTGCTTTCTAAATATTTGTGTTTATATACATGGATTTGCGTCATCTCAATCTTAGTGAGAGAAGCTCCTTTTTTACAGCAGAAATTTATAACTGCTCAAAGCGCTTAGTATAGGTAACTGAGTGTTCTTACCTATGGATGAATGAGCTGTGGCAGTTCCCCCTGATCATCCAGGGATCAGGGAACACTGAAAAGGGGAGGTACAAAGAGTGCGAGCTAGTAAATGAGAGGGCTGTGAACTGCTGACTACTGGACATGGCATGGCTTGGTAAACATGCTGGTTTGTCTATAATTTTTTAAATTTATTTTTAATTTATATATTCACTTTACATCTCAATCATAGCCTCCTCTCTCCTCTCCTCCAGCTCACTCCCTCCTACCTTCTTCCTTTATCCCCTCTTGTCCTCAGAAAAGGGGAGCCCCCCCCACCTCACTCCCTGCCACCAATCCACCCAAGCACATCAAATCACGTCAGGACTCAGCTCCTCCTCATCCACTGAGGCCAGGCAAGAGAGCCGAGTTAGGACGAAATGATTGAAAGCAGGCAACAGAGCCCATGGCATAGACAGCATCTGCTCAACTTACTAGGGGACCCACATGAAGATCAAACTGCCCATCCGTTACATATGTGTAGTGGGCTTAGGTCCAGTCCATGCATGATCTTTGGTGCTTCCATCTCTGTAAGCCCCTGTGGGTCTAGGTTAGTTGACTCTGTTGGTCTTCTTGAAGTGTTCTTGCTCCCCCACCTCCCCACTCTCCTACCCCCCACCCTCACCCCTGGTCCTTCTATCCTTCCTTCCCACTCTTCCACAGGACTCCCTGAGGTTGGCTGTGAGTCTCAGCATCTGATTAGATCAGCTTCTGGGCGGGGCTCTCAGAGGCCCGTTAAGTTAGGCTCATGTCTGTAAACATAGTGGTGTACCATTAATGTTGTCAGTGGTTGGCTCTCTCCCATGGGGTGGATCTCAGGTTGGGCCCAGCATTTGGTTGGTCATTCCCTCAGTCTCTGTCTTTATCTCTGCACATCTTGTAGGTAGGGTAATTTTGGTTCTAAGGTTTTGTAGGTGGATTGGTGTTCCCCTCCCACCACTATAGATCCTGCCTAGTTAGAAGGTGGCCTCCTCAACATTTGTACGAGCAAGGGCTTCTAGGTGTTTTAGTAGGATAATTTCAGCAGAACATGAAAAAGAAAAGGTCTACATGGAAGGAGATTCCTTCAACTATTGTGGGCCTGGTCTACCCAGATCCTTGATATAAACACAAGTTAGATTTCTTATAGAAGACAATGCAATTTAGACCTCAGCTTTTGAATTTTCTTTAGGCCTCTTCTTCTCGCTAAATATAATATGCAATATTTACATACTGTAAATTTTGAAAGCACCTAATTCTCTCTTTTTTTGGTAAGTAATTATTATATAGCTTCTCTTTCCTCTACAAGAATTCATAGAGGACCTGGGTTCAATTCCCATTATCCATATGGCAACTCACACCTGTCTGTAACTTGTGTTCCAGGGGATCTGACACCCTTACAGAGACATACATGCAGACAAAACACCAATGTGCATAAAATAAAAATAAATAAATTATTTTTACAAAAAGAATTCACAGAATATTACCTCAAAATCTAAAACACATGAGTTGGGTGACATCATAATCCGAGATAAGTTGCATAACTATTGATAAGTTGCAGGGATGTTTGGTTACCAAGTTTAAATTTAAGTTTACTCATGTGGCAGGCAATAAGAATGACTGCTAAGAATTTATTTCCAAAGATTTTGTCTACAGTTCCACTCTCTTGCATGTTGCCCCTGCCCTCTGATCTTTCTCCAACCAATCTGGAACACATGTTTTTTTTAAGTTTCTTTGAGTTGGTGGGAATATTCATTCTTGACCTCTAGAATATAAAAAGAAAGGTGAAGTCATACAAGACACACAAAATCTTCAAATAGGAAATGCTAACGACTTTGGGAGCGGGTCAGAAACTATTAAGAATAGGATGAAATTACATGAAGCAATCTGTTTACAAATATTTCAGATCAGCTCTTCAAACTTCAAAGTGATTTAATGATGAATTACTACTGGGTATAGAGTTCCTCACTCAGTTTAGAATGCCATGATTCAAAAGGACTTCTATTATTAATGAACAACCTGCTAGCTTCTTTAGTTTCTCAATTAGAAATTAGAGTCATCTTACATAAGGAGAGACATCAATTCAGTCTTCCAGTTGAGTCAATAGAAGTTAGCTTGGAAGCAACAGAAACACACTTGAACTGGCAATGATTGAGCTTGCGTACGTGGGACTGGAGCTCACAGATAAAATAAATACTGAGACTCATGGGGATTTGAGCTAGAAAGGAGTTCTAATCGAAAATTTGCCTAGAGTGAGTCATTACTTTCCTGTCTTTTCACCCTAAAGCTTATGACTCAGCTACACACTACACATCTCCTTTCTGTCTTTCTCTGACTTAGTCACTCTCCCCATTTCCTGAGAAAAATAGAACTGAGGGTGATGTCTTAGTGTGATTAATCCTAAAAATAGGTCCCGAGAAAAGGATTTTGATACAGGTAGCTTATTGGGAGGGGTGGGGTGGGGTTCTAACCAATTACCGTAGAACATGTGGCTTACGTAACAGAAATTCATTCTTATAATTCTGAAAGGTAGGAGTCTGAGCTCAGGGTGCCATGGCAGTTGTGTTTTGGGCAGAACATTTCCTGGTTTGACGACGGAAGTGTTCTTCTTTTTTCTTTGTATAACAGAACAGAATAAAAGGAACTAATCTCTCTCGTCTTATATCGACCTTCATGACCTAATTACCTCCCCAAATCTCTTTATCCAAATGCCATCACATTGACCTTTCCTAGCCCAGCACCTAAGTTGCCCTAGCATACTTCCATAGACAGGAAACGTCATAAGTCAGAAGCAGTCTCTTCAGATAAGATATCTGTGGTCACATGAGAATAAGTAATTGTCCACTGAAGCTGCAGACTATCTCCTGAGTAACCTTAGCTTCTCTGGATAGAGTATTAACTATAATTGATGCCGGAAGGAAGGAAGGCTGTGTGTGAAGGAGGGAAGCAAAAGGCCTCTAGACCTCAACAATAGCTGTCTGCAAAGCATTTCCCAAAGCAGGCATTGCGACAAAAATTGGTACCTTAAAATCTGTCTGTTTAATGAGGAAAACTCCTAACATGATGATTAATACAAATCTTGTTTAGTGAGGAAAGACCAGGTTTTGTCCTTTTGAGCTTTGGCCCTCTCTGCTTTGTGGAGGGTCCTTCTCTCTGGATGCTTGCTGTATGTCTATGTTTTGTTACCCCTAATAAGAGCCATTTTTCACTTGCTGAAAAACACTGAATAAAGTATTTTTTCTCCACTTAGCACAAATGCACATGCCAACATCCTAGAAAAGTCTCCTGTTCATGGTCCAGGTAGGCTATATCCATAAGTCAACTATAAGTCCACCTTCATAAGTAATTGTTACCTTTATCCATCATAGTCTGTCATTCTATTGAGCCTTTTATGGTAATGTGATTATTTTTTAAAAAATGAAATAATGACAAAAAGAACAGGAGGAATGCTCTGTGTAATGTTTAGAAAATCGCTAAAGGATTGTTAAATTACATGTAATAATTTTTTATCATACTATGGTTGAAGGGACGAATAAATGATCCCTTTTTATTTCCCCTGTGCCACAAACTAAATGAGACACAAAGCAGAAGAATAAAACCGAGATGAATAAAATCTCAACTTTCTCACTCCAAGAATGAACAGTAGAGTTAAACCGGATCCAATTACTCTGTGTGCTCCAAAACTTGCTTCCCTAAGCATACGCCCACTGACACCATCTCCTACTTCCAGTGGAATATCATTCCCAGCAAAAGTTAGACTACATGGGTGTGTGTGTGTCTGTGTGTGTGTGTGTGTGTGTGTGTGTGTGTGTTTAGGTGTGTGTGCGTATGAGAGAAAGGCGAAGGGAGAGGGAGGGAGAGAATTGCATGTAAATTGGATCTTTGGATCTTTAGAAGGAAGAATGAAGCAGTGTTAGAAGGAAATAAAACATATTTTTGATGCTAAAACTTGTGAAAGACAAAACCAGGAGGAAGCAAATTGCACAGGAAAAATCTTTAAATAATGCTATCATCTGGCATCCATCCAGGAAAGAAAATTGGAGCAGAGTTCAACAGGGAGAGCTTGAGCTCTTATTGCAGATTTGACAAGGTTTTAGAGTAAGAAGTACCTTTAGTGGAGTCTCACATTAGCAAAAATTAGCCCGACTCTGGCATTTCTTGCTGTGTTTAGCCACTGATTATGCTGTGCAAGGAAGATGTGGCCTTAAAAATCTGGAGTCTGTTAAGTAACTATACCTTCTTGTCAACTTAGTAACCCCTAAGAACTGATATCACAGTTTCGTGTACAGTACATGTTCAGGAAAATTACTTGGATGATCCATATCCATAATAGATTCCTATATATTATGTAGCATAGTAATCAAATGAGAATCATTTGTGAAATATAAAATTATTTTACATAACATATCTTCACAGTGATAGTATAGGTTTCACTAACACAGCAATGACATCTTTAGTTCTGTCCCATGAACTCTTGTTTTCAGATATTTAACTGAAAGAAATTGCTAATTTAAAACCTGAGACTTCACTGAATAATAATGAAACTAGTAAAGAAAGAAAGAATGTGCATGATGCATTTTGTAAATTAACTGGATTGGGTGGACTGCATATGTGTATATAAGAATTATTTCTTGGCAGATCAACTACTAAAACTTGGTTTTTACTTTGTCAGTCACAATTTAGTTGTGAAATAAAATGGGTGAGGCAATAATGACATTTCAGAGAAGGGCACGGAGACATTAGAAGGAACAGCCTATTGTGCATGTTATTCCACACATGATATCTACTCGTTGTTTGATATGCTATGACATGATTTCTATTTCATATTAAGTTCAACTTTCCATTTCATTGATAACATATAAATTAGGACTTAAGGAGAGGCAAATGTGCATATTTCTTGCACTCAAGGATTCTGTGGTCTATTAGAAAGCACAAATGTGGAGAGTGGGGATGCCATACAGAATTGTAAGAAAGAGTGAAGTCAGAATCATAGTAACACAAAAGAGATGGTATTCATCTGTATTTGATAATGAAGGTCCTTGGTAGCAGAATCTGAGATAAAGATGTGTTGGTGGTGCACACTCAGGAGAAACACATGTAGTGGGGTCAGGCAGGGCACAGAGTCAAGTAAGGAAGTGATGTAAAGCAATCTCTAACCCTGTCTCCATTGAAGAGAGATCATGGTACCCAAATCCGGTTGATTCTGTAGCTCTGTGTCACTGGATCTCTTACTGTTGCAGTGAGCCAAGGGTAATCCTTCTGAGAAGGACATAGGCATAAGCGATCAGCTGCAGTTCTCAAGCACAGCTGGGCCTTTGGATGCCCCATTTGTCAAGAGGATCTGGGCAAAGCACCAGCTTCATCTACTAAAACAGTGTCAGAAAAAGCTAAATTATACATTCATCCCTTTGGTCAATGCAACATAGGAGCATCTTTCCAGTTTAAGGAAAATCTTTAAAGGCAAGTGAGAGAAATAGGGCCCACTCCATGGGAAGCTTCTTCATTTTTGGTTGTTACTGTTGTTTTGTTTGTTTGTTTTTGTTTTTGTTTTCTGAGAATAAGTTTCTCTGTGTAGCCTTGGCTGTCCTGCAGCTTCTCCTGTAGAATAGCGGGGCTACATTTACAGAGATCTGCCTGCCTTTGCTTCTGAGTACCGAGTTTAAAGGCGTGTGCTCCTACCACCAGGCAAATCTCATTTTTTGACTTGGTTCTATAATTTTCCAAGAATGCTCCTGGCTAGCCTTCTAAATTTTCCTTTTTTTTTTTTTTTATAAGTCAGAGTCAAATTTTGCACTGTTTTAATGTTTTGGTCATTACACTATTGTCTGAAATGTCCTAGACAGCTGGAATATAACACTGATGCCTGAATTTACACAATTTAACAGAGGTACTTTTCAAACACACACACACACACACACACACACACACACTTTTACGTGCTTTTATGCAGTCTGTTGCTTATCAATATGGAGAGTGAAGCACTGCCTGCAATCAGATCTGCTTTCTGTCTTTTAAAAAGATTTATTTATTTTTATTTTATGTGTATATGCATGAGTGTTTTGCCTGCATGTATATATGTGTACAGTGTTCATAACTGGTGCCCTGGGAGACCAGAAGAAAACATAAGATCCTCTGGAACTGGAGTCAAGGATAATCGTGAACAGCCACATGAGTTCTAGGAATGGAACCTCTGCAAGAGCGCCCAGTGCTCTTAACCAATGAGCCATCTCTCCAGCCCCTCCTACCATTTTTTTGTAAGCAATTTTTTATTGGAACACAACCAGCGCTTTCACTTACCTATTTCTGTCCCTGCTTTTACACAACACCAGAGTTAGATTTTTGCACAGAGGCCATATGACCCACAAAGGTTAGAGTATCTACTCTTCAATCCTTTACAGAAAATCTTTGCCAACATGTGCTCTAGAGCTAATTTGCCACCATTATTAATTCACCTAAAGCCTGTAAAAGTTGAAAGGCTTTCACCTTTATGTGTGTACTGACCTTCTTCTTTTTGTTATATATATGTATATATTAGACTAATTCAGATATTTAACACATTTTGTTCACTTCCCTAATGGACACATTCACCGGATTGTGATCACATCCTCAAGAATAAAATGTTTATGTATTTCAGCAAGTCAATGTGTTGACTCTCTATTTTGCCTTTGGTAATTGAGGACCATTGCTCATCTCACTTTGAAGGCAACCAAGAGGAACCATGCCTGACTAGTCTTTTTTTTTTTTTTTTTTTGGCTGATTCTGAATAATATTACATATTCATCACGGAGGCTGCTTAAGGTGAACTCATTTTTAAGTCATTACAATCTATTCTAATCATTTCTCTTGCTGTGAGGCATTTAAACTTTATTAATATGCAAAGCTACTTCCTTGCATGAGGAGAAATAGACTTCCATTTTATCCGTTTTTCCACATTTTTGTTTAATAATATTGCTTTTCATTTATAGGCATTCCACATCATATTAATTGTACCATGTGCAGTAGAAAACATATTCTATTTTATCTTGTGAGATAATTTAATTAATTTATCTCTTTAAGATTTAGAGATTTGTAAAGATTTTTAATTATGTGGATGTCTGAGTGAGAGCATTCAAATGTATAGGTGCTTGAAAGAGGCAAAAGGAGGTCATCAGATACCCTAGAGGTAGTCTCTCCAGCCCTTGTAGCCCTTGTAGGATGATTTTTGCATGATTTTTTCCTCCTAGAAGTTTAGATTTTGCATGAAGTTTACTGAGAAAAGTCTCAATTTAAATTTAAGAAAAATAAAGAAATATACCTAAAGAAAAACACTCTAAGGAAAAAGCATCCATCCAGCGTTTTTGTTGGGTTATCTTTTAAGCTAAATCAACATTCCTCAGCAAAACATACTGGGTTCTCTGATGTGGTCTGCACCACCACTCAAACCCTTACTGCCTTGCTTCCTGTCTCTCTTCTGATTTCTCAGCAGCATCTAAGAATACCAAGCAGGTTCTCTCTCCTCTTCACCGTGGAACTCCATTTCCCTCTTCACGACTCGATGTCCTCTACAGTACATGTTTCTCAACTCCTACAGGAGGAATTTCTCTTTCCTTCCCGCCATCACGGGAAGGACGTCGTGCTTACTTCTTTACATCTCACCACAGAGAAAGGTGATGGTTGGAGATTTACCAGGGCAGTGAGATTTTCAAAAGCTCTCCTCTAAGAGGCAGAATGGCTTGAGAAGTTCCGTGTTGAACCTCAAGGAGATTTATATATCTCAGTTATAGCACTATCATAGCCTTCATGCCATTCTGTTTGCTCTTTCTCTTCCCACCACTGACTACCATCTCTTGTCTCTTGCAAGCCCAAACATCTCACGACATTGAAGGTCAGAGTTGGCACTGCTCTTGTGCATTTTCAGGGTAAGAATAAGCTCAGGCTAGAAGCTGGGACCTCAGTCAGCTTGAGTTGGAGATTATGTATAAAGAGTTCCGAGGGGGAAAAAGAAACAGAATTGGGGAGATCACTATGGCAATTTGCCACAGCGAGATTTGCCTGCAATCTCCTGATTGGGACTGTGAGAACAGTAATTACCTTTCCCAAATCTGGCATCTGACATAAGGGCCAACAGCATTAAGGATTTTTCCTTTGGAAGTAGGCAGGGCAGCATACTGTTATAAATAAATGCAAGAGAGACCCCCAGTGGCCAAATGTGGATGTGCACTCTAGTCCTCAAAGCCTACGTGTCACAGAGCTTACAAGTCAATGATAGTGATGACTAGAGACTTGATACCCTGTGAGCATATACAGGGGGAGGTAATCCCCCTCAGTCACAGTCATAGGGGAGGGGAATAAGGGAAAAATGGGAGGGAGGGAAGAATGGGAGGATACAAGGGATGGGATAAACATTGAGATGTAACAAGAATAAATTAATTTAAAAAAAAAGATTTATATGGCCAAGATGCCCTTAAACTCTAAAAAAAAAGAAAAGAAAGAAAGAGGAACAATACAGAACCTAATTAACCACCATGGAAAGGACATTCTTTATTTTTTAATCTATATTTTATTTATTATAATTTATTCAATTACATCCCGATGGTTATCCCCTCTCTCTTATCTTTCCATTCCCACCCTCCCTCCCTCTTCTGCCTATCCTCCTCCCCTAGACCTCTGATAGGGTGGAGGGGCGGGGACTGCTATGCCAGCTGTCTGGTAACAGCCTATCAGGTCTCACCAGGATAGCCTGTGTCCGTCCCCCCCCCCGGGCCCCCCCTCCCTCTGTGTGCCCGCTAGGTTGTCTTGCCAAGGGCCAGTGATCAAATTGTGGGTCCCAGAGTGCATGTCAGAAGTTCAGCAGCAGTTCCCCCCTCTCCCCCACTTGGAGAATCGGTAGCTCATCGGTACATCTGAACAGGGGGTCTAGGTTCTCTGCATGCACTGTCCTTGTGCATCAGTCTATGCAGGGCCCCTTGCATCCAGACCCGCAGGCCTTATTGGTCCCCCTGTGGAGCCCCTGCTCCCTCCCAGACCTTCCATCCCCCCCAACCCTTCCCTATACTATTCTTATGAATTGGCTCTTGTGTCACTGTTGCTAACTGTCTGCAAGATGAAAATCTAAACAAGACAGTTATTCTGCCTCAAAGTTCCAGAGGGTTCTGTCCATCTTGGTAAAGCACGTGTGCTGTTGTAGAACAGTTCACATCATGGAAGCCAAAAGACTGAGAAATGCGACTGGCTGAGATGGCTTTCTTCTTTTTCTCCTTTTATTTGTCTATGCCGCCATCCTATGGGATGGGGCCACCTTCCTTCGTGGTGGCTTGCCCCACCTTTCATTATCTTTCCTGGAATTCATCTAGAAGTATGCTTTACTAAAGCCCTATGTCGTCCCAAATCCAATCAAACTGACCATTAAAGTTAACTATTAAACATACCTTAATTCATTTAGTCTCACCAGGTCGGGAGGTCTGATGTGTTATCCATACATTACATGCAAAGAAACAGAGGAGGAGGAGCTAAAGACCGACCTCGATCACCCACGTAAGCGGCTAACCTGAGATTTGAACCCAGGGAGTCTGGGGTGAGAAGTCAGAGCACCACACAAAAGCAGGAAAAGAGAAGAGTCCTCTGCAAAGTTAAAATCTGAAACACTAAGAAACCAGATGTTCAGCATATGCTTCCTTTTTTATTTACTGTTTATTTTTTTGATTTCATATATGTGTACTGTATTTACATCAGCTCCTCCCAGCTCCTCCCAGATCCTTCACTCCCTCTCAAATTCATAGCTTCCTTTACTTTAATTGTCTTTGTTATGCGCACACACAAATTCAACCTGCTAAGTCAGGTTAGTGTTTCCTTGATGTATTTTGGAGGGACTGGTCTTTTAGTATTGAATAATCAGTTAGGAGGCTCACCCTGAGGAAAAATGGTTCTCCTTCTCTCAGCAGTGGTCAATTGCCTACCCTGAGACCATCGCCCCTGACAGATTTCCCCCATCCAGCCGTGTTGACACATCAGCTGATGATGTAGTGCACGCTTTCCTTCTTTTTTAATTTTTAAAAATGTATTCACTTCACATCCCTATCATAGCCCCCTCCCTGGTCTCTTCCTGGTCCCACCCTTCCTCCCTCATGCCCCTCCCCACTTCCCTAGTCCTCAGAAATGGGGGGCCCTCCTGCTCTACCTTCTGACCCCAGACTTAAAGGAAGCAGAGATCAGTGATTGGACACATGTTTCAACCGGAAATATTGGAGGCAACTCAGAGGCCCTCAAAGCAAAGAAGTACAGTAAGAAAGCAAAGTAAGGCTGAGAGGAGGAGACAAATTTAGTGTCCATTTCTTGGGCACCAAAAAAAAAGCCATAATCTTATTTTTTAATAAAATGTCAAAGTGTAATGAGAAAGATAATTATAGCACAGCTAAATGTGTTGGAATTTCAGCAAATTTCAAAGTAATCGTCCACATTTAAGAAGATGAAAGTAACACATGTGCCTTAGAGACTTTATCTTCATATTTATACCCACTTGTTGCAGAGAAGAAAGTAAAGGTCTCAGAAATTTTGTTCATAGCAGTGACTAACCTTAAAGGTTCACATGAGAGGAATTCCATGAAGTCAGTTAAAGAATGGAAGAAGAGAGGGAAAATATTTAAAGGGGAACAGGAAAAAAGGAAAGTTAATGAGGTATCACTTGCTTGTGGAAACTTGTGTTCACTGGAAGAAAAGCCCTTGATCCTACTAGCATTAAGACAGGGCACTAAAAAATGCTTCCTCCATATTGAAAGGAAAACGCAGATGTCATCCTAAGCCTGCCAGCAACAGACTAGTCTTGGGGTAGCCTTGGGAGCAGACATAGGTAACCTTAAAAGGAAATAATTGAAGCAGAAACAGCAGCTCTCTGTGTGCTCTAATAGACGAACCCTCCTCTAAATGTCAGCTGCCAGTAGCCCGGACCTGGGCTTTCCATCCTCGCTCTCTAGGCCCATTTTCTGGTGGACTGTGCCTACGAATATGTGGTTCCCCATAACCACAGTGCCATCCCAGTGGGTACACACAACATTCCCTTCATAGTAAGTCTGTTTCTGTCATTTTCCAAATGAAATATTTCTTCCCTTGAAGTGACTTGACACCCACAAAATCTCTGTGACCTCCCTAGAAGGGCTAAAATACCTGGAGTCTCTAGAGATATCCACATTTGTGGTATCAAATAAATAAATAAATAAATAAATAGTAATGAGTGACTCAGGTTGCTTTGAATACTATGGTGATATAGAAACATGGGGAAGAGGCAGTAAAAGTGAGTAACCAGTTAGGAATCTGTTAGGGCAGAACTGATAGATTGGTTATTGTAAGTGAATTTATTGGTTCTCCTTATATGGTCAGAGGCTGGAGTTGCTGCAAAGGTCAACTTCAGGCTAGAGATGTAAGGAAGACAGTTGCTGCTCAGCTCAAGAATCTGAGAGCCTGAAGATCAGAGAAACCAGTGAGGCAGCCATGACCCAGCGCTAAAGATTTGAAATCTCTGTTATAAATTGGAATTAAAAGGCTAAAAAACTTGGAGATAAATGGCCCGTCTCAGTTCTTCTACATTGAATCCAGATGCAGCATGTGCTTACACTGCTACTGTGCACAGACACCAGGGCTTCCGGCCACACCCCATCACACCTTACCACCTATACCCTCATGGGACCCTTGGATCACCTTTCCCCTCTACCCTTTAGAGGTTTTGAGCTGTAAGAGGATGAGCCGGGGATGTGTATGAAGAAAACCCTAGCTCCACATTTTAGACCTTTACTCCTTTAAAATAACACTAAGTAAACATCACCAGTCTGAACACATTTGTTTGACTGAAACCAAAATAACTTTATTGGAAACAATGGTCAAGGGGAAAGAGAAAGGGAGTAAACTTGATGGAAGGGCAATATGGCTGCCCAGGCTGGTAACCTGGAGAAGAAGACTTCAGGGTCATGAAGACGGTTCCAGCTCACTTCTCTTTGCTGGTATCAGCCAGGCTAAGCTTATCAAACAGATACTCAATCCTGCCGTCTTCTGGAAGCTTCATGCGGCGCATGCTGGTCAGGTGGCTGCTCATCTCCTTCAGGACTTCGACTTGCTTCTGCAGGAAATTTTTCTTCAGGAAGCCACGTAGATGGGCATCGCTCCTGCTGGAGGCTAACTGGTGCAGATCCACAAGACTTTCGTTGAGGGTCAGCTCCAGTTGGAAGGCACTCTCCATGGCTTGAAGGCCGCCAATCCAATTGTCACGGTATGGCTTTCTGATAGTGCGGAAAGAGATGCGACCACCACGCTGGTTTTGCAGGTCCAGGAACATCTCAGCATGTTTAGTACACTTGTGCGACCTGTTCAAGAAGAATCGCGAGAAGTTCTCCAGGGCCACATCTTCACGACCACAGTAGAAAGCCATGGACAGGTAGACGTAGGAGGTCTCCAGCTGCAAATGGATATGGTTGTTGACAGCGACCTCACAGTCGCGGTGGTAGTTCTGTCGCACTTGAGACTGTGGAGCGACCACAGGTGGTGGCACAAACAGCAACGGGTAGGCAGCCCTGGGTCTGTAGGTGCGGAGTGGGCAGCGGTAGCGTTTGCGATGACGAGATCCCCGCAGAAAACCCATGGTGGGCAATAGCTTGAGCCACTAGCTTGAGCCCCTGGCTGAACAAGCAGCAGAAGCACTGGAAGTCTGTAATGGAGAGTCAGGGTGGTTAAAAGTCAGGCTTTAGAATGTTGAGTTCTGAGTTCTTCTATAGCAACACCCCGCGACTCTGCAGTGATAATGTAACAGTATTTGGAATGCTATTAATAAAGTACAAACATTTTTAGCAAATCACCCAATTTCATTAAGGACGCTATATGAAAGTTACATAGTTTCCTGGTAAGTGAAGGCTTTTGTGGGACATGCCCCTTGGGCTAGTATGCCGATATAAGTGAGTATATACCATTTGATTCTTTCTGCTTCTGGGACAGAGGGGAAGGCATCCTATTGGGACTCTAAATGAGAGACGCATGGGAGAACAGCAAAATAAAAGGATCCAGAGGGTCCTAGAAATCTACAAGTAGAACAATATGATAGGCAGATTTGGGCCCAGGGGTCCCGCTCAAACTAAGGCACCAGCCAAGGACAATACAGGAGGTAAACTTTAAACCCCTTCCCAGATCTAGCCAATGGTCAGAATATTCTCCACAGTTGAGTGGAGAGTGGGATACGACTTTCTCACGTACTCTGGTGCCTCACATTTGACCGTGTCCCTGGAGGGGGAGACCTGGTGGCACTCAGAGGAAGGACAGCAAGTAGCCAAGAAGAGACTTGATACCCTATGAGAATATATAGGGGGACGTAATCCCCCTCAGGAACAGTCATAGGGGAGGGGAATAATGGGAAAATGGGGGGGGAGGAATGGGAGGATACAAGGGATGGGATAAACATTGAGATGTAACAAGAATAAATTAATAAAAAAAATGTTAAGCAAACAGTTGAAAAAAAAATTAAATAGTTGCCCAGTAAAAGAAAAAAAAAAAGAAAGTTACATAAAAGTGATTGTTTCCTCAATGTGATACTTTTCATGGTTCCAGCAGTTATATTTAATATTATAGCATTTTATCTTAGTGACAGCTATCCTCAGTGACTTCGATGTGCATACAAATGACATCCCTTCAGTGAGTAGGCACAAGTTGCGTCCAGGGCTTATAGCCTGATATACAGTCACTGAATGCCTTTAACTACCTGGGTGACTTTGCTCTGTCTGGCCTCCTTGGACATTTTAACTTTGCAATAGTATTGGCAGAATTCGAGGACCTTTTCTGTTTCTCGCATTGCATGTCTGTTCCCCCAGAATGACTTACATTTGTGCATCAAGACTGCCTCTTTCTACCTTATTAATGTAATTTTTCTGTGTGTCAGGAGTGTGAGTGCCCTTCTCCTCTGAAGACACATGATACGGAGCTTTCATGTGGGATGGGCCTCTCCCTGATATTAATTTGGGTCCTAACACTTGTGTCCTTTTGGAGCAGTTCTACCATTGCTTAAAAGGATGCTATATGTTGACCTTTTCTTTTGATTCATAGATATTTCATTGTGGTTTCGGGAAATTAAAGGGCCTCATACCACTGTAGATCATTGCCCTCACTATACAGGGACAGAAACTATTACCTAGGGATGGGAAATTACACTGGCATGAGAAACTGCATAGGGATGACAAAGATGAGGAACCCAGAGTCTCGCATTTGGACAATTAGAGATATTAATCTCATAGCGAATCCAGGAATTTTGATCATTGTTTGATTTCTTTGGCACTGGTAGGATGGTTAAGTATACTCAGCTTTTACTCAGCTATTTTCATTCTCCAAATTAATCAGTCTAAAAATATACTCTGTTTCTGTCCTTTAAACATCCCCAGGGTTTTCTGCTTGGCTACCTGTACCTTCTCAAGCTTGTGTAGGTAGTCAGTCGGTATGGTTTGGGTGACTACTCTACCGCAATTTCTCAAGTGCCCTTGAAAATTTTTATTTGCAAATACAGATAAATATTTCTTGCAGAGTTTTAATATTCAAGTGTCACATGTCTCCTTTGTGCAAGTGGCCTTTAGACTATTATGTGTTATAATCAAGAAGAAAAGGATGCAAAAAAGGAAAACAATAGAAGTGATCAGCATAAGCAGCAATATAAACAAGGAATGTTTAGAAACATTACTTTAGTTTTGAGAATTTTATATATGAGTACTGTTTTATGCCATATTTCCCCTTCCTCTCTTCCTTCCAACTCCTCCCATGAGCCCCTAATTTTCCTTCTCAAATTCATGACCTCTTATTCTTCAATGATTATTGCTACCCTCTCTCTCTCTCTTTCTCCCTCTTTTTCTTCTTTTCTCTCCCCCCCCCTCTCATAAATACAACCTGCAACATACATTTAGTACTGCTTATAGGTGTATGTGCTTAAGACTGACCACTTGGGGCTGAATAAGCAATTAGGGCTGTACCTAGGAAAAACTGATGTCTGTCTGTCTGTCTGTCTCTGTCTGTGTGTGTGTGTGTGTGTCTGTGTGTGTGTCTCTGTCTCTGTGTCTCTGTCTCTCTCTGTGTGTCTGTCTCTCTCTGTCTCTCTGTGTGTGTCTCTGCCTCTGTGTCTCTGTCTGTCTGTCTGTCTGTCTGTCTCTCTCTCTCTCTCTCTCTCTCTCTCTCTCTCTCTCTCTCTCTCTCTCATTAATTGTCTGTAATTCTTCATCAAGGTGTGTAGCCTTCAGGTCTTGTTTAGGCAATCATATTGCTGAAAAGTCATGGATGCAGTTTTCCTGTCATATATAGAATACACTATATTGTAGTAGACATTCTGGTATAACACATGTTTTTAGAATCACATTTTTTTCAAATGTAATAGGATGTTGGCAAAGATGAACTTTATTTTCTTAACTGGCCACAGAGGATCATGCTTCTATTCTTAGCACTCAGAAGACTAAGACACTTGCATTAGTGTAAGTTTAAGGCCAGCCTTGGCTACTTGGTGAGTTCAGGCCACCATATGCTATAGTGTGAGACCACCAAAAAAATATATCTGAAAACCTAAAAGTGTTTGGTGACTAATAATACACATTAAAATAATTCTGGTATCATTAGGGTCTCACAAGTCTAAACTCCTATTACTTCTCTGGCTCTTGAGGTATCCAGTGACAGTATTCAGGTGAGAAACACAGAGTTATAGTTAGTATAAAAAACAGTTCATACTGACTTCACAGAATGGTACATGTTCAAAAGCCAAGAGTGGGCAATGACCAAAGAGATCACTGTACTGATCTAAATTTTAGTCATGCATTATAGTGTTTTCTTTTAAAAATAATTTTTAGGATAGAATGCACAAGTGTGGTTTTCATTATGCCATTTTAATTACACACTTTGTTCTTATTGACACCCTGTCCCTCCTCTGTCCCTCCTTCTATACTGCTTACATCCAACAGCGAACTAATTCTAGAATATATAAGGAACCACAAGTAAATAAATACAAAAAAAGTAAGCAAATGAGATAATGAAGTCAGTTTATAGTTCTGAAGATGAGAAATACAAATGGCCAATAGATAATTTTAGAAGTACTCAACCTTTTTTAGGCATGGGGGAAATACAAATGAAAATTTTTCTACTGTTTTGTAAGAAATCTCCAAAGCAGATGCGTTTTCTGGGGGAATTTTGTTCTTCCCAGATTATTGGCAAAGCTATTTAGATTGACTCTTTCTGACGAGGATGATGGGATGCTTTTGTTCTTTATCTTACAGCCTGCTGCTATACATTAACCTTACAAACATTACAGCTTCTGGAGTCAGGTTTAGTTACATACTAACGACCTCTTGAGCAGTTTTTGGGTGTCATACCTTCTCCCAGTGCATGACATTTAACTCAGTACCCATTCTTCTGGCCATTAATTAAAGACCTGCTGGTGTAATAATTGATTTTATGGGATATTTATTATGAAGAAAAGGTCCAGATCCAGTGTTCTCCAAGCCTGTTAGTATGCATCCTGTTTGGTTTTTTTTTGTTTGTTTGTTTGTTTGGTTGGTTGGTTGGGTTTTTTTTGTTTGTTTTTTGTTTGTTTGTTTGTTTGTTTTTTTGTCAAATTAACACAGACTAAAGCCATCTGAAAAGAAAGAGCCTCAATTGAAAAAAAGTGCCTCCCTAAAATTGGCATCTAGGCAAGCCTGTTCGGGTCATTTTCTTGGTTGGTGCTTGATGTGGGAGGGCCCAGTTCACTGTAGGCAGTGCCACCCTTGGGCAGGTGGTTCCGGGTTGTATAAGAAAGCAAACTGAGTAAGCTAAAAGAAAAGCAAGCCAATAAGCATCACTCCTCCATGGTCTCTGCTTCAGTTCCTGCCTCCAGATTTCTACTTTGGGTTTCTGGCCTGATTTCCCTGGATTATGCACTACAGGCTACAAATTGCTTTTTTTTTTTTTTTTTTTTTTTTGTGATCACAGCAATAGAAATCAAACTAAGACAGAAGCTGGTACTTGTTATGGGGTAAAAACTCATGAAACCACTCAGCCCAACCAAAGTTCAAATTGAGAATCTGTATTAAGTCCTCCAGAGAGGAGGCCCAAGTACATATTACATGTAGTTTTTAAAAGACAAAGAGCACAGTTGCAGTTGAAGAAAGCAAGCAATTTAACAGAAGCTGAAACCATGCAGTCAGCTCGGGCATTTAGACCCTGAGTTTCTAGAACAGGGTTGGGTGTTTTTCTGTGGGATTTTTCACGGCAGAGGGTAGAAACTAAAGATGGCTTCAGCTGAGACAAGAAGGAAAAAACTTTACCTTGTTACAGTACTGGAATCATGGGGCATTTCTCTGAGACTGGATCATGTAGATTAGGGGAGGAGTGTGGTAATGTATACACTTTTAGACTGAAATAAAAACATTGAGTGCTCAGATCTTAATAAGCTTTTGTGGTAATGTGGAAGATAATTCTGAGAGCAGTGTAGATTAGATGACAGATTCTTAGTTTGTGAAGTTTCAGAAGTTTTAGAGTCCCTTAAAGACTGTGTCTCAGTACTATTCACGTACTTTTGAGGAGGGGGGTTTCGAGACAGAGTTTCTCTGTGTAGCCTTGGCTGTCCTGGACTCACTTTGTAGACCAGGCTGGTCTCGAACTCACAGCGATCCGCTAGCCTCTGCCTCCCGAGTGCTGGGATTAAAGGCGTGCGCCACCACTGCCTGGCTTCATGTACTATTTTTAATTAAGAACATATGGATCTTGTCAGTAGGGTCTGAAGAATTGACTGTGTTTAACAAGAGATCAGAACCAACAAAAATGACATTTTCTTTTTTGAAAAAATTGGTACTGGAGATAAGAAATAAAATGTGATTAAAAACAGACTGGCATAATTGACGTAAAAATATTTTTAAAATACTTCCCCAAGGTCAGCATACAGAAGCTGTGATCCAAAAGGGGCCAAAGCTACATATCATGCTGCAGCCAAAATTGGTAATGTGTAAGAGTCTCCCACTTGGTATTAGTTTTAAAAGCATGGAAGAGTCATGAGAAAAAGGTAAGGCTTGACACCATGAGAGCCCAGGAGAGGTTAGGAGTGAAAGGTATATAATTAGTTGTGGTTGAAACTCTAGGACTGAAAAGAAGCTGGGGTTGGGGACCATGTAACAGGGTCAGAGTCCCTGAAGACAAGCCAAAAAGCATTAGTGAAGGTGCTAACTTGGAAGGCACCAGCAAATATTGTAGATGCCAGGACCATGGGACAACCACCAAGGATAGCAGTAGTGAGAAAGTGGAGCCCACCTGAGCCTTAGAGATAAGTATGCGTGATGTGAACAGCATATTTAAGGCAGAGCTTCCCAGACCCTTTGAAGCCCAGAGGACTGTAAATGGGTCTGAGACATCAAGCACTGAACTTTTGATGATTTTACTTTGATTTGAATAGGGAATAGGACTCTGCCCTACTCATTACCTCATGGAATAAAAAATATATAGCTTATATTCAACTTTACAGGAGCCCAAGAGGGAGAGACTTTAGGTTCTTAGAGAGACTTTGGACATTTTAAAGAGATCAAACTTTATTTTAAAGACTTTGACATTTTAAAAGTAATACTATGTTCTATATTGCAGCATTAATATGAAATCTGGAGGATTAAAATAGACTGTTTTATTAGTGATGTATTTTGTCAAGTTCACAAAGATAAAGTGTGCTGAGTTTTGGGGATTTTTTTGTTTGTTTGTTTCTTAGGTTGGTTTAGGGATTTAGTTGAGGTTTGTTTGGTTCGTTGGTTGGGTGGTTGGTCTGTTGGTTTTTTGGTTTTGTTTTGTTTTTTGTTTTGGTTTTGTTTTTTTGTCAAATCAACACAAGCTAGAGTCATCTGAGAAGTGATAAACTTAACTGAAACCTCTTGTCTACAGTAAAATGGGACATTTTCTTGATTGATGAATGACATGGAAGGGCCCAGCTCACTATGGGTGCTGCCACCCTGGGTCCTGCATTGTAAAAGAAAGCAAACTGAGCAAGGCAGGAGAAGAGCAAGGCAGGAAGCAGGACACCTGCCTGGTCTCTGCTTCACTTCTTCCCTCCAGGTTTTTGTCTTAAGTTTCTGTCTCACATCCCTGTATGATTGACTGTAAACTGAGGTTGAAATTAGCTCTTTCCCCCCAAAGATGCTTCTGATTATGATGTTTCTCACAGCAATATAAAGCAAAATAAAATAGGATCTAATGGGTTACCTAATTCTTAGGCCAAATAAAAATGATCTTAGGTTTCCTATTACTCTGATAAACAAACACCATGAACAAAATCTACTTACAGAGGATTTCTTTTCATCATACAGATTTTAGTCCATCATACAGAGATTTCAGGCCAGGAACTCAAGGCAGAAATCTGGAGAGAGGAACTGATGAAGAGGCCATAGAAGGAATGCTGCTCGGTGGCCAGCTTGCGCAGTTTTTTATATGCCCCAGGACCACTTCCCAGGGCTGGCCCAGCCCTCATATCAATCATCAATTACAAAATAGTCCAAAAGCTTGCCAAAAAGCAAACCTGGTAGGGACATTTTCTCAATTTAGTCTCTCTCTCTCTTCCCAAAAAGCTTTAGTTTGTGCCACACTGCTTTCACAAGACTAGCTAGGACAAGTGACCCAAACTTGATACAAAAACACAACAGTATTAAACCATACACATTACTTTCTTTTTGTTCCCAGAACTCATTAGTATTAATACCACATTATAAAACACTCGAACTTTCAAAAGCCTTACATCACATGTTGGCTAGGATGTGGAGAAAGGGGAACACTCCTCCATTGCTGGTGCGAGTGCAAACATGTACAACCACTTTGAAAATGTTTCTGGTGCTATCTGAAAAAAACTGGGAATAATGATAACTCAAGACACTGCTATTCCACTCCTGGGCATATCCCTGAAAGATGCTCCACCGCACAACAAGCACATTTAATCAACTAGGTGGAGGGCGTCCTTATTTGTAATAGTCAGAACCTAAAAACAACCTAGATGTCGCTCAACAGAAGAATGCATAAAGAAACTATGCTGTTTTTACATTATAAACTACTATTCAGCTATTACAAACAAGGAAATTAAAAAAGAAAACAAGGAAATCCCGATATTTAGGCAAATAGAACGATCATACTGAGTGAGGTAACCCAGACCTAGAAAGGCACACATGGTATGTACTCACTTACAATCTTATTTTAAAGTCTAACACTTTCAAACTTGTCTGGTTAAAACACCTAAAGTCTTGCCAGGCATCTTACCACATGACTTTAATCCTAGCACTCAGGAGGCAGAGGCAGGTGAGTCCTAGGCCAGCCTGGTCTACATAGTGAGTCTAGGACAGCCAAGGCTACCCAGAGAAACCGTGTCTCGAAAAACAAACAAACAAACAAAAAACAAAAAAACAAACAAATAAAAGCGAAAAAACAAACAAACAAACAAAAAAACCCACCCGAAGTCTGTCGTAACATTTAAAACCTCCACATGATATTTCAAGTCTCTAAAACACCCAAAGTCTCTCTACAATCTCCAAGACTCTAAGTTTCCAGAATTTACTGAAAAAAAAAAAACTCTATGTTTCCTAGCTGTGAGTAGTCCTCTATTTTAAAAAGGAGAGGAAAAAAGTTAAGAAAGAGGCTAGGGCGGCAGCTCGCTCAAGCCTCGTCTCTCTTCCTTGAGATGCTGTCCTGCAGTGATTCCTGGGCCACATCGATTTCTTTTACTTCTTCCAGGGAATGGGGTAGTGGAAGGGTCCCCCCTCTCGGGCCCTCCGTGTCTGGGGTGCAGAGCTCACCTGTTGACCTGCTGCTGCCTTCACTGGTGGAACCGGAAAGATGCGCTGTGTTCCACTGGGCGCGGGGTTGCCACGCGCTGCTGGCGCACAATGTGTACCTCACAGGGAACCTGCTAAGCTCCTCCCCCGCCCCCAGCTGCGCCCTCCCTTCTCCAGACTCACACACAGTGTCCTTCTCTGAGAATCCTGGCTGGTTGGCATGGAAGGTTCTCTCAAAGGCAGCACATGCAAACTTGGAGTCTGAAATTTCCGTGGGGCTCCTGTTGGAATCCGTCTATACACCATCCGCACTGCGCTGGCTGACTTCAGAGGCCATGTCTGCCTTTCCTGTGATCAAATGCTCGGCTGGCTCTTAAAAACAAAGGCCTAGTAAATGCATCTAGCTGGACAGTCACCACGCACCTGTACCAGAGAAGAGCGCGGAGCTGCCAGAGAAGACAATGCAAAGACAAAGGCAAAAGCGTGCTAGGCTAACTGCGGGGATGAGGACTCTGAAGGAAGGGACCCCCATCAGTCTAATGCAGAGCCTGAAGGGACAAGGGGTAAAAACACTGACCCCGCCTACACGGAGGACTCATGGAAGTAATACTGGAACAACATGGTCCCCCATGAAAGAAAGAAAGAAACTGAATGCTGTCCTGTGAAAATCAACACGGGCCTATGTGGTGGTGCCTGCCTTTAATTCCAGCACTCAGGAGGCACAGGCAGGCAGGTCGCTGTGACTTCCAGGCCGTCACAGCCACGACTACGTAAATAAACCCTGTCTCACAGAAAAAGCAAGCAAGCAAACAAACAAACAAAACGGAACAAGCAAACAAAAAAGGAAGTTCAACCAAGAACCCTGAAAAAACCTTCCTTATCTCCCATTAGACAAAAATTTCACAGGATTGGTCCCTTGAAAATGACGGTGCTTTAGAGAATCCCACCACAGAGAAAGGAGTGAAAAGCTGAGACAAAGCACAAAGCGTCACACATAAGCAGCAAAGGTCCCCGAATACAGCAACTGTAGACCAACTGCTACACAACCCGGTGTGCAAGCATTTTAGAGGAGACAGTGGGCTGTGGGCTCTCGCTCAGGGGGAGTCCTTGCACTGCGGGCACACAAAAGCTCCCACACTGCAGAAACCAGTCTGAGTCTTGAGAAGTGTTAACCAAGTTCACTACTAACAACCAAAAAATAATAAACACCAAATTGGTGAAAACTAAAACAAATTATGAAGTAAACAATAAGGGACAATGTCTGTAAACTGCTTGTACAAACAACACCGTGGAACAGCCAGAGGTTGGACTAGCATGGCTTACAGAAAGTAAAGGCATACCATGGCCAGCTCCTAAGAACCAGCAACTTAGTCCCTAGGTACCCTTTGATAAAGACAATTAGCACATATGCACCAATGTGTGCACAAAGGGATGCTAGACACAGCGTTTGTACTAGACAAAACTGCAAGTCATATTCCTGCAAGAGCAGACACAGTGACTGGGGCAAAACCATGTGTGTGATGTGGACAGGCACAGCTCAGCTCTCACTACTGAAGACTATTGTCTTTCTTGTTTGTGTTTCTCTGTAGGCTTTTTTAAAAAAATACTCAATTTAATATTTCATATCATTTTTATATCTACCTTAAGGAAAATAAACCAAAAGTACTCAAGAAGAAGATGTAGTGTACAGAAGCAGGAGAATGTATGTGAGTTCAAGGATGGCCTGGCCTATAAAGCGAGTCCACGACATCCAAAGCTGGACAGAGAAACCACATCTTCAAAAAAAAATCAAAACAAACAAATAAAAAAAAACTAGGGTCATAGACAAGATCTTAGCATACAGTAGGTGCTCAGTGAAATCTAACTGTTCTGGGGATGTAGTGGAGCATACCTGTAATACTAACATGTTTGAGGCTGAGGCAGAAGGCAAGCTTGGACTAGAGTGAGAACTGTGTTAGCTAAAGGAGCCTTAGGTCTCATACTTCACGTGAGATACTGTCCAGCGATTGACCTTGTACCATCTGCATCTGTCCATGTAACCTTTGAGATGTTCCCACACTGGCACAGGAGAGGTAGGGCTCATAGGGCCCTTCACTCTCTGAGGATATTTAAAATTCATGGGGCAGAGATGCTGGTAAGGTCTCCACACTTCCCTAAGTAGCCCTAATGAACCTCACTGGGACGGACGGACGGACAGGGACACACACACACACACACACACACACACACACACACACACACAAAATACATGAAAGCAGGAAAGGATCTAGGGGCAAAAGATAACTGTTTGGAATGCGAGGGAATGGAGGAGGGGATGTGAATACATTCTAAACCCAGTACATGTGTGTGTGTATGTGTGTGTGGATGTGCCATAAAACGCTTTGTACATATGAAGAAAATGATAATTTTTTAAAAACGAACAAGTTAAGAACTTTCTTATCCCAGGAAGCAATGGCCAGGATATAGTCACAAGGAAATCGAATTTAAACCAAATCCCAAACATGTCAAAGGTTCAGTATTCAACATCTTGGAATCACTCATGATCTTCTGGGCTCCAAAGAGCTTGGCGCATCCACGTTTGCAGCTGGACAATACACAACACACTCAGTTTGTCTGGGGGGTTCAAGCCAGCTCTCCTCTACAGCTGATGCTAAGCTTGGTGGTCATCTCAAAAATGTCAGGGTCTTCACTGCCACTAGGATCCACCTTCACCCTTGGCCTCTCCTGGACTTCTCCAACTCTGACCCTGCCACATGGCCCCGAGCCTCAATTCTTCTCCCCAGTCCCTTCAATCCTGGGGCTTCTGTTTCACCTGAAGGTGAATATTCACCAATGGTGTCTCCTGACCTCTCACAGTGCCAAGGCTCACCTCCTCTCATGGCCCCTTTAGGCCTCCCAAACCAATACAGGACAGGAATGTCACATCCATTCCCAAGTGTGGCTGACAGCACCAGGTACAACCTCAGCCTCCACTGTGTGCTGACTCTAAGGGAATACTCCCACTCGGTTCAACCCCAGTGGTGATGGTCTCGTCTTAGTCACCAGTGTGATGGCCGTTCTTGGGGGTCAACTTGACTACATCTGAAATTAACTAACCTCCAAGCTCCAAGTGGCTAGGTACACACGTAAAGGCTATCTATCTCTTAATTAAATCATTTGAGATAAGAAGTCCCAAACTAAATCCAGATCTTTGGAGGTGGGAGGATCCACCTTCAATCTGGGACACACCTGAGGGTGTTCTATATAAAGGACATGGAGGAAGCATGTAATTTTCTCTTTGCTTGCCACCACTCATGCTTGCTGGCAAGCTCATTTCCTTATTGATATTATAGCCTATTTATTTGGGACTCCAGCACAGATTGAAGACCAGCGGAGACATTCAAACTTAGTGATTAAAACTACTGGATGCTTAGTATGCAACTGGACCACAGCCTGTGAGCCACTCTAATGAATCCCATATATGTATTTAAAATTGGAATTGTGTGTATATATATATGTATGTATGTATGTATGTATGTATGTATGTGTGTGTATATATATATATTTCTATCTGTTCTGTTCCTCTAGCGAACATTGATCTAATATGGCCAGTAACTTCTCAGCTCCAGGTAACCATATTAACTTTCCCATCTAAGTAAATGTTTTCGTTAGTGGTTCTGACCTCTAGTTAAACAAAGACAACTCTTCAGCCACAGATGACCAGAACCATAGTCTTAATTCAAATTATCACCAAGTGGCCCTGTAGTGTAGGAGAGATAAACGTGTTGCTCTGTTGATGCCAAGTATTGGATGGGGAACAGACTAGTGAGAGAGCAGGATGTTTATCCACTTACAAGTTGAACTACTTCCTGGAGGAGCTTGGATTTCGCCAGCTGAAAACATCCTAGTAGAGACTATGAGAGGATATATGTATACACACACACACACACACACACACACACACACACACACACACACACACACACACATATATATATATAGAGAGAGAGAGGGGGGGGGGAGGGCTTGGGGAGAGAGGGGTCACTTGGGATATTCTTTTGGCTGTTCATCAATACTTCAAGAGACTCTCCTAGAGAGAACTGCTCCAGGGAAAGCTTCAAGGCTCTGGACTCCAGCTGAGGCTTCAGGTCCCAGTTGCTCCAGGTTCCAGCAGCAACTTTCATGGGATTGCTGGTTTGCTGAGGTCCTGCTGACTATGCCAGGAGAGTCGTTCCTCGGAACTAATATCCTTAAGGTTTCATTATTGTGTTCTTCAATTTCCTTTTCCTATAGTTTGGGTTAGTCAGGTTGTAAGGGAGGTAGGCTCGTTTAATGAGTTCATAATAAAATATCGTTGTTAAGAAAGTTGAGCCTACACTGTAGAACTCTTTATTTTCGTCTGAAACTTCATAAGCCAGGCCTCACTCTCAGCATTCCTGTCCTCCTAGCGCCAACAGAACAGCCATCAAGCCCTGAGGACTCATTAGTTTCCCTATACCAGAGTTTTAATGTTCATTCACAGTCCTTCTCCAAACACTGCCAGTTCTGGCACAGCAATACTGCACCCCTCATACCCATTTCTGTCCTAATTATGGTTTTAATACTATTATAAAACACTTCTATCAAAACAACTTGGGGAGGAAAGTGTTTCTATCACCTTATAGCTTGTGGCCCATCATCCAGTGAAGTCATGCCAGGAAATCAGGGCAGAGATTTTGGAGACAGAAACTGATGCAGAATCCATGGAAGAGTGTTTTATCCTGGGTTGTTCTCCACAGTTTGTTTGTTTTTTCATACATCACAAGCCTGCTTTGTGATATATATTGGATACCTTTTCTTATTTGAGGTTTTTCTTTCTTAATAACTCTAATTCATCCTAAATTGGCATAAAACTAGCCAGCAGAAGGATAAAATTTTATTAAATATTTTTATGAGAATGGGCCTTTACCTCGCCTTGCATATGAACCAAGCACTACATATACTGGATGTAACAGGACATGCCTAGTTGCAGAACTTAGGAAATATAGACAAGAGCACTCAAAGTTAAGTGTCATGCTCAATTTCATAGTGAGTTTCTGGTCAGAAGCCAGCCTGTGCTACATGAGATTCTGTCTCATCCATAGGTTATTTGGAAGTGAATGATTGCAAATCATAACACCAATTTTTCTGCAATGGGTCTAAATTAGTGCTTAAATAGGATTGAAAATAAACTAAATACTAACTGCTCATCTGAGAAATATGACCTCAAATTAATAATCTAACTCCCCATATTAAGAAACCGTAATAAGCATAAAATAATTTCAGATCATGCAGATAGAAAAATGTTTGTGATTCTAGAAATGTATGATTAGAAGCAAAGCTAAGACACCAAGGACAGTATAAAACAATGATGTAAGAAATTTACTCTGAAATAAAGAAATGAAGAAGAAATTTACTCTAAAAACTGACCACAGTGACTGGAGTTTTAGGGTAATAACTTTAGTTCCAACAGCTCCAGCCCAGTAGAGTAAGACAACTATCCTAATATGCCAATTAAAGAGACACACAAACTAAAAAACAGAGAAAGATCTAAGCAGTGTGTATTGGACAGAGAAACAGATTAAAAGATACAGTGACCTAAGCTCATCTGTATAGCACTAGAAGAGTTTTATATTTTACTATAAGAAGAAATGTATTAGTTAAGAGGCCCTACTCATCATCATCTCGGCTCTTTCTCAACTCTGTCCTGCAAGATGGTCCATTACACAGTTGTTTGTGTGTTCATACTAATCAGTGCCTGATGGGATTAATCTGGTTCCTACAAGATGATCTGTTCAAGGTCACTTGCAGCTTCTTATTCACAGACATTATTATCACTTAGAGGAGTAGTCTATCCTGTTTATGAGAATTTGTTGTTCCTGGAACCTGACGTGAAGGCTGGTTTAGGAAAATGACTGTGTTTTTAGCATTAAAGAAGGATGACAGGTTAGTTGTCACTAAGATTCTAGAAAAATATTCTGTGTCTCAGGAGAGCCACTTGAACAAGTGTCTGAATGAAGGGAAATGAAAATAGTTGCAAAAGAAAGGCAGAGATGCCAGGCTTTCATCTTTCTTATAGATATATTGTATACTCAAGGGAAGAGTCAATGGGTTTTTAAGTGTCTGTTGCATCTCCTGTAACAGGCCAGTGAATCTATTTTATCTACAGTTTGGCCAGTAAGTTTACATGAGGTCTAGGCCAGGACTCCCTTCCCACTGCATCATGCCAAAAGACTTTGGATCAAAGGCATGGGGTAACTTGAAAGTCTCTGATAAGCTATAGGTCAAAGTAAGTTGATATCACTCAATATTGTTATATGACTTGAATGGATAGAGCTAAGTGGTTGGACAATAAAAAGCAACTTAAAATAAGCTGTTCTTGGAGGTTGGAGAGATGACTTAATGGATAAGCTCCCTTGTTGCTTTTGCGGAGGATCAGAATTCAGTTCACAGGACCTGCATCAAGTGGCTTACAACCATTTATCATTCAGTTACAGTGGAGAGGATCAGACCCTTTTTTCCCACTGTCTCAGGCACCTGAACACATGTGGTATATGTATAGCAAGCAGGCATACACACATACATATAAATAAATATTAAATATAAAACTTTGTATATCATTTTGTAAATTATTTTTCTTTCTCTATTGTCACTGAACAAGAGATACAAATCCTACATTTAGACTAGGATTATGCCTGACTACTAATCTTTTCCTTTATAGGTTCTTTTTTGCAGTTTCTTTTTATCATGATTACTTCAAAAGTGCTCAAACAACTGCTTTTAGCACAGTTTTATTAGACTCTGTCATCTTTTCTATATGATCAATATTTATACTAAAAAAAGATTAAAAAATATACATTTCCAACTACTCTCTATAAATGAATTTATTCTTTCTCCTCAGATCAAATTCTGTAAGCAATTTGGTATGGTTTTTTAATCTAGCAGTAAGAACACAAATAAATAAAAGAACAAAATAACAGGCTCTGTGAAAAACAGTTAATGAACTGAAAATGTAAGATAATTTTATTATTCTGATAAAATTTGTGGGGCCGGGGTACTATGGAGCCCATCTGGAACAGGAGTTGAGTCGTGTCCAGCTCGAGAAACATCATCTCAGAAAAAGGTAGAAGTGAGTGGGCCCATGTAGCCCTGCATGCTCTGGCACTTGTAGTCCTGAGCCCCCCACCTTTGCCTACACCAGAGGAGGTCACATAGTTAAAGCTAGGTTAAACTTCCCCTCTCCTTATAATGTCATGTCCAGCAAACACCTGGAATGAAACCTTGTAGGAACCTTCATGATAATAAGGCATTCCCAGGACCTTGGCCCCAGCCAATGATATACACTTGCCTTGAAAGCCTCTATCCACTTCCCAAAGATTTAAGCAGCCTTCATTCCTCCCAACTAAATGAACTTTGTCTCACTGAAGCATGCCTTCTCAAAGTCTGCTCTCACTGTGCTTACTTCCCCCTGCTGTTCCTACCTTGCTTTCCCTCTAAGGCCACTGGTTGCATCAAGGCCAGAGACGAAAATCATAGCTTTCTTCTGAAGATCGGGAAAAAGCCAAAGATATTTGCTCTTACCCTGTGGCTTGACATTGTACTTGAAGTTCTACTCCAGTAAGGTAATCAAGAAAAATAAATGAAAAAAAGGCAATGAACATATGCTAAGAATGTATTTGAAATGGAAGATAAAAAGATATATATATGAAAGAAATACATAAGAATAGTATTTATTTGCAAGTGACATAATCTTATATGTAGAAGAGACTAAATATTTGTTCAAGAAAACCAAATAAAATAACAAACAAAATCAGCAAGGCTTCCAAATACAAAATACCAACCCCAGATCCTTGTACTTTGAAGCGTGGTAATGAACAATGTAAAAGTAAAATTAAAAACATAACTCCAAATCTCAAGACAGCTCTGTATCAGGAAACCTGCTTCAGTCTCCCTTTCTCCTCTGACTTCATCCCCAACAGATCACAAAGATCTCCACCAACCTTCCTTCTCCCTATTCATCCCAGTAACTCAGCCTCCAAGACCATCAGGCACTCCTTGGGAACACACCAGCTGAGCAGAACAGGGAAACAGCTAACAGGAGACCTTCACCACTCCCTCCCCACTACATATCCAATCCTCCAGTCTCTTCCCTAGCACAGACACAGGGTTCTAGCTTCAGCCTTCCTTCCTCTCCTGCCCACATTCTCTGTGGATCCTACATATCTTCTCCTTCTAACCTTCCTTGCATTTGTTGCTGTTTCCTAACCCCCAACTCCAAAAGGAATCCCTGCCCCACTAACCCAAGGACCACTCTTCCCAGGGCAATAAATAAGCTGAAGGCAGACCCACATCTCTCTAGCTGCTCCTGAGATCCAGTCTCTCGAGTCTCATCCCCAGATGAGTAGAAGAAAATGTGTTGTGGTCTCCCTTTCCTACCTGACCCCCATCAGGTAGATCACACAGTGGATCACAAAGACTTTCTCCCCC
The DNA here is from genome assembly GCF_903995435.1 of Acomys russatus. Lineage (NCBI taxonomy): Eukaryota > Metazoa > Chordata > Mammalia > Rodentia > Muridae > Acomys > Acomys russatus. The sequence continues at coordinate 17,975,554 of NC_067169.1, forward strand.
AACCTTCCTTTTTAAACCCAATTCATCCCAGTATCACAGCCTTCAACACCAGCAGCCATTCCCTCTGAACAAAGCAGCTGAGCAGGTCAGGAAAACAGGGAACACACAGCCATTACTCTCCAACAATCAGATAGGAAACAGAAACCAAGGAACAAAACACCCATTCAACAAATCCAGAAATCCACACCTAGACCTACAATCACCCCAAACCCAGATACCTAGACACACCTTACTTATCAGACCATAATGGACCATACAAACTCATGGAAACTGAACAACTCTCTACTGAATAAAAATGGGCCAAGACAGAAATAAAGAAATTACAGACCTTTCAGAATTCAATGAAAATGAATAAACAATGAATAAAACTTATGGGACACAATGAAAGCAGTGCTAAGTGAAAATTCATAGCAGTATGAAGGGAGAGGTTCATACTAGCCACTTAATAATACATCTGAAAACTCCAGAACAAAAAGAGGCAATCACATCCAAGAGCAATATATGGCAAGAAGTAATCAAACTGAGGGCTGAAATCAATAAAATAGAAATAAAAAGAACAACACAAAGAATCAATGAAGCAAAGAGTTGGGTTTTTTGAGGGAAATCAAACAAGATAGACAAACCCTTACCAAACTAATTAAAATGTAGAGAAAGAATATCCAAATTAGCAAAATCAGAAAGGAAATGGAGGGACTTGAAACAGACACCAAGGCAATCCAGAGAATGATAAGGACATACTTTTAAAATGTATACTCCCCCAAAATTAGAAGATCTAAAAGAAAAAGATCATTTTCTTCATAGGTATCACTTACCAAAGTTAAGTCAAGATCAGATAAACAATTTAAATAGACCTATGACCCCTGATAAAACAGAAGAAGTCATTAAGTCTCCCAACCAAAGACCTAATGCCAGTCCTCCTCACACTATTCCACAAAATAGACACAGATGGAACATTCCCCAATTCATTTTACAAGACCACAGTTGCTCTGATACCCAAATCCATAAAGAGTCAACAAAGAAAGCGAATTAAAGACCAATTTCCTTTAGGAACATAAATTCAAAGATACTCGCAAACCAAATCCAAGAACACATAAAAAAAAAAAAATCATCCACCATGATAAAGTAGGCTTCATCCTAGAGATGCAGAGATTGTTCAATATACAAAAATCCATCAATGTAATCCACCATATAAACAAACTAAAGGAAAAAACCCATAGGATCACCTCATTACATGCTGAAAAAGCTTTTGACAAAATCCAACAGCCCTTCATTATGTATGACCTGGAGAGATTAGAGATGCAAAGAGCACACCTCACTCTAATAAAGGCAATTTAGAGCACACCTATAGCCAAAATCAAATTCCATGGAGAGCAAGTCCACTAAAACCAGTAAAAAGTCGTGATTGTCCACTCTTTCTATATCTATCAAGATAGTACTTGAAGTTTTAGCTAGAGCAATGCAACAGCTGAAGGCAATCAGGGGGATACAAATCAGAAAGTAGTAAGTCAAAGCATCATTATTTGGAGATGATATGACAGTATATATAAGTGACCCTAAAAGTTCCACTAGGGAACTCCTGTAGCAGAGTAGCTGGATACAAGATTAATTCAAAAGAATCAGTAGTTCCACTTTATACGAGAGATAAATGGGCTGAGAAAGAAATTAAGGAAAAATAGCCTCAAATAATATTAAAATATCTTGGGTAACTCTAACCAAGTAAGTGAAAGATTTCTATGATAAAAAAAAACAAGTCTTTGAGGAAAAAACTTGAAGATATCAAAGATAGAAAGATGGAGATCCATACTCATGGATCAGTAAGAGTAACATAGTATAAATGGCCATCCTACCAAAAGCAACCTACAGATTCCACACAATCCCCATCAAAATTCTAACACAATTTTTCACTGAACTTGAAAGGACAATTCTCAACTTCATATGGGGAAAAAAAAAAAAAACAGAATGGCTAAACCAATCCTGAGCAATAAAAGCATTCTGGAGGTTTCATCATTCCTAATTTCAAGTTGTACTACAGAGGTACGGTAATAAAAGCCACATGACATTGACATTAAGTCAGTCATGCTAATTAATGTAATTTAATTGAAGATCCAAACATAAATTCACACATACATGGACACCTGATTTTTGGTAAAGAAGACAGAAATATACAATGGAAAAAGAAACCATCTTCAACAAATTGTGCTGGTCAAACTGGATTCTGCATATAAAAGAATGCAAATAGATCCATACTTAGCACCCTGCATAATATGCAAGTCTGGATTGATCAAAGACCTCAACATAAAACCAGAGAGATGAGAAAGTAGGGAATAGCCTTGAAAGCATTGGTACAGGAGACAGCTTTCTGAACATAAAAACATTATCACAGGCATTAGGACCAGCAAGTATTAAATGGGACCCCATAAACAAAGAAAGCTTCTGCATGACAAAGAATGCTGTCATTCAAACAAATCATCAGTCTACACAATAGGAAAAGATTTTCACCAACTACACATCCAATAGAGAACTAATACCTAAAATACATAAAGAATTCAAGAAACTAGATATTTAAAAACAAATAATCCAATTTAAAAATGGGAAACAAATCTAAGTAGAAAATTCTCAATAGAGGAAAATCAAATTGCTGAGAAACAAAGAAATGGTCAACATCCTTAGCCATCAGGGAAATACAGATCAAAACTACTTTGAGATTCTGTCTTATACCTGTCAGGATGGCTAAATTACTAACACAAATGACAGTTAATGCTGGTGAGGATGTGGAATAAAGTGAACATTCCTCCATTTATGGCGGGAGTGCAAACTTGTCCAGCCTCTATGGAAATCAATATGACAGATCCTCAAAAGTTGGGAATCAATCTATTTCAAAATTCAGCTATATCACTCTTGGGCATATACCCTACATCCTACAACAAGGACACTTGTTCAGCTATGTTCATAGCTGCTCTATCATAGCAGACAGAAACTGTAAACAACCTAATTGTCCCTCAACTGAAGAATGGATAAAGAAAATGTGGTACATTTATACAATGAAAAATTACTCAGCTGTTAGATAAAATGACATCATAAAATTTGCAGGCAAATGGATGGAAATAGAAAAAAAATCCTGAGTGAAGTAACCGAGACCAGAAGGATAAATATGGTATGCATTTGCTTATAAGTGGACATAAGCCATTTAGTAAATGGTAACCATGCTACAATCTGTAAACCCAGAGAGGTTAGGTAAAAATGAGGATTCTATGGGGAAGGTGCATGATCTCTCTGGGAAGTGAAAATAAATAGATTTTACCTGAGGGCAGATGGGATGGGAGTGGGAGGATCAGGTGGGGGGTTAGAAGAGGGAGAGTACAGGGATAGATGAGGGATTTAGGAGGTGGTGTGGAAACCTAATGCAGTGGAAACTTCCTGGAGTTTATGAAGTTGACTCTGAAGACTCCTAGTAATGGGGGATATGGAGTCTCAATTGGTCATCTTTTGACACCAAGTGGTCTTCCAGTGGTGGGAATAGTATGCATTCAATTGAGTTGTTGGCCAAGGGGTCCCATGGAAATCCCCCAAACAACCCAGGTTGTTGCTAAGACAATGGGTTGCTCTCCACAAATCAGATTGCATAATCCCATTGCTGAGAACAACACCTACACAGCTCATTGAACATGGAAAGGTTGAGTTGGTGCCTACATGGAGACTTCACCCCTACATTCTAGTCACTTTGGTGTGGGAAGGTTCTCTGCAGGCTACTGAAAGAGAAATGTGGATAGTAACCCATTCATAAAACCTTTGCTTTTCAGTCTGCCCTGCCTACAAAATATGCTACGGTAATAGTGGCATAAAACTTGTGGGAATAACCAATCTGTGTCTGATTTTACTTAAGACCCACCACAAGAAGAAACCCATACCTGACACTGCTTGGGTGACCAAGAACCAGAGACTAGATAGCAGAGACCTAGGGTAAACCAAACACTACTGGTCTAAAAAAAAAAAAAAAAGTACCAATGAAATGACTCCTAATGATATTCTGCTGTATTCATAGGTAAGTGCCTTATCCAGTCACCATCAGACAGGCCTTCTCCTGCCACAGATGGGAACAGAAACAGAGACCCACAGCCAGAAATGATGTGGAGAAAGAGTCTAAATGGGAGGTCTCCATCTAATCCCTCCCCCCTCAGAGTTCAGGGAATATCTCAGAAGAAGATACAGAAAGAATGTAAGATCCAGAGGGGATGGAGGACACCAGGAGAACAAGACCCTCTGAATCAACTAAGCAAAGTACACATGAGCTCACAGAGACTAAAGCAGCAAGTACAGGGCCTACATGGGTCTACACCAGGTCCTCGGCATATATATTATAGCTTAATGCTTTCTATGGGACTCCTGGCTGAGAACAAGTTAAAAGTTCCCTCTGATCTTAACCCTAGCAATCAGTCTTTGTTCTTTTGTTCCCCAAAAGGAGGAATTCAGGCAAGAATTAGAATCAAAAGTAGTAGTAGAATCAAAAGTTGATTTTTTTAAAGGTTTGTTTATTTATTATGTATACAGTGCACATCAGATCACATTATAGATGGCTGTGAGCCACCATGGAATTGAACTAGGGACCTCTGGAAGAGCAGTCAGTGCTCTTAACCTCTGAGCCATCTCTCCTGCCCCAAAAGTTGATTCTTGAAAAACAAAATAGCAGATCAAGCTGAGTGGCAGGGCCCGTAATCCAGGCAAACATGAGACTTAAATTTTGTCTCCCTCTGCTATGGTCTCTCCTTTGTCTCCCCTAGGATGAACAATTTCAGAGGTACTTCTTTTGGAAGGCCAACTGTACCCTGAATCCAGTCTGCTCTAAATATATGAATAAAATGCAAGAATACAGAGGCCAAAGTACCCCTAAGAAGTTAATTAGGTTAATGTGTTACAGCACTCTGTGCAGTTACCAATGAGGAAGCCCTGGAAGCTGGTTTGATCTGATTCAGTAAGAGGCAAGAGGCAACCACCACCACCACCTCTTGCTCTTTATGTCTTGTTTGGGGAGCTCTTTCATCAGTCCCTCTTGAAGTTATCCTCCTGCTTAGCTCATATAACCTCATGCAAGGCAATGGATTTGGAACCTCTATTGCAAATATTATATACAAAATATTAAGTCATAAATGGGCCATAGGCCCAAATAGAAGATATAAAACTAAAACTTCCAGGGAAAATGAATATTAGGACTCTTTTGTGCAAATTGCAAGCAACAAAGGAAAAAATAAAGTTGCCTACATGAAAATTAAACTGTACTTCAAAGCAAAAAAAAAAAAAAAAAAGAATGTACAATGTGGGAGAAAATACTTGTAAAGGATATAACAGATTAAGAACTTGTAAGACTACATATAAATAACTATCACAACTAAGTGGGGGAAAACAGCCAAATAACCCAACTAAGATATCAGCAAAAGGGTTGGGTATTGTAGTGTGTGCCCATAGTTCCATCTACTTGAGTCACTGAGCCTAACGATTCATTTTTTTCATACACAAAAAAGTTTTAACAGATTTGTATAGAAATATTTCCAAGGAGAGAAGCAAATGACCAATAAGCATACTCAAAAATGCCAATATCATTAGCAACCAAAAACACAATGAGAAAACACTTTTATGCACACTTGGGTGGTGACAATCAAAATTCAAGGGCTGGGAGTGGAAAGCATTTGCTCTTCCAGAGGCCCAAGTCTGATTCTCAGCACCCATGTCCGGTGGGTCACAATTACCTACCTGTAACTCCAGTTCTGGAGCATCTGACTCCCTCTTCTGGCCTTCATAGTCACCCCTAGACAAGTGGCATACATTGTCACAAAATGTCACACACACGTGCACAGAGAGAGAGAGAGAGACAGACAGACAGACAGACAGACAGACAGAGACTAAATATAAAGCATTTTTAAAAGAACCCAAGTGCTTAGATGATGTGAGGACATAGGAAGTCTCATGATGCCTTTCTGGTCGTATTTTAAGTTGATGAAAAACATAAAACAGCTTTGTCTAGGGCTAGAGAGAGGGCTCAGCTGTCACAACCACGACAATTTAATTTAGTCAAAATGTTAAATAAACAGCTCCCTTATGACTCAGTTCTTCCTGTTTTGAGTTAACATCCTAGGAATAATGGAGTGTAAATAACTCAAATATCCATCAAATGATAAATACGTACAGAAAATGTGGTGTATTTGTGCAAGGGGTGTTTTTGCTAAGTAATAGAGTGGAATAAAATACTGAAACACACTACAAAAAGGATGAAGCTTGAAGAAACCCTTCTAAATAAAAGCAAGCTATAACAGAAGGCTTGGCATGGTTTCAGTTTTGTGAAATTTCTGAAATAGATTCATTTATGAAGAAAGAGAGTAGTGATTGACAGGGGCTGTAAAGAAAGGACTGTGGAGTAACATCATAAACATGTGTAAGTTCTTGGCTTCTTTGGGGGCTGATGAAAGTGTTTTGAAAAGACATAGCACTGATATTTGAACGGTTCTGCACAATAGTAAGAGCAACTAAATTATGCTCATTTATGTACTTTCATGCTACATGAATTAAATTTTAAGAAATTATGCATATTTGTGACATATAAACACACTTAACCCAATTTAAGCATCCTCTAATGCGTACACGTATCCAAATGTCACACAAAACTCCATTAATATATGACCTTTCTGTTTTCATATAGCAATTAAAAGTAAATTTGAAGACAAGAATAGTGTGTGAGCCAGGGTCGGTTATGCAATGTAGATGAAATTAAGCCTAGTGACCATGTGGATTGTAATCAGGAAGATTTCCTGTCTCCTCTACTGAGCAATAATGAGGGGAGATAATTTGCATGTCAGTGATGGCTTCTTACCTATCACTCATAGTGTAGTTAAGGAGAAAGAAAACACTCAGGGGGAAAAAAACACGTTTAAGTTCCTTAGAGAAAAGGGAGCCTGGTTAAGTAAATTCTGTAGTCCCTAATGTCCTATAAATGTGTTTTATCTACTTATGATTCTTTCTCCTTTGTCCTAGCTCCTGATCTTGGGCTGTCTTGCTTCATTCTCTTTGATCAGTGGTGTGTGAGACGAAAAATGTCAGATTTTATCATAAGGTGCTATTAAGTGTATGATAATGAAAGAAACCTTGACAAATTTCTGGCACATAAAACCCACAAAAACACAGTGCACGTATAGTTTCCAATTTTTTTTCCATTCTCCTCAGCACCCCAGTCTGTCTTTCCTCCTCCCCCTGCCCTACCACTCTGAGCCACAGCTGTTCCAGATGTTTATGTTTTGTTGTTGTTGTTTCTGGTTTGTAGTTTGGCCCTTAAATAGGCAATTTTATCCTCCATAATGAACAGTGATTCACAGTGGCCACTAGATGGAAGTCAAACAACACAACTTCATAGGTTTAAAAAAGAAAAAAAAATTCCTGGATTTACTCAAACTACATTTGTGCCACAAACAAAAATTATCTTTAGACTTTAAGGTCTCAGTTGTCATCAGGGTATGCCTTATAATTGCCTGCTGTGAGCAATTTGTTGATATGCTGTCAATCATTGGAGCCATTCTGAAGGAGGGTCTGGGAACCTAGGCTGATTGAAAATATTCGACCTTTAAGAAGGGCTGCTTCTTGCTCCTGGGGTTTCCATCTCATTGCTACTCTTGACCAACTGCTAATATCAGTTGCAACTGATACCAACTGCTAACAACCACTGCAACTGTCACCAGCTGCTAACCACGTGTGGGAGGAAGAGAACTCATCCAAGTCAGGATACCCAAGGTGATGGAACCAATCAGGGACAAGGAGGAGACCTGAAGATGGAGGGCCCCTAGAACCTACAAAAAGTCTAACCCAGGGCCCTGGGGCAAATTCCCACCTCTGGGGCTATTTGTCTTAATAAAGTTTATGAAAGTTGTTCTCTTTTTATGTGCCTGGTGCTTTCCCATTTTCTTACGTCCCTGACCCTGGGGATCTCTAACTGTCACTTGTGCACTGAGGCGGTGACAGCTTTTACATTCTGCACCTGCATCCCCCACCCCCTTGTAATTTTGCCTCTCCCAGCTGTTGCCTCCATCTAGTCTGCTGCCTTTGCTTTCTCTGCACCTGTCTCTGCACCAGGATGTATAATTTTTTTTCTGTCAGTTCTACAGAACAAACTTGGCCCTAGTTGCTGTAATCCCAAGATATAGCAAGAATGGATTCTTTTTATTTCCATTTTTCCAGCCACTCCAAGAACTTTGCTGTACGCACTGTTCTTTTGTAATAGAGTGTATTATTTGCTCACATTTTTCTTCTTTTCAGCTCTAGCCATTAACATCAGTGGTAGGAGTAAATACTCTTTCCCCTGAGTTTAGATTCCCCAGGGTTTGGGGTTTTTTGTTTTGTTTCGTTTTGGGTTTTTTTGGTCATTGGCGTGTTGAAAGGATTAAAAGTTTGTCACATTTTAACAGAAACTAAAATGTGTTTTCATGGGTTTGCCCCTCATATTTTTCAGCTATGCTATTTGAAAGACATGTATGTGGTGCATGTGTCACAAAAACAGAAAGAGAATACCTCTACTCAACCCTAACCCAACTCAACCCATAACCAGGCCTGACAGATAACAGCTTAGTTGTGTAAGTGTCACTTTGGAGACCCTTTCATTTGGAAAATGCACGATAATATGGCCAAAAGTAACGTCTCAAAGGCAAGGTTAGTCATAATTATCATTTGACTGAAATAGCAGACAAAGGCAGATTATTAAGATGCATACGTTTCAGGCATAGTCTAGCTTTAAGGCCAGTAGAGATAGAAAGTCATTAGGTAGGCTAAAACATTGATTTTATGTCATTAGTGACATATAGGATACTGATAAGATATTGTGTGGAAGCCATATGATGTGTTTCCATATTCGGGGAAGTAATTAACAATGCATACCTTTTTCAAACATGAAAGGCATTGAGCAATGAATAGGGGATGAGATAAATTAATGGCTTGTGTGAGTCAGCTAGCAATAGGTTTGAGGATCCACTTCCTGGAAAGGAAGTTTTGTTCATGACATCATGCACCAAACAATTGATGTTAACTGCTTCCATTCTTCAGTCACCACAAAGCAAGTGTGCCACAGCAACTCAAAGTTTGGTCCAGATTTGCACACGGACATACTGCATGCCTGTGTATGTTGGGAGAGAGGAAGGCATCTATAGCAATTTAACTATTTGGGGCACTGCTGTCTTTGGATAGAAAAGATATATTTTGCATGGGAGAAAACAAAACTCTTTAGTGTTTGAAGCTGCAATCTATATTTTGTCCCTTGAGACCCTTAAATATGTTTACAAGTTAGAAATAAAACTTATTTTCTATACTCTCCCACATTATGAAACTAGATTTAAAGTATATTTCATCATTTCCAAGTTTAATGTTAACTCTTGCAGTTATCATTACATAGAATCAAAACTTTGAATAATTTGGAAGTGATTTAAATGACAGTTACCTAAGTATTAGATCATCTGTTTCAGGAAATTATTTTATTTTATTTTATTTCTTGTGTGTGTGTGTGTGTGTGTGTGTGTCACTCTTTTTGTAAAAATATAATATATGAAGTTCTTTATTGAGCATCACAATTTTTATTTGTCCCCTTTACATCCAGATTGTACCCCCCCCATCGCCTCCCAGTCCTACCCTCCCTCCCTCATTCCCTGTCCCTCCCTCCCCTAGTCCTCAGAATAGGGAGCCCTCCTCCCCTAACATCTGACCCCAGTCTATCAAGTCTCATCTGGACTGCCTGCATCCTCTTCCTCTGTGGACTGGCAAGGCTGCTCTGCCAGGGGGAAGTGATTAACATGTGGGGGACAGAGTCCAAGTCAGAAGTAGTCCCTACTCCCCATAGTACGGGACCCACAAGGAGACTTTTGTGGTATAGCTATACCTCAAATTGTCCACATTCATGTAGGAAAGCCCTTACCCATTCCTTCGTAAGTAATCCCAGTTAAACTCTGGTTCACCAAGCTAGGCCAGATAGTATAAATGGACAGGTTTATGACAGTAGACAACTTTGATTACTTCTTCTACTTTGAATCCACTCTTTCTCTCTTCCTAGATTAGCGGAATCATCCCAATCTTGCAACATTTCACATGTGCGTGCTGTAATAACAGTGCTACATGTGCTATATACTTTAGGTCTTGATTCATCAGTATACACAAGAGTCTACCTAATGAAGCACAGCACTCATAATCAGCCTGTGTAGGCGCCTATTCTTTCTCCTGGGACAGGCCCGTTTTATGAGTGCTTGCTACTAGCCACCCCACAGCAACTCCTCTTCCTGCTGCCTCTGAAAACACAGGTATGTCCAAAGCTTGTAGAATAGGTTCACATTTCGTTGTACTGGAACTTTATGACAGAATCGGGACTCTACTGTCATCGCTACTCTGTGGAAAGTTAAAGGGTCCTGGTTTACTCCACCACCATGGCAGAGAAGGGGCTTGGGTCAGATGGAGCACAGAGGTACCAGGGGGTAAGTGCTGTGTGTGGGAATTCGTCAAGACAAGTCCGTTTCTGGGTTGAAGACTGCTCCCACAAGATGAAGGCCGCTAGCACAAGTCATGGAAGCATCGTCTCTGACAGGAAAGGCCTTCAAGCATCCTACCTGGCTTCCTTACCACCCTCACAAAAAACTTCCTTAGTTGTCAGAAGTAGGATCCAGACTTGAACCCTCTGAAGAGGAAAGCACTGAGAAGCACAAACTTTGAAGAGGCACTGTAATTACAAACATTTTTAACGGTGTATTTATTTTTTTGTTTTATGTGCACCAGTGTTTTGCCTGTGTGAGGGTGTAAGATCCCCCTGGAGCTGGAGTTACAGACAGTTGTGAGCTGTCATGTGGATGCTGGGAATTGAACCTGGGTCCTCTGGAAGAGTAACCAGTGTTTTTAACTACTGAACCATCTCTCCAGACCCACAAAAGCTTTTCTTTTTTTTTTTTTATTTTTTTATTTTTTAATTATTAATTTATCCTTGTTACATCTCAATGTTTATCCCATCCCTTGTATCCTCCCATTCTTCCCTCCCTCCCATTTTCCCCTTATTCCCCTCCCCTATGACTGTTCCTGAGGGGGATTACCTCCCCCTGTATATGCTCATAGGGTATCAAGTCTCTTCTTGGTAACCTGCTGTCCTTCCTCTGAGTGGCACCAGGTCTCCCCCTCCAGGGGACATGGTCAAATGTGAGGCACCAGAGTATGTGAGAAAGTCATATCCCACTCTCCACTCAACTGTGGAGAATGTTCTGACCATTGGCTAGATCTGGGTAGGGGTTTAAAGTTTACCTCCTGTATTGTCCTTGGCTGGTGCCTTAGTTTGAGCAGGACCCCTGGGCCCAAATCTGCCTATCATAATGTTCTACTTGTAGGTTTCTAGGACCCTCTGGATCCTTCTACTTTGCTATTCTCCCATGCTTCTCTCATCTAGAGTCCCAATAGGATGTCCTCCCCTCTGTCCCAGTTTCCTGGTAAGTGAAAGCACAAAAGCTTTTCTTAATTTTCAGCAATAGTTAACATTGAGTACTATAGACTATGAGAATATTAAAATGGATTGTATCATCAAAGCCTTCTTTTTATCCTTTGGATCATTGCAACATCCATCTCCCTTTTATGAACACATGCTTAGTATCAGTTGTGTGCTACCTGTGACCATAAGCAATTATAGGAAATAGTTCCATTATGCTCAGCAAAATGTCTTTAAGTTTAGTGGTATGGTTTCCTTTTCATATATGAGGAAACTGACTCCACAAAGTACAAGGTCAAAGCTAAAATGGAAAATCAGCTAATTGCAAAGTTGATTTATGATAAAAAAAAATATGGTGCTTTTGATGATGCAGGGATAACACTGAATGAAGTTTTACAGTGAGAGACAAATTGGCATTTTGATTGTATGTTGAGGAGGCTGGAAATTTAAATCGCCTTTACCACCTACTGGATATCACAGCTACTCCAGTGAACCACTGCGTGTTGACCTATTTCTATTTACTGCTAGATTTACTGAAATGTTGCTTCCAAGACAAATTTTCTTGTGTTTTCACTCAAATATTTCAGTGGTTATGTTGAAAATGGAGTGTTGTGTATGAAGATACCATGCTATAAAGAGGAAGGTCAGCACACTGGATGACCTACATCACTATAGACTCTCCAAGGCATACGTGGCTATGAAAAATAATGACAAAGGCATGCAATAAAAAAAAACAATCAACTAGAAGAGGGACTTTGGGGGGAAAAAGGAACCACCAGTAGCAGGGACAACTTTATAATGTTTGTGAGAGGTGAAGATGACCATAGAAATGTATGAACTGTTACCCTGTGAGGGGATGTTATAAAATAAAAATAAATCTTATATTTTAAAATGCTTTCCCTGTTTCTCAATTCATTTACCAACTATTTGAGTGTCCATTTTGTCCTCTGTGTATCCTAGTTACTGAGAACCTAACAGACTTTAGAGATTTGCGTGAGACTTAACTTTCTGAATGTGGCATTAAAAGCATAGACTGAATACAAAAGAAAGACAAGGGAGATCTTTCAACATAACACCTTCTTCAGAGAAAAGAAACAAAATAGTAAAAGATGCCATGAGATTGCAATATTTGCAAGTGCCATATGTGATAAAGATTTTAATTGTGAAAATACCCAGTCTTAACTGTTCTGTCAGAACATGAACAAAAAAGAGAAATGAAAAAAAAAAAAACCTATTGTTTTGTGAATTTTCTGTATATTCAAATTAATGGACAAATAAATGGAAATTAATGTTGTAAACACCAAAATGCATTTGAAATTAAAACCACAGATACTATTGCAGAAGATGAATTCACATTTATTTGGCTATTGATTTCAAATTAATTGCTACAATTATTTCATTGCATTTTAATCCACAAAGAGGTGTAAACATTTCCTTTTATTCTGTGCAATTGTGCTTTCACATTCTTCTCACATTGTTGGTGCCATCACTGGATCTTCCTTAGACTGTTTTTATTAATGGTTTAATGCATTCTTATAATTGATTAGTGTAATGACATAATATCTTCAATGTTACAAAAATGTGGGAAAGGTACATGTGAATATTCATCCTGTAGTTGATAAAATATCTAACATATTTGTAAAAGCAAGGCAAAAGTTGAATGAGAATAATTTCATGATGTATACTTTGGTTGATGTGTAAAATGAGAGATGGATATGGCCAAGAGATTCATAACTAGAAAAGCAACTAGGTCTTTTCTTTCTGCTTTTCCTTCATTTTTTCCTCTTCTTCTTCTTCGTCATCATCATCATCATCTGTATCCGTGATCCAATAATAATCTCTAAATATTTCTGATGTAGGGGAAGAATATTCACAACCCCATCCCTTCTTCATAAACACCTGCTCAAGGGTGCTTGGTGTAGTGTCATCCTTGCTTATGAAGTACTTCAAGTCCTTTGGTTCACTAGCTTCAGCGACTTCAGGGTTACCGACAACGTTTTTGCCTTGAAGTTCAGGTTCATCTGAATTAGGTACAAGGTCTTCATTTTTCAGGTGGCAGCTTTTCGGGTGTGATGGTGGCTCATACCTAATGTCCTTGTTGACTTTATGAGTATCTGGTGGGTTTTGAAGTTTTATAACAAAGCTGGATTCCTGTTTGGAGAGTCTGGTGTTCTCGACTCTGCTCATTTTCTTGTCATACTTCAGATCAGGTTTCTTGACGGGTGACTTTTCATTGCTTGGTTGGTTTTCACATCCCTTGTCAATTGGTTGTACGAAATTTCTACAAGTTTTGGCCCACTTATCATCTCCTCCTTTGTATATATATTTATAATAAATAGAGCTAAGCATATCTTGTCCCCTGTGTTGGCCGTCAGGGACCCAACTGCCTTCACATGACGAGGAAAGATTGTGAGGATCCTGATCGAATTTGCCTTGAGACTGCTTGCCAGAGTTGGTGGGCTGCTTGGTTGCTTCCCTGTGATCTTCCCAATAAGGCCATTTGTTCTCTAGAATCCGCTGAGGTCTTGGTGTTTCCAGTATTTTGATTAGTATATCTGCAGAACTATCTTCTCCTCGAGGCCAAGGAGCTAGCAGATGGTGATTCCGGCGGGACCCTATCTCATCCCAGAAGGTTCGACGTGTATGCTGGACTGGTAAAAGTGGCTGATATAGTCCTGAGTCATCACACACCTTTCTCTGACACTTGTTGGCGATGGGACTTGGCACTCTCTGAGAAATTGTTGGGAGAAAGGTACCCTCCACGCTTTTTGGAGTCAGCCCTTCATTTGGTGTCCCCGCTTTCCTGAAGTCATCTGGCCGTTCTTTAATGTAGAGGCGGTGCTGGCCCTCCACAGGGGTGGGCAACCTCAGCTGCTCTTTCTTGTGCTTTAAAGCACATTTGGAAGCGTCCTTCCCCACAGACTTGCTGCTCGTGTCCCGAGATGTTGGCTTTACTGTCCTCCGGACCTGTTTCCCTGGCAGCTTGTGGTCTCCCATAGTATTTCTGCCTGTGAGACCACCGGCTCAGCCTAAGGAATTTGTTTTGTTGGGACCACTCAGTTGCTAGGAGACCTAGACTTAATGCCTTGGATTCTATTGTGACAAGCAAGGGAGTGCCCCACCAGCAGCTCCCTCCATTCTGTTCTACATAGCATGGACAAAAACCTGTTTTATTTCTTTTTGTTGAACTTTCAGACTGTTTTTGTCTTGACCTATATTTCAAAGAATGTTTCTATGGAAATGTATATTCAATATTGTTTTATATTTAATGAGACTCATACACAATACAGTGTGTGTGTGTGTGTGTGTGTGTGTGTGTGTGTGTGTGTGTGTGTGTTAAAGGAAACTAAGACAAATGGGGTGGCAATGCTCCCAACAAGAATGATAGATTAGGGGCTGGAGAGATGGCTCAGTGGTTAAGAGCACTGGCTGTTCTTCCAAAGGACCCAGGTTCAATTCCCAGCACCCACATGGCAGCTTATAACTGTCTGTAACTCCAGCTAAAATTAAAAAAAAAAGAATGATAGATTAGCAGCACCCCCAGGAGCAGGCATTACAAACCTCCTTTTGAATGATTGTTCATATCGTTCCAAGTGACTCCCCAAACAATATAGATTTTTGATGTAGTCCTTGTCTCTCAGGGCTTGAGGGTGGGCCTCTATTACTGAAGACACAACACACACACAGTACACACAACTCAGATGACTTGAGCTGGCTCTAACCAGAAAGCCTCTTTCCTGTGGTCTAGCTTCCACAGTTCCAGCAAGTACAAGGCAAGGTGCCAAGGGAGGGAAGCAATCAAACAACTCCACCATGACAGTTACGAGCAAGATAAGGATAAAGGTGCAATGAGGGACAGTCACATGTTGGGGACAACCACCAGCTTCTCTCATTCATTTAAAGCCCGTTCAACAGGATGGCAATCAAGCATGGTACTGGAAATGTAGCCAGCTTCCCAGATATAGTAAGGCCATGACCCTTAGAAAAGAACCCAGTGTCACTACTTTGCAAGACCAGTGTAATTCCTTACATTATTCTAAATCTTATCCTTATATCACAGATCAATGTAGCTACCAGCCTTCATCAAAGAAAGCTCTCTTTATGGCAAATGGAGACTGTCACACAAAACCACAACTGGCCACAATGTGGACCTCAACAGATGATCATGAGCCCAGCCTCAGTGCCTATATCTACATTACAGCTTCTGCTGTCAAACAGTCCCCCCTAGAAATGGTTGCATAAACAAGCCCAGAACAGTGGCAATATCATGGACATGTTCACATGGAAGGGGAAAAAAGTCACAGGGACCCAACCCTTGACAAAGATTTAGCCCTTGTTGTCTCTCAGGGGTTGAGTCCAGTGCAAAATGTTAGGCCTTGAACATCTCCAACATTCTGGATCTCCATTGCAACTTTGTCTTTACAGTTTGATGATGTAGACTTCCAGGTGCCCTTACAGAAAAACACCTTCTAGAAGAAAGATGTGCCACAAAAGTCTTAGTTGCATGGTCTGCTGTATGTAACTGGGCCACAACTTCTTCTCCTGTGTAAAAGGGATCAGTTTCACATCTTTTTGTTGGAACAAGGGATTCCTCCAAAGGCATGAGTGTGCTGTGTGAAGCTTTTATTGTAAAATATTGTGATTTAGGGAGAATTTGGTTGTCAAACTATATAGTGAGTGTTTTGACCTTTGGGAGTATAGATTCTGTTGAGAAAGACTGTGAAAAGCAAGATCTTTTCAGAATTATTGCAAGGACCATTCCAATCCATATTTTCTCTTAGCCTTGCCAGAGGGCTCAACTATTTCTCACAATGATTCTGTGACACTAAAATTTGAATTTAGCTTTTTAAAAATCCATTGCATGAGACTGCCCATGGATTTTGTAGCCTTCCCAGGCTTCAGCTGAGCAGATGCACTATAGTTTCTGCCTGAGGCTTCCTCTAGCACTGAGAGTGCGAAAGCCTGTCTCTGGCATGTCAGGGATGGTGGAGATTTGTTGCTCACTGCATCAACTCTGTAACCATGAGGACCCTGCCACCTAAGGTGGCAGGATTTTTGCAGACAATTTTGCAGGACTTTTGACGGCAAAGATTGAGGTTGGGTGCTTCATTTGCTCCCTAGCACTGCCTGGCAACTCTGAGTGCCAGCTGCCTCCTACAGCCACATAGGCACTAGCCCATACCTTGGTGGATTGGATTTATTCTTTGCTTTACTTACATACTATCCTATTTCTTAGGATCACTTCCTTTAGTGTATGCTATCCAGTCCTGCTTCTGGGCACTCGAAGACATATAGTATGTGTTTCTTTTCCTTACTGTGAATATTCTCAATTTTATATTGGAAATATCACTCGCTGTTATGCTGTATGTGTGTATGTTGTGTGTTGAGGTGGGAGATAGAAATCTTGAATGCTTTTATAAAAGTTGTGCTTAAGGGCTGGAGAGATGGTTCAGTGGTTAAGAGCACCACCTGTTCTTCCAAAGGTCCTGAGTTCAATTCCCAGCAACCACATGGTGATTCACAACCATCTATAATGTGATCTAATGCCCTCTTCTGGTATACAGGTGTACATGCAGACAGAACACTGTATACATAATAATAAATAAATAAATTTTTTTTAAAGTTGTACTTAAACACTGTGATGTTTGCAACATGAAAACTGACTCCAGGAACTCCGACAATTAACATACAGTACTGACATGAATTACAAAACCTCTAACATATGATTTATTTGCAGCCATTAACCGCAAAACTTCAACTTTCTGATGAAATGGAAATTTAAGGACACAGATCTAGGTCTTCCTAAGTTTTGTGGCATCATCTCAATGTTCCTTAAACATGCAACATCAGACATTATGATGTGGAGATGAAAAGTCTATACGTAAAGAGAGTTCCCTGAGGTGTACCCAGCACAGCCAGCACAGCAGTGGAAAAGGGTGGCAAAGATAGTGATGCTGGAGGCAAAGATAATGATGACAGTTTAACATAAGGGATTCGTTTTGAAAAGCTATGCAACTTTTCATATTTTACCTTAAGAAACGTGGCATCAACAAAGAGAAAAGTATTTTTGTGAATGATACAGTCAATGTTGGAATGGCTACCTACTGTCCCCTGTCTATGACATTATAAGAAGCCCAGAAATAATGTGATGTCCTTGGCTACAGGAGAGCCATAGGCAGTTCAGACACTGAAGGAACAGAATCAACTGTCAAGGTCAAAAGGTGGGTGTCTCACCTGGCAGGGTAAAGAACAACATGTAAAGGTTACATCAATACCCTCTTTTGATGTAATGAATTTATTATAAAATTCAGGAAACTCAGAGGAAGGACAGCAGGCTACCAAGAAGAGACTTGATACCCTGTGAGCATATACAGGGGGAGGTAATCCCCCTCAGGAACAGTCATAGGGGAAGGGAATAAGGGAAAATGGGAGGGAGGGAAGAATGGGAGGATACAAGGGATGGGATAACCATTGAGATGTAACAAGAATAAATTAATTTTAAAAATTTTTTAAATAAAAAAATAAAAAATAATAAAAAATAAAAAATAAATAAAATTCAGGAAATATTTTCTTTATAAAATACTTCTGTACTGTGTGCAGCACTTGGAAATATTCTAAGCCCTTCTCATGTTTCTGATGAGATGATTTTGCTAATTTAAACTTGAACTATAAGCTACTGCACTGGTTAGTTTTTGTCTACTTAACACAAGTTACAGTCAGCTGGGAAAAACGGAAACTCAATTGAGAAACTGCCTACATCAGAGTGGCCTGTAGGCAACTCTGCAATGCATTTTATTAAAATCATGATTGCTATGGGAGGGCCTAGTTTCCTGTGGGTGGTGCCAGCCCTGGCCAGATGGTCCTGGGGAGTATAAGACAATAGGCTGGGCAGGCCATGAAGAGCAAACCAGCAGGCAATGATTATCCAGGGTCTCTGCTTTAGTTTCAGCCTCCAGGTTTCTGCCTTGAGTTCCTGCCCTGACTTCCCTCAGTGGTGGGCTGTAACAGTTTTAAGCTGAAATAAATCCTTTCCTCCCCAGGTTGCTTCTGGTCATGGTGTTTATCACAGAAAAAGCAAGTAAGCTAAGATGAGACCCTTGGAGGGAACTTTTTCTCTTCTTCCTATTTTGCAACAAAGAAGTGAAAGTGGAACAGCAGTCAAACTCTAACATTGAAAAGCACTGAAATTTCTAAAAATCAACTGCACCCACTGTTTTTGCCTTTGTAAGACAGGTAAACCAAAATTAGATGACTTGAAGTATTCCATAAAGAATATATTTGATTCCATCTGTTGTTTCTAAAAATATAGTAGATTTTTAACAAATAAACTATATTTCTGTTCAAAGGTAAATAGATAGAAAACAAAAATCATGTTGATATAAAGATGCTTAATGAATTAAGGAGATATAGAGAATTATGGAGATAGAGGAGACATTAGTTCAGTATCCATAATGTATGATACTAAAATAAACCAATTAGCTAGCTGACAAAGGGTGAATTTCAGTCTGTAGCCCTACACCTTCCTCCAGTGTGTGAACAAGAAATAGTGACGATCAGTGTCCACAAGGCCCACAATGACTATCACGCCCTGTTGAGTTTTTTTTTTTTTTTTCTCTTGTGTTGTTACATCCCATGTTGACTGGGAGTTGACTGTGTGACCAATAGGACGTGGTGGAAGTGTACTCTGGATCCGAAGGCCTGGGACTATATCTTAAGAATTGAAGCTTCTGTTTGGCCCTTCGAAATACTCACCTTTGGGAGATGTTTAGACCCCATTTGCTGAGCTGTGAGAGCAAGCAACATGGGTGTGGTTTAGTTGTTGTAGTCATCAAACCCAGTTACAGTTTCTGTCAACAACCAAATACGGTCAGCTTTGTGAGTGTACTCTCTGTGAGCGCAGGGCTCTTTGAAATCTGCAGCCAGAGGCAGCTTCTGACCCTGACTACATAAAGCTTTCCACGTGAAACCATAACTTGCTAAGGTGGCTCAATCCACAAAACAGAAGAAGATAATAATAAAGCATTGTTTTGAGCCACTACATTTAAAGATGCTTTGTTGTGCAGAAACTATAACTGAACAGATAACTATAACTGAAACAGAACTGAGGAAACACTCAGAATTCTATTCCTGTACTCATAAACAGGACGCATACTTTCTCATACAAACTATTTATTCAAAGAAGTATTTACGGTAAAGCCAACTGAACTTATGTATCCAACTGCATTTCTTGGCTATTTTTTCCTGCTTCTAAGTTCTCTAATCCCATCATCCTTTTGAAATTAGAATTTCAAAACCCGCGTGTCAGTTGCTAATAATGTGCCTTCATTCATGTACGCTTAGAAAACTGTCATGAGATCTTTTCGGTAGCTAGCTCCATTTATGGATGAAGAAGCTGAGGGAAAGGGCTCTCCACAAACTGACGACAAGGCCCTATTACTGAAGACAACATCTACAGGACTGATTGGACACAGAAGTTGAGCTGGTGCCGACCTAGAGCTTTCACCCTTACTGACTAGTTAGTATTCATGGACTGGAAGGTACTCTGAATACTCCCAAAACAGAAATTCAAAACTAACTCAGCTACAAAGCCTTCCATTTACAATGGTGTCTGTCCTGCCTGGTGATATGCCAGTACAGTGATGGCATACAGTTTGTGGGAATAACCACCCAATATCTGATCTGACTAAAGGCCCGCTGCACAAGACGGAAGCCATACCTGATGCAACTTGAGTAACCAAGTACCTAAAAGTAAATAGCTCAAAGACCTAGAAGAAAACCTAATACTACTGCTCTACTAAAGAAATACAGCATTAAAGTGACTCCTAATGACATGTGGCTAAACTCAGAGCAGAGCCTTGCTCAGCCACCATCAGAGAAGTGTTCTTCTGTGACAGATGGGAACAGATACAGAGACCCACAGACAGGCAATATGCAAAGAGTGAGAGTCGGCAGCACACTCAACCCTAAACATGATGGCCCCAGCAAATCTCTCCCCTCATGGCTCAGAGAACCCTGCAGAAGAGGAGATGGAAAGAATCTAAGAGCCAGAGGGGATGGAGGGCACCAAGGAAACAAGGCCCTCTAAACCCAACAGGACCAATGCACATATGAACTCACGGGGACTGAGGCAGCATGCACAGGGTCTACGTCATATGGAGCAGTGTATCTGAAAAAAATAGACACATGGCCCTATCCTTATCACAGAAGCTATCTCCAATTGATAATCACTTGTGAATGAGCATTTAGTTTTCACTGAGAGCATCTCACTGGGGAAACAGACTACTCTTAAAGGTAAGCCGCATGCCCAGCAGTACATGGCCAACAGGAAACTAACTCAATGGCATCATTAGAGATTCCTTGTCTCACAATGTTATTATGAGGCCTTTCTTTTCAATTTCTCACTTTCATATTTATTTTCCCTATAAGCCCTTTGCACATATATTATGACTTCCAGTTTTGTCTTTTTATGGAATTCCTCAGTGTGTGTAAGACTGGGTCTCTTTCTCCATATCTGTTTCTTCCTCTTTTATTTCTGTTTGTCCTATTGTGATTTTGTTGCTTTTGTTTTATCTTGTATTTTATTTTGTGATCATCCCCCAGATACTTGTGTGTTTTCTAATGAGAAACAGAAAGGAAGTGGATTTGCATGAAAGGGGAGGGGTAGTAGAGAAAGGAGAAACTGTAGTCAGGATATATGATTATGCGAGAAAAAAAACTATTTCCAATAAAAGACACTAAGGCAGAAAGTAGTTTAACATTTCCTTGCACCATTAAATTATTAAATATTCAGAACTGAAGCAGAATCAGGCCCTTGAGTCATACCTTTTATCTAACAATATATTGACTATTATACAAGACTTCAGATCTGGAAATTTTAACTTGCTTAATTCTTTACCAAACAGTTAATAAGCCCTCAGACTGGAGTAGCTATCACACTCCATGGAGTCCTCACAATTGCTTTACTGCTAGCAAATTATAGTCTTCCCCTAAATATGTTATGTATTAAATTAATTACCTGTAGAACTGAAAGACCATTTTGACTGGGGAAAACCGTGGGACTGGGGGTGTCTCTGACTCTTTCGCCTGCCCTTAGGACCCTTTTCCTACTACTGGGCTGCCTCGTCCAGCTCTGATATGAGGGTTGGTGCCCAGTCTTTTTTTATTTTTTTATTTTTTATTTTTTATTAATTTATTCTTGTTACATCTCAATGTTTATCCCATCCCTTGTATCCTCCCATTCCTCCCCCCTCCCATTTTCCCATTATTCCCCTCCCCTATGACTGTTCCTGAGGGGGATTACGTCCCCCTATATATTCTCATAGGGTATCAAGTCTCTTCTTGGCTACTTGCTGTCCTTCCTCTGAGTGCTACCAGGTCTCCCCCTCTAGGGGACATGGTCAAATGTGAGGCACCAGAACACGTGAGAAAGTCGTATCACACTCTCCACTCAACTGTGGAGAATATTCTGACCATTGGCTAGATCTGGGAAGGGGTTTAAAGTTTATTGCATCTTGTTATACCATGTTTGGTTGATAATCCATGGGAGGCCTGCTCTTTCCCAGAGGGAAATGGAGGAGGAGTGGATCTGGGTGAGAGGGAATGTGGGGGGCAGGGAGCAGGCAGGAGTGAAGGGAAGGGAAACTGCATCAGGATGTATTGTATGAGAGAAGAATAAGCAAACAGACAAACTAGAAATGCAGAATATTTTAAAATAAGTGTATATTGACTTTCTTCCCCTTTGCCACAAGTCTTACTTTAGCTGTTCCTTTGTAGAATATTTTGTGCCCTTCTATTACCTCTTCTTTCCTCATTTATGGCTTTTATACTTCTAGATGTATTATACAGACACAGAAACAAAATTCAATTTAATTTAAGGCCATGAAAGTATAGCTTTGATTACTTCAATAAAGTACCACCTTGATTGCTTTATTCACTCACAGTAGTAGGGTCTGTCAAGTGTATGATACGAGAACTGGCATATTTTGGTGTCTGGTAGAGGGCTGCTTCCTGGGAGATGCTGGCTTCTTATTTTACCCTTGAATGGAAGGAAGTGGTGAGATGTGTATCTCAGGCATCTTTGAAAAAAGGTACTCACCCCACTCTGGTAGGCTATGCTTTCATGATCCAATCACTACCCACAGATTGTACTCTCTATACCACCAATTTAAATTGGGAATCTAACACATACGTTTTTGGGGATACAAGAATATTCCTACCAGAACAGAAACTAAACAAGATCATGGCTTGAGATTCCCCAAA
The DNA here is from genome assembly GCF_903995435.1 of Acomys russatus. Classification (NCBI taxonomy): domain Eukaryota; kingdom Metazoa; phylum Chordata; class Mammalia; order Rodentia; family Muridae; genus Acomys; species Acomys russatus. The sequence goes on from NC_067169.1 coordinate 17,998,286, forward strand.
TCATACTCTGACTGTCACTGTGCATAGATAATCAAACAGACTACAGTCAGTCTTCCTCAGGTCTTAGCTGATATGTCTTGCTAGTAGCAAAAGTGATCTAGTGTAGTCACATGCTACACTTTTATACACTGTGAGTACATTTTCTATGTGAATAGTCTAAATGCTGTGGGGTAGTCACCATGCTCAAACACGGGTTTAAGCCAGTAAAAGTCTTATTAGCCAATTGGTGACTACACTGGGTGTCAAGATCCAGTGTAGCTCTGAGCCTTTCTCAGGGTGAGCTTTTAAGCACAGAAACCATGTCCTGGTTGACATACTTCAGTTACAAGAACATTTAGCCAGAAGCAGAACTACAGAAGCTAAAAAGCAAGGTCGGTACATTTAGAGACTTTCCCAGAACTATAGGCTTTGACAGATTAGGCCTTTGTTTTCGTTTTGGCAGGTGGTGCTGTCTGCATGCTGAGTTTTTACAGCCTGAGTGGTACTTCCATCATGAAGTCAGTTGGGCTAAGGTCTCAGCCCCTACTAAGGTCTGGGACTGTCTTAGTGAATGAGGCAAATCATGGGCACATCCTGTTTTAGTTTAAGATGCAGGGACTCTCTGGTAATCCAATCAGAATGAGAATTAAAGGCCCAGCCAATGTGATAGCAGAATTGTTTTTCCAAGGGAGGGGCAGGCAGGGGGGACTAAGACAACAGACTGGTACCAATTATCTGATTTATGTCTTTGTCTATTTCTTCTTTTTAAGATTTTTTCAACCATAGCATTTTTATTACTCCTGATCAATTAGCATAGAAATAACAGTTTTTTTTCCCCCAAAGTCGTACATAGTTTCCTTTATCTCATAAGAAGTACTCTAATCCTTCCAGTTTTGTAGGATCATTTCAGTAAGGGAATCTAACTGTTGTTTTAATTCATAAAGAGAAACCTTTAATACCTCTAGGTCCCTGACAAACCTGTCTACTTAGTTTGGGAGCCTCAGAAGAGGCACATTGAGTCAAACCATTGGCTGCAATGCCCACCAAATAGTCTCAGGGGCTCAGTAATATTGCTGTTATCCAGAATGAATGAACTCACAAAGCAGAACACTAATCTGGGCTGCCCCCAAGTTACAGTGAGTTTTGTCAGTCAATGGGCTGACAATCGGGTTACATGCTGTCCCTATGTAGTATACAAGTCAGGTGTCTAAGCATAACTAGCAATCCTGGGTGGTTTGGGGCTTAGAATTATTAACTCTGTCCCCAGGGTCCCTTCCTGTGGCATACAGTCTGTTTCCCCACATTTTTCCTGTTTTCTAAAGGCCAGAATCTTTTCTAAGGAATTTTGCAGGAAGCCTCAATATTATCAATCCAATTTTTGCCATGGAAACTCACTTGTTCCTGGCAACTAGGGGGCCCAGATGCAAGGCATGCATAGAAGTGTAAGGTTTGTATTCCTACCTCAAAAGATAAATTCTCCTTTCTTTACTTTTTCTGCATACAACCAGAGACTTAAAAGTGTGTGTCAGTAAGTAAAGGTCAATATGGAATATGGGTTGCTGGTTTGTTGTCACACTAGCTAATGCCTTTCTTGTATCTGTCTTCCTCAGCTTTCCAGTCCAGGCCTACTATAGTGCCTACATATCTTTCATCCCTGACAGTCCTGGATGAGTGCCTGAGACATCAGGCAAAAGGGTACCTGTACTGATGGTGGTGGGTTTCTCAAACTGGACTCAAAGGTGGACCAGGAATATGGCCTTGTGTTGGGTCACACAGTTATTAGACAACTAGCATCCTGGTGCTCCTCAGAGGAGGGCTTCGACCATGTTGTGGGGTGCTGTGAATACAAGATCCTGACCTAGAGTTAACTTGTTTGCTTTCTTTCATTAAACTAGCAGTAGCCACCACAGCTCTTAGACAGGTTGGGCTATCCTGTGATTGCAGGGTCCATTTATTTGGACAGCTACATCCAGGGGGATCCCATGACCACAAAGTTTAGGTCAAACCCCCTTTTGTCTTTTGTTAGTCTCAGTCCAGTTTAGGGGCTAGTGGCCCCACTTTGTGTTCGTCTATAGTAGCCTTGCTAGAGGCAGCAATACCCAGCTGCACCTAGGAACTCTTGACTCTGTCTTTAGTCTTTGGAGTTGGGGATCTGAAGGATGGCAGCCAATCCTACCCTGAAACAGGCCCCCTTTTCCTCCCCTCAGCTGGTAGCCAAGATAGGTAGCCTCTGATGTGCAACTTCGGGCTTTCTTAGCCAACATGCTGTGTCCCCGGAAACTTCTGACTAAAGAGCAGGAGGTCGACATTTAGTGTCTTCAAATCCTTGGAGCAACCTGGTCCAGGTAAATTGCCTGTTGTAACCTCCCTCTCAGTCTGTCCATGAGCAAAGGCTCAGCTCCGCCAATGGGAGATGCCAATTGGAGGATCGTTCAGCTCCAGACAGTGTAAACCTGTTTCCCTGGGGAATCAGACTCATGAGAATCAGAGGTCCCAGGAGTCTTCACAGGCAGGGGAAGTGTGACCCAGGGTGACTGGCAGGGCTCCAGGATACCTGTCTCTTCATCCAGGCAATATAGACTACAATTTCTTCTTTTGTATCCAGGGTCATTTGGGTGTTGTTTAATCTGAACAGAGGTAGCTGAACTGGCTAGTTGAACAATTATATGAGCTTAGTGTTGGGCCAGTCCTGGGGAGATTGGTGTCTGCTCATACCCCAGGAAATATTTGTTGTCAATAGTAGTCCCAACTTTATCTTTTTTTTCAACATAGTATTTTTATTATTTGGGAATTTCACAGCATGCACCCCAATCACACTCACTTTCCAGTCCTCCCATGTCTGCCCCTCAAACTTGTGACTACCTCCCAGAAAAAAGAAAAAAAAAGAAAGAAACAAGCTCAATTGTTTTGTCCATATATTCACTGAAGCACAGTCAAACTTGCCCAGCCAGCCCCTTAAAGACTGTTGAGTATCACCTGCATCCCCACCAGAAGCCATCATTTGTGGAGAGCTACACTTCAGCATCTTTAGCACAATTTTTAAGAGATGCAGTTACCTTTGGGTGGTGTGGTAGGTGGTGGTAGGGCTTGTCACAGAAGCCTTGTATGTCCCTCTTCATCAAGGTCTGTCCCAATCAGTTCTCTATTTGTATAGGTTCTGCCTGCATGTACACCTGCAGGCCAGAAGAGGGTGCCAGATCTCATTACAGATGGTTGTGAGCCACCAGTGGTTCCTGGGAATTGAACTCAGGACCTCTGGAAGAGCAAGCAGTGCTCTTAACCTCTGAGCCATCACTCCAGCACCGTTCTCTGTTTTAAACCCCTGTGAAGTATCTCCAGCAACTGGGACCTGCTTATACCTTTAAATATTTTAACTTTTTATAACATTTTTGGAGCTAACTGAGTGGTGAAGGAAATCTTTTTAGCAAGTGTCTTTAATCTTTCTAAAAAGTTCCTAGTAAAAATTATTTAAGTTTCCTTGGTCATGATAGGCTGTGGTCATATGGTAGGGGAGGAGATCCCCTTCAGTCAGAGGTCTAATGGAGGGAAGAGGGAGGAAGAGGGTGAGAGGGTGGAAACCAAAGATATAAGAGAGGAATAACAATTTGGGATGTAATCTGAATAAATTATAGTAATTTTTTAAAAAGTCTTCTTGGTCAGTGTTAGACAAAAGGGGAAATCTGTTCTAAAACACTAAGCTCTGGTGATTTCCCACAGCCTCTCTTTGGTTTGCTTAGATCTATCCCAGGTAGGAAATGAGCATCAATATATTTATAGATATATTGAAATTATTATATTTCCTTCCCAAACTTCAGAGAAAAAAATCTTAAATTTTTGTCCCAGAATAATTTTCTACTCCATGGCTTACAATGATAATAAATGGAAATTACTCAGTATACTGCAAGTAGGTGTTGTAGGTCAGGTACACGTATGTGTATTAGAAACACTGATATTTTATTTCTTTGGTAATCCTAGTCATGTACCACCATGGCAACTAAAACAACAAAAATATTCCTCTGCAATAGCTATCTGCATTTTTGTGGACACCATTTCTTTCGGTCTATATTCTCACATGTTTATAATTTTCCCAAATGTTTTCACAGAAATTTCACTTTCCCAGCAACATTCTGGATAGAATACCAGAATATACCATTCTAGATAGAATACTCATGAGTACTGTCAATGAGTTCTGGGATGACAAGTTGAGAAAAAGTCAGCATCAGGAATGAGAAGACATGTCAAATCCATCACTAGTCTGAAATGCCTCATATAATTCAGTAATGTAAAGCTGGAGTAGCAAGAGTCACAGAACTATTCGCAGAGATAATGATTTATGCAGAATTTGAAGCCCTGGTTTCCTGGTCATCCTGAACAAGCCAAGAGCTACCAGCTCAGCAAACATTCTTTCTATTGCAGTTGATGAGGAAGCACTCACTGCCTGTTACATTATGTTTGAAGGACCCTGCTGTTTGCGGCTGTGGCCCTCCATGTCTGGACAGCTTTCTGAGCTCAGCACTAGATGGAGGTCTCCCTCTCCCCAGCAGGGCCTCCTGCCCTCTGCCTGGCCTCATCTGGAGAGTGTCTTCAGGTATACACGCCTCTAACCATATCTGGTATATGTCCTTTGGCACAGTTCCCTCCTAGCTCTCCCCTCCCTGCGCCTATAGGATAGTTAGGTACTGTGCTCCCTTTCATGTGGTAGGACTGTGCTGCCAGAGGCAAATAAAGTATGCCTGGAATCTCTAGCCTTAATTAGCTTGTATACCTATCCTGGGAGCCCTCCACCCACTCCCCAAGGACTACACAGCCTTTGTTTCACCCCGAATAAAGTTGAGCTATCTCTCTGTAGTGGCTTCCTGGAGGTCATTCCGCCATATTTGTGGGCCATCTGAATCTCCAGCTAGTCACTTCTGCTCCCTTGTTCCTGAAGACCAGTGGCCAACAACTCCAGGAATGAAGAAGAGCCACACCATTACTGCAGTGTGTTAGCCTTAGGGCACAACTCTGAGGACTTTTTCTCTCATGTTCTCTGCATTTTATAAGAGTTTCTCTATATTACTCCATACCCTAAGGTGACTTCACTTAATTGAGACACATTCACTTTACAGCCAATATTATCCCATTTACTGAGAAAGAAAATTCCTTTGTTCTCTTCCCTCTAGTCGCCCATCTCATTTTCCTTTGCCTGGGCATCCCGATGATATGATTAAGTGACCTATGAACATGCCACCAACTAGAAAGTCTCCAAACAGTCCTGGCATATGAGCTGGTGAATATACTAACCACACAGACAGCTAATTGCTAGTAGATAATTTACTTAATTTAACTGCCCAGAAGCACTTCCCCACCCCATGCTGAAGGCAATTTGCCCCTATGTAAATAAAGCTGAAAAGAAGGCACAACCATAAGTGTGCTCAGGTAGTGAATAGCTCAAAGACTAGACATTGTTACAGAGAGTCACCCAAAGATGACCACTGAGTTTATAGCCAATTGAAAGCCTTTATTCCAGCTGGCTGGGACTGCACACTGTTATTCATTTAGAGGACCTAGGTGTGGTCCCTATGGCCCCAAGTGTTTAGAGCATGGGGATTTTAAAGGCAGAGAAACAGCATCCTGGCATCTTGTAAGGCAGTAGTTGTAGTTGGGGGGGGTGTGGAATGTCACATAAGTAAGCAGTTTGAAGCAAGCAGTTTAACAGAAGCTGAGATAAGCAGTTAGCTGGAGGGGGGGTCCATACAGTCAATTTAACAGAAGCTAGGTTAGCTAGGATATCCTGACCTTGGGTCCTAGAATAGAGTTGGGCAATTTTCCTTGAGATTCTCCTCAAGGAGGTGGTATTCTAGTTTAAACCTGAAATAGCCTCAGCAAGAAATATAAGATAGAAGAACTCTTGCTCTGTCTTGCCGTGTCAGACCATAGAGTAAAGCATGCCTAGGCTGACTTTTTAAAATTTTTTATGTAATTAATTTATTCAGACTACAACTCATTTCTTATCCCCTCACTTGTATCTTCCCATTCCCCCTCTCTCCCTCTTTCATCCTATTCCCCTCTCCTGGGTCTGTGACAGAAGGGGACCTCATCCCCCACTATAAGATCACTGCCTATCAGGTCTCTTCCTGGTAGCCTGCTTACTCTTCCTCTGAGTGTCACCAGGTCTTTCTTCTCACCAAGGGGAAGTGGTCAAATAGGGGACACCAGAGTTCATGTCCTACTCAGTTCCTGCTCTCCACTGACTCTAACATGAACTCTAGGCTGACTTTTACAGAGTGATAACAATTATGAATGACCTGCATTGTGTGGGTTCCCATTCAGGGTACTGAAGAGAAAGCAGGAACTGGGCAAAAGGGGGTGCAAAGTGCACAAAACAGAAGAATTAGGGCAAAATCACACCTTTAGATGATTGTCATTGGAACTAGGCCAAGAGTTTCTGCTGCTGTGAAATATCAGGAAATGTATAATGTTCAGCCCTCATCGGTAATGGCACACACTACTCTGTGCATCTAATTGTTAACTTGAAGCAAATTTTATTCCCAATTTATAAAGGGCTTATATTCATAAAGAGTGTATATGATATTTAAAATACCATGCATAGATAATGAGAACATTTATTTATTTAGATTTCTTTAGTATGTTTTGCCTATGTTATTCTTTCTACATTTTTGTCTTTTGGGTTTTGACTTAAAGTTTCATATTACCCAGGCTGACTTCAAATTTGCTATGTAGCTAGGCTTATCCTGATTTCCTGATCCTTGTGTACCCACCTCTTAATATCCTGAGGTTATAACCCACTGTGCTTTTGTCATGTCTACAACAAACCAAAGTTGCGGTTTGTTATACTGATGTTATCGGATTGTTATATCTGATGTTATATCTGATGTTATCTGATGTGAATGACATTTAATACATTTCTCAATTTCACAGAAGAGACAACTCACAAGCAGACAGACCACAGTCTGTGAGAGTACTTGCATGAAAGCTGCCTTTCTCCATGCTTTCTCTCCCTCAGTATAGTTGGTAGCGCATAGGAATCCATCTATTCTCTACAAATGTGGATTTTCATAGACATGAAAGTATTTGCTATATTAATTCCACGTGTGTCTTCCAATACTTTATATAAGTCAAAAGTAGAAGCACAATGGCATATAGGGACAGAACAGCTCCGAGCCCACACTAATTCTTGGTGGGACAGATCTACAGAACAGAAGAAACAAATGCAGGAAGAATTGCTATATTTGGCATCGATTTGTGTGCCTTCAATTTTATCATTTTGAAAGTCATCCTTTAAAAGATATTTATTTTATGTGTATTAGTGTTTTTCCTGCATGTATATAGGTATAACCACATAAGTGCCCTGGTGTCCACTTTGATCAGAAAGGACATTGCATCCCCTGGAACCTGAGTTATGGATGTTTGTGAACCACCATATGGCTGCTGGAAATTGAAATTAGGTCTTGCAGGAGTAACAATTGCTCTTAACTGCTAAGGCAGTGCTTCAGCCCTGAAATTAACCTTTGCATGGGTTGAACATTAAACATTTATTTCCAATAAGGAAGACAAGGAGTACTTCCTGGACCTGTTCATTATCCCATGGCCAAGGACTGTAAATGAATACCCATAACAGAAGAAACTTAAAATGAACAAATACAAGCATGCAACAGGAGTGGGAATCACTTTTCTGATTCTACTAAGGTGGGAGTATGTGGTACTGATAGGCTGAATGGGAGTTTCAAGTTGAAAAAGTATATTCTCTGGCCTTAAATAATACATAAACATGTTTCCAAGGAGAAAAAATATATTTCATGTCAAAATATCTCAGCATTTAATGCTGATAAGTAATATCACGATGTCTACCCCTATGTGACAGCCAGTAATGATGCTGTCACCAAACACATGAATTTAAAATGTTTTAAAGCAAAAAATTCACACATGATTTTAAACATGTACCACAGAAGTGAATACCAACTGTTCCATTTTTTTACACTGATGACATATTGAACTGGTGATAGTTAGTACTTTAGACTGGATAAAATGTATTACAATAAATTTCCCTCTTTCTATTTATTATATTTCTTATTGGGACATTTAGAAGTGCCCATGGTGGCTTTCACTTAAATCTCTGTCAAAGCAGACAAGGCTGCTTCAAACCTTTCAATACCTATTTTCCTGTGAAGTCCATAAATCCAATACTGTTTCAGTTGATCTTCATCTCCTAGTCCTCTTACCAATTACATTTTATTCCTGTTGACCCCTTCCCCCACCCAACTGACAAATAGGATTATAGGAAATTAAAATTTTCAAAAAAGTAAAATTATCAGCAGGATGAAGATACAGGCTACAGAGTGCAAATAAAAAATTTACCAGGTATTAGGGGAGGAAGGATTCCCTTTCTGAGGATTAGGGAATGGAGGGAGATGGGATGAGGGAGAGAGGGTGGGATGGACAGGGGATGAAGGAGGAGGCTACAATTGGATGTGAAAAATTCAAACTGCAGAACAAGCAGGTCACTTATATTGCTAATCCCACTATATGGGAATAGCTCTGAGACTGGCTGAGACATGAATGTCTATGCATAGACAAGGTTTCTTGTTGGCTACAGAATCCCTGTGGATTTTTCTTAGATGCCATTCTTCATATGATTCTATAGATAGATAAGGTCTTCAGAAACCTCAGAGACCTACAGAATATGGCATTTAAAGATTTTTTTTACTACTTTAAAGATTCACTGACAATGAGAGAGGTTAACTCCTGACAACACCCAGCCTACCTCAAAGAAGATGATGAGCATCAAAGAACCTCCTTAGGAGATGGTTTAGAATGTGGCAAACAAGCCACTGGGAAAAATATGATCATTTCAGCCACTGACAAAATTCTCCCTAAAAATGAGCAGCTTGGATGTAGGCAGAGTCAATGCCCAAAGTCTGCCAAGACAGGGTAAGCAAGTCTTCAGTAGTTCCTGCCTCACAAATATGTATGTCAGATATTATATATGTCAAATATATTGGGTCAGAAGGCTGAAGATAATGCTCCAATGTTATAGTTTTGGGTTACTGTTCATTCAGGCAGCAAACTGTCTCTGTCATTTTTTTTTTCACTTTGTTTTTAAAAGATTTATTTATTATTATGTACACAGTGTTCTGCCTGCATATATACCTGAAGGCTAGAAGAGGGTGTTAGATCACATTATAGACGGTTTTTGAGCCACCATGTGGCTGCTGGGAATTGAATTCAGGACCTCTGGAATAGCAGTCAGTGTTTCTTAACCTCTGAGCCATCTCTTCACCCCTCCCCCCCCCTTTTTTTTTTTCTTTTTTCACTTTGGAAGCTGCTAACCTGCACTTCCTATTTACTTGGGTAATTAATTTTATTCCTTCTGAAATCTCTAATGGCGTTGAAGACCAAATAGTTTAGTTTTTATAATTAAGCTTAGTTGTTTAGGGGTTAAGATGCCTTGAGGTCTAGATAGATGTTTTAAGTTGATAGAGATGAGATATGATAGATATTGATTTACATTCAGAATTTTAGACTCAACAAGACAGGAAAGATGTTTTCTTCAAGGTTGTCAAATACAAATAGTCAAAGCATTGTGAATATAACATTTATATAATTCCTGACTGTTTCATGGCTCTTCGTGCTGTATGTAGTTAAATATATATATATATATATATATATATATATATATATGAAAAAAAGAAAAACCAAATAAATAAATAATAAAATGAATAAATTAAACAAATAGACCAGGAACACATTTATTTTTCCTGCATAGGATGGAAACTTTCCATGTTATTTAAACATATATTCCCACTCATACCACTCCATTCCTTTATCCTAGGCAAATGACAACATAGTACCTCTATGGGTAGGTTCAGACAATTCATAAAATAAAAGTTTTCTCGTACGGAACACAAGATCAGTATTTTTATCTTTCCCTATGTAATAGTATTTCACTAATAGCCACCCTCTGTTCTGTGGGCATTCCAGGAGCTAAGCCGAACAGGCCTTAGGGAGGAAACAGGCAAAGGAAAGATGGTAAGTTGTCTGAAGACATGCAGCTGATAACTGCCAAAGAGAAATGGATGCTGGGTGGCTCTTTCCTCCTGTGTACATGTACCACTTCTCTGGATTTACAAAATGATGAAGAGCTGCAAGTACACAATGTGTTTGACATGGAGAATCTTGTGGGAGGTACCCCTGAATATTCTTTTGAAAGCTTGGAGTACAATATGCATAAAGTAATGCAAAAAAGTATGCAAAAGTGCAATATTAAATACTTGACTGTGTTTATTACTCATCACTGAAGCTCTCCCTTCCTCCAGACAATATGTTTATGTGTCAAGTCTTTGTTCTTTTAAGTCTCTTTGAACTTTCAACCTCTTCTGTTCGTCTAGTGGTGCTAATGCTTCCTGGGCCAAAGCTTCATTCCTTGGTATCTCCTGATTTCCTCTGTTCTTCACCCACACTGGCCCGCACAGCAAGGCATGGCTCTATGTACTTCCTCCACATATAATTGATTCCCCTAACTTAACGCTGACCTCCTTGAGTGCGGGGACAATATTTATACCAGATTTGAAGTCCCAGTGCCTAGCACAGTAGGTAGCACATACTTGGTGCTCAATCAATACTTGTGGGTTGGTTCACATGGTAAACCTTACAGGTTGAATACAGTGGAATTATTAAACTATGATTGGATGCTGAGATTTCTTAACTAAGTGATTGTCCCTTGATGGATTTATAAGATGATGACATTATTGGGAAGGGTGAAAAGTAGCAGGTGAAGACTAATTGGATGTAGTAGGTCACTGTGAAGACTAATTGGATGTAGTAGGTCACTGGTGGTTTGCTTTTGTTGCCTGGGTGTTTTGGTTTTTCTGTTTCTTGGTTGCTTGGTTGGTTGGTTGTTGGTTGGTTTTTCAAGGCAGGGTCTCTCTGTGTAGCCTTGGCTGTCCTGGACTCACTCTGTAGACCAAGCTGGCCTCGAACTCACAGCGATCCACCTGCCTCTGCCTCCTGAGTGCTGGGATTAAAGTTGTGCACCACCACACCCGGAGGCTGGGGTATATTTTTTCCTGATTCTTTATAAAAAAAAATTTTTTCACATTTTGTCTGCCATCCAAGAAGTAGCTCTCCTGCGCCATGTAATCTCCCTGCTGTGATGTTCTCTTTATGTACCAGGGACCAAGTGACCACGGATTATACATTCTCAAAGTACAAGTCAAAGTAGATAATTCCTATTTTTAAATTGCTCATTTTACATATTTTCACATGGTAGTGAAAATACTTACGGAAAATATCAATGAACTCCACTGATTCTTAGTTCTTAATTCAGATGTTTCCCTACTTTCTTACTCTTTGTGATTACTGATCTTTTTATTCAGTTTCTTGTGCCTGTCATGTTTCATAGATGCACACTAGGCTAAGATCTAACATGTTCGGTTCCCGGATGAGTTACTTAGACTGCGTTCCAATATTGCCCATAAAAGTAAAAAGTACTGTTTGGAAAGTTGATGTGAGAAGTAAATGAGAGAAAATACAAGCTACAGTTAAGCATCACTGTGAGTTCAAGGACAGCCTGGTCTACAAAGCGAGTTCAGGACAGCCAAGGCTAACACAGAGGGACTCTGTCTCAAAAACAACAACAACAATAACAACAACAAAATAAGCTTAGACCAAGTGAGGTAACCCAGACCCAGAAAGACATGTATAGTATATGCTCACTTATAAGCAGATATTAGCCATATGATACAGGATAGCCACACTACAATAAACAGACCTTTACATCTGCCTCAGCCCTTAGGCCTCAAGCCTCTGCTCTCAGGCCTCTGCCCTCTGCCCTTAGGCCTCTCCCCCCAGGCCTCAGGCCTCTGTCCTCTGCCCTCAGGCCTCAGGCCTCTGCCTCTTCCTCTGCCTCTTTCCTCTGCTTATGCCCTCTGTCTCTGGTCTATGCCCTCTGCCCTCTGACCTATGACTCTGCTTCTACCCTCTGCCAGCCACCTTCTGACCTAGGCCTCTGCTTTTACCCTCTGCCCTCTGCCCTCTGGTCTGTGCCATCTTCTGCTGCCCTCTGCTTCTACAATTTGCCCTTTGCCCTCTGTCTCTGCCCTCTGCACTCTGCCCTCTGCCCTCAGGACTCTGCCCTCTGTCTCTGCCTTTGATACTGACCTCAGCTCTGAAGTCTGCCTCTGCCTCTGGCCTGTGACTCTGGCCTCTGACCTCTGCATATGAACTGTCTTTGCCTCTGCCTCTTCTTTGTCTACTGTCTTTGACTCTGTCCTCTGACCACTGCCACCTGCCTCTGCATTCTGTCCTCTGCCCTCTGGCCTCAGGCTACTGCCCTCTGTCTCTGCCTTTAGGCCTCAGGCCTCTCCTTTCAAACCTCCCCCCTCAGGCCTCTGCCTCAGGCCTCTGCCCTCTGCCTTGAGGCCTCTGCCCTCTGCCCTCTGGTCTCTATATTTCTTCTGCCCTCTACTCTTAACATCAGCCCATTGCTGACTACCTCTGCTCTCTAACCTCTACCTCTGACCCTTCTCTCTCTCCCTGCCATCTCTCTCTGCCCTCTTCTTATACCCTCTTCCTGCGCATCTGTCCTATACCCTTTGCTTCTGCCTTCTACACTCTGCCATTGCAATCTGCATCGGCCTCTGCCTCAGCCCTCTGTCTCTGCCTCTGCAGAAGCAGAGGGCAAATGCAGAGGCAGAGCCTGAGGCTGAGGCAGAGGCAGAAGGCAGAGGCAGAGGGCAGAGGGCAGAGGGAAGATGACAAGGATGAGGCAGAGGCAGAGGGCAGAGGGCATATGCAGAGGTAGAGGAAGGGGCAGAGGCAGAGGCAGAAGGCAGAGGGAGAAGGGCAAAGGACAGAGTGTAGAGGTCACGTGTAGAAGGCAGAGGCAGAAGGAGAGGCAGAGGGCAGAGGACAGAGAACAGAGGGCAGAGGGAAGAGACAGAGGGCAGAAGCAGAGACAGTGGGAGAGGCATAGGGAGGGAACAGAAAGCAGAGGCAGAGGGCAAAGACGCTGAGTCAGAAGGCAGAGCACAGAGGCAGAGACAGAGGGAGAGGCATAGAGAGGGAACAGAAGGCAGAGCCAGAAGCAGAAGGCAGAAAGCAGACACACAGGCAGAGGCAGAGGACAGAGATGCTGAGGCAGAGGGCAGAGGCAGAGGACAGAGGCCAAGGGAGAGGCCAGATGGTAGAGGCAGTGGGCAGAGGCACAGGCAGAGGGCAGAGGGAGAGGCAGAGGCACAAGCAGAGGGCAGAGGCAGAGGGCAGATGCAGAGGGAGCAGGGCAGTGGTCAAAGGGCAGAGCACAAAGGCAGAGTGTAGAGGGCAGAAGCAAAGGGTATGGGGCAGATGCCCAGGCAGAAGGAAGAAGAGGACAGAGAGAGATGGCAAAGGGAGAGATCAGAGTCAGAGGTAGAGGTTAGAGGGCAGAGGCAGAGGGCAAAATGCTGATGGTAGGAGCAGAGGGCAGAAGAAAATGGAGAGATCACAGGGCAAAGGGGGCGAGGCCTGAAGGCAGAGGCCTGAGGCCTGAGGGAAGAGGTCTGAGAAGAGAGGCCTGTGGCCTGATGGGAGAGGCCTGAGACCTAGGAGCAGAGGTCTGAGGGCAGAGGCCTGATGCCTAAGGTCAGAGGCCTGAGGCCTGATGCATGAGGCTAGGGGCCAGCAGTGACCTGAGGCCAGAGACCTGAAGGAATTTGCATGGGAGCAGAGGCCTGATCTCTGACAACAGAGGCCTGGAGGCAGAGGCAGAGGGGAGAGACAGAGGCCTGAGGAAAGAGACCTGAGGCCTGAGGGGACAGGCCTGAGGGCAGAGGCCGAGGCCTAGGGGCAGAGGGCAGAGGTCTGACCTCTGAGAGCAGGGACAGATTTAGAGGCAGAGGCTATAGACAGAGGCAGAGGGCAGAAGCTGAAACAGAGGGCAGAGGCAGGGACAGAGGGCAGAGGCGGCAGCAGAGGGTACAGGACACAGGGCAGAAGCAGAGGCAGAAAGAGGGCAGAAAGCAGAGGCAGAGGCAGAATCAGGGGCAGAGGGCAGGGACAGAGGCAGAGGGGAGAGGCAGAGGGAGGGCAGTAGGCAAAGGAAGAGGCAAAGGCAGAAGGCAGAGAACAGAGGGCAGAAGCAGAGGCAGAGAGAGCAGAGGGCAGAGACAGAGGCAGAGGGCAGAGGGCAGAGGCAGAGGGTAGAAGCAGAGGCAAAGACAGGGCAGAAGGCAGAGGTAGAGGCATAGGCAGTGGCAGGGGCAGAAGCAGAGGCACAGGCAGGGGCAGAGGGCAGAAGCAGAGACAGAGGGAGAGGCATAGGGAGGGACAGAAGGCAGAGGCAGAGGGCAGAGGACAGATGCAGAGGCAGAGGGCAGAGGGCAGAGGTTGAAGACAGAGGCAGAGACAGAGGGCAGAGCACAAGAGCAGAGGGCAGAGGCAGAGAGAGCAGAAGACAGAGGCAGAGGCAGGGGGCAGAGGGCAGAAGCAGAGACAGAGGGAGAGGCATAGGGAGGGACAGAAGGCAGAGGGCAGAGGCAGAAGGACAGAAGGACCGCAGGGAGAGGCAGAAGAAGAGAGAAAGAACAAGCAGAAGGCAGAGGGAGAGACGGGCAGAGGACCAGAAGGCAGAGGACAGATTGGCAGTTGTCAAAAGGCAGAGTTAGAGGCAGAGCAGAAGGGTAGGGTCGATGCCAAGACAGAGAGCAGATGAAGAGGGCAGAAAGAGATGGCAGAGGGAGACAGCAGGGTCAGAGGTAGATATGAGAAGGCAGAGGCAGAAGGCAAAGGGCCGATGGTAGGAGCAGAGGGCAGAAAAAAATGGAGAGCTCAGAGGGCAAAGAGGGTGAGGCCTGAGGGCAGAGGCCTGAGAAGAGAGGCCTGAGGCCTGGTGCCTAAGTTGAGAGGCATGAGTACAGAGGCCTGAGGTCAGAAAACATAGGCCTAAGGGAAAAGGCCTGAGGGCAGAGTCTTGAGACTGCCTGAGGTCAGAGGCCTGAGAAAAGAGGCCTGAACTTGATGACAGAGGCCTGAGGCCTGAGAACAGAGGCCTGAGGCCAGTGGCCAGAGGGCTTTGGCCTGAGGGCATTGCTGAGGGCAGAGGCCTGTGGGCAGAGGCCTGACTCCAGAGGGAAGAAGCCTAAGGCTTGAGGGCATTGGCCTGAGGGCAGAGCGGAGGAGGACTGAGGACAGAGGTTATAGGCCTAAGAGAAAAGGCCTGAGGTCAGAGGCCTGAAAAAAGAGGCCTGAAGCCTGATGGCAGAGGCCTGAGGTAAGAGGCCCAGGCCTGAGTACAGAGGCAAGAGGGTAGTGACCTAAGGCCTGAGAGCAGAGTCAGAGTCCAGAGGCCCAAGGGCTGAGGCCAGAGAGCTGAAGAAATTTGCCTGGGGGCAGAGGCCTGATGGCAGAGGCCTGATCCCTGAGAGCAGAGGCCAGTAGGAAGAGGCAGAGGGCAGAGGGAGAGGCTGGAGGCCAGAGGCCTGAGGAAAGAGGCCGTAGGGCAGAGAGTGGAGGCCAGAGGTCAGAGGCTTGAGCACTGAGGGCAGAGGTAGATTTAGAGGCAGAGGCAGAGGCTATACACATAAGCAGAGGCCAGAGGCCAGAGGCAGAAGGTCGAAAAAGAAGCAGAGGGCAGAGGCAGAGAGCAGTGTTAGAGGCAGAGAAGGGACAGGCAGAGGGTAGACGTAGAGGGCAGAGGCAGAGGGATAAGACAGAGGGCAGAGGCAGAGGGCAAAAGGCAGAGACAGAGGCAGAGGCAGAGTGCAGAGGCAGAGGTAGAGGGCAAGGGCAGTAGGCAGAGTGAGAGGCAGAAGTAGAGGGCAGACGCAGAGGGCAGAGGTAGAGGGGCAGAGGGGCAGAGGGCAGAGGCATAGGGGCAGAGGGCAGAGGCATAGGAGCAGAGGGCAGAGAGCAGAGCAGAGGGGTAGAGGGCAGCAGTAGAGGTGGAGGGAAGAGGCAGAGGGATAAGGCAGAAGGCAGAGGCAGAGGGCAAAGGACAGAAGAAGAGGCAGAGGCAAAGAGCAAAGAGCAGAGGTGATAGGTAGAGAGCAGAGGCAGAGGCAGAGGCAGAGAGAAGAGGCACAGGCAGAGGGCAGAGGCAGAGAGCAAAAAGCAGAGGGGATAGGCAAAGGGCAGAGGGTAGAGGCAGAGGCAGAGTAGAGAGGTTGAGGCAGAGAGAGAAAGCAGAGGCACAGAGCATGAGACAGGGGCATAAGGAGCGGACAAAGGCAAGTCTGATGCAGAGGGCATAAGGCATAGAACAGAGTCAATGGTCAGGAGGTGAGAGGCGAGCGGAAACAGAGGCAGAGGAAGAGGGCAGATGCAGAGGCAGAGGGCAGAGAGAAGAGGCAGAAGGCAGAGGGAAGAGGCAGAAGCAGGGGCAGAGGGCAAGGCAGAGACAAGGGCAGAGGGGCAGAGATAGGGCAAGGGGGCAGAGACAGAACAGGGGGCGGAGGCAAATGGAGGCAGAGTCGAGGCCGAGATGGAAGGCAGAGGGCAGTGGCAGAGGGCACAGGTCAGAGGGCAGAAGCAGAGGCAGAAGTAGAGGGCAGAGGCAGAGGACAGAGCGAGAGGCAGAGGGCAAAAAGGCACAGGTAGAGGCAGAATCAGAGGCAAAAGCAGTGGGCAGAGGCAGAAGGCAGAGGCCTAGGGCAGAGTGTGAGGTAGAGGCAGAGAGCAGAGGGCAGAGGCAGAGGGCAAAGCGTGAAGCAGAGGCAGAAGACAAACAGGCAGAGGCAGAGTGCAGAGGACAGAAGGAGAGGCAGAGGCAGAGAGCAAAGAGCAGAGGGGATAGGCAGAGGGCAGAGGCAGAGGCAGAGGGAAGATGCAGAGGCAGAGGCAGAGAGCAAAGATCAGAGGGGATAGGCATAGGGCAGAGGCAGAAGGCAGAAGGCAGAAGTAGAGGTAGAGTCAGAGGCAAAAGCAGTGGGCAGAGGCAGAAGCAGACAGCAGAGGAAGAGGCAGAGATAGGCAGAAGCGAATGCAGAGACAGGGTCAGAGGGCAGAGGCAGAGGGCAGAGGCAGAGACGGAGGGCAGACGAAGAGGCAGAGGGCAGAGGGCAGAGACAGAAGGCAGAGGGCAGAGGCTGAGGGCAGAGGGCAGAGACAGAGGCAGAGGGCAGGGGCAGAGGACATAGTGAGAGGCAGAGGCAGAGGTCAAAAGGCAGAGGTAGAGGTAGAATCAGAGGCAAAAGCAGTGGGGCAGAGGCAGAAGCAGACAGGAGAGGGCAGAGGAAGAGGCAGAGACAGAGGCAGAATAGCTGAGTGCAGAACAGGGGGCAGAGGGCAAGGCAGAAGCAAGGGCATAGGGCAAGGGCAGAGGGCAGAAGGCAGAGGCAGAGGGCATAGGCAGAGACAGAAGGCAGAGGACAGAGGCAGAGGCAGAGACAGAGGCAGAGGGCAGAGGCAGAAGACAGAGGCAGAGGGCATAGGCAGAGACAGAAGGCAGAGGAAGAAGGCAGAGGCAGAGGGCAGAGGCAGAGGCTGAAGCCATAGGAAGAGGGCAGAGGTTGAGGGCAGAAGGCAGAGGCAGAGATCAAGGGCAGAGGGCAGAGGCACAGGAAAGAGGGCACAGGGCAGAGGGCAGAAACAGAGGCAGAGAGGGCAGAAAGCAGAGGCAGGGGCAGAGGCAGGGTCAGAGGACAGAGGGCAGAGGCAGGGGCAGAGGACAGAGGGCAGAGGTAGAAGTAGAGGGCAGAGGCAGAGGGCAGAGCATGAGGCAGCGGCAGAGGGCAAAAGGCAGAGACAGAGACAGATGCAGGAGCAGAGGGCAGAGGCAGAGGCAGAAGGCTGAGGCAGAGAACAGAGGCAAAGGCAGAGAGCAGAGGCAGTGGGCAGAGTGAGAGGCAGAGACAGAGGGCAAAAGGCAGAGGTAGATGCAGAGGGCAGAAGGAGAGGGAGAGGCAGTGTAGAGAGGCAGAGGCAGAGACAGAAAGCAGAGGCAGAGAGCAATGAGCAGAGGGCATAGGCAGAGGGCGGAAGGCAGAGGCTGAGGCAGAGGGCAGAGGCATAGAGGCAGAGAGCAGATGCATAGGAGCAGAGGGCAGAGAGCAGAGAGCAGAGCAGAGGGGTAGAGGGCAGACAGCAGAGGTGGAGGGGAGAGGCAGAGGGATAAGGCAGAAGGGAGAGGCAGAGGGCAGAGGACAGAAGGAGAGGCAGAGAGAAGAGGGCAGACTCAGAGGCAGAGGGCAGAGGCAGAGGACAGAGTGAGAGGCAGAGGTCAAAAGGCAGAGGTAGAGGCAGAATCAGAGGCAAAAGCAGTGGCAGGCAAAGCGAGGAACAGAGGGGCAAAGGCCGAGGGCAGAGTTTAGGGCAGAGACAGCAGCAAGAGGGCAGAGCATATATGGAGTGGCGAGGCAGAGGCAGAGGGCAGAAGACACAGGGCCGAGCAAGGAATCTTGCAGATAGAGTGCAGAAAGCAGATGCAGCGTACAAAGTTGAGAGCAGAGAGAAGAAGGTGAGGCAAGACTCAGAGTCAAGGGGCAGAGGCAGAGGACAGAGTGAGAGGCAGAGGTCAAAAGGCAGAGGTAGAGGCAGAATCAGAGGCAAAAGCAGTGGGCAGAGGCAGAAGCAGAGGGCAGAGGGCAGAGGGCAGAGGCAGAGGGCAAAGGGCAGAGGCAGAAGCAGAGGCAGAGACAGGGGCAGAGGGCTGAGGGCAGAGGCAGAGACAGAGGCCGAGGCAGAAGCGGAGGCAGAGGCAGAGAGCAAAGAGCAGAGGGGATAGGCAGAGGGCAGAGGCAGAGGCAGAAGGCAGAGGGCAGAGGCAGAAGGTAGAGGCAGAGGGCAAAAGGCGAGCAGAAACAGAGGCAGGCAGAGAGGGCAGAGGCAGAGCGGAGGGCAGGAAAGAAAGCAGAGGCAGAGGGAGCGGGCAGAGTGAGAGGCAAAGGCAGAGGGCAAAAGGCAGAGGTATATGCAGAGGCAGAGGGCAGAGTAGAGAGGCAGAGTCAGAGAGCAATGAGCAGAGGGCATAGACAGAGGACGGAAGCATAGGCTGAGGAAGAGGGCAAGGCAAAGTGAAGCGAGCGAAGAGGCGAGGCAAGGCAAGGACCGGAGGCCAGAGGGGCAGAGGCAGAGGCTGAGTAAGAGACAGAGACAGAGGGCCGAAGCGGAGGCAGAGAAAGGGGCAGAGAACAGAGGCAGAGGGCAGAGGAAGAGGCTGAGTAAGAGACAGAGGCAGAGGCAGAAGCGGAGGCAGAGACAGGGGTAGAGGGCAGAGGCAGAGGACAGAGGACAGAGGCAGAGGGCAGAGGCAGACCGGATAAGCAATACACAGATAAAAATCACAAATAGGCCAAAGAAGACATAAAGTGGACAGAGATAGATACATAAGGGCAGAGGGGCAGAGGCAGAGGGCAGAGGTTAGAGAGGGAGAATGCCAACAAAAAAGAAAAAGGAGTAGATGGTAGAGGCCAAGGCATGGCAGGTGAGAGTCCCAGTGGCAGAGGCAAATTCATAGGCAGAGAGCATAGGCAAGAGGGCAATACATATTCATAACACAAGAGGCAAAGGGCAGAGGCAGAGGGCAAGAGGAGACAAAGAGAGGCAAAGGCAGAGGGCAGAGGCAGAGTGCAGACTGAGAGGCAGAGGCAGAAGCAGAGGCAGGGGTAGAGAGCATAAGGCGAGGCAGAAGGGCAAGGGAGAGGCAGATGCAGAAGTGCAGAGAGGCACAAAAAGAAAAAAACAGTCACAAAAATAGGCAGAGGGCAGAAGGCAGGGTAGATGGCAGAGGCAGGAGGCAGAGGCAGAAGGAACAAGGCAGAAGTAGATGCAGAGGGCATAGACAAAAGGCCTACACAAGAGGCAGAGGGCAGAGGGAGAGGCAGAGGTCAAAAGGCAGAGTCCAGAAGTGGAGGGGAGAGGCAGAGGCAGAGGCTGAAGGCAGAGGGCAGAGGCAGAGGGCAGAGGCAGAGGGTGAAAGGCAGAGGCAGAGACAGAGGCAGAGGCAGAATCTGTGGCAGAGACAGGAGCAGAGGGCAGTGGGCAGATGCAGAGGGCAAAGTGCAGAGGGCAGAGGGCAGAGGGACAAACAGGCAAGGGCACGGCATAGGCAGAAGCAACGATAAACTGACAAATACTAAAAAAAAAAAAGAAAAAGCAGAGGCAGAAGCAGAGGGCAGAGGCAGTGGGCAGAGTGAGAGACAGAGACATAGGGCAAAAGGCAGAGGTAGATGCAGAGACAGAGGTTCAGGACAGAGGGCAGAAGCAGAGGCAGAGGCCGAGTAGAGAGACAGAGACAGAAAGCAGAGGCAGAGAGCAATGAGCAGAGGGCATAGACAGAGGACGGCAGGCAGAGCTGAGGACAGAGGGCAGAGGGCATAGATAGCAGAGAGCAGAGGGCACGGGCGAGAGGTCAAGCAAGCAGAGCAGAGGGGTAGAGGGCAGACAGCAGAGGTGAAGGGAAGAGGCAAAGGGATAGGCTGAAGGCAGAGGCAGAGGGATAGGCTGAAGGCAGAGGCAGAAGGCAGAGGACAGAAGGAGAGGCAGAGGCAGAGTGCAGACGCAGAGGCAGAGGGAAGAAACAGAGGGCAGAGGGCAGAGGCAGAAGGCAGAGGCAGAGGGCAGAGAAAGAGGACAGAATGGCAGATACAGAGCAGCCAGGCGAGGACGATCGAAAGCAGAGGCAGAGGTCAAAAGGCAGAGGTAGAGGCAGAATCAGAGACAAAAGCATTTGGCAGAGGCAGAAGAAGAGGGCAGAGGGCAAAGGGCAGAGGACAGAGCGACAGGCAGAGGCAGAGGACAGATGCGGAGGGCAGAAGCATAGAGGCAGAGAGCAGAGGCACAGGAGCAGAGGGCAGCCAGCAGAGCAGAGGGGTTGATGGCAGACAGCAGAGGGGTGAAGGGAAGAGGCAGAGGGATAGACAGAAGGCAGAGGTAGATGGCAGAGGACAGAAGGAGAGGCAGAGGCAGAGAGCAAAGAGCAGAGGGGATAGTCAGAGGGCAGAGGCAGAAGGCAGAGGAAGAGAGCTGAGGGCAGAGGCAGAGAGAGAGGCAGAGAGCAGACACAGAGGCAGAGGGCAGAAGGCAGAGGAAGAGGGCAGAGGCAGAGGACAGAGGGCAGAGACAGAGAGCGGAGGCAGTAAATGTAGAGGCAGAATCATAGGCAGAGGCGTTGTCAGAGGCAGAAGAACGAGAGGGCCGAATGTATAGGCATATTTAAAAATGTCAGAGGACTAGACCATAGGCAAAGGCAGAAGCGGAGGCAGAGACAAGGGAAGAGGGCAAAGGTCAGAGTCCGAGACTAGGCTGAGCAGAAATCCGGGGCAAGAGGCAGATAAAAAAGAAGGCAGAGTTCATAGGCGAGTTCAGAGGGCAGAGGCAGAGGCAGAAGCTAGTCATAGTAGATGGCCGAGGCAGAAGGCAGAGGCAGAGGGCAGGGGCAAAAAGGCAGAAAGGCAGAGACAGAGACAGAGGCAGAGCATAAGAGCAGAGGCAGAGAGCGAGAAGGCGATAAGACAGTGGGCAAGAGTGAGAGGCAAGACAGATGGCAAAAGCAGAGTTAGATGCAGAGCAAGGTTCAGGACGATGGCAGAAGCATAGGCAAGCCGAGTAGAAGGCAGAGAAAAAAGCAGAGGCAGAGAGCAATGAGCAGAGGGCATAAGAACAGAGAATGGCAGGCAGAGGCTGAGGCAGAGGGCAGAGGCATAGAGGGCAGAGAGCAGAGGCACAGGAGCAGAGGGCAGCAAGCAGAGCAGAGGGGTAGAGGGCAGACAGCAGAGGTGAAGGGAAGAGGCAGAGGGATAGGCTGAAGGCAGAGGCAAAGGGCAGAGGACAGAAGGAGAGGCAAGAAAGTGCAACACAGAGGGCAAGGGAAAGAAACAGGGCAGAGGAGCCAGAGACAGAGCAGCGGCAGAGACAAGGCGAGAGCAGAGGTCAAAAGGCAGAGGTAGAGGCAGAATCAGAGACAAAAGCATTTGGCAGAGGCAGAAGAAGAGGGCAGAGGGCAGAGGGCAAAGGGCAGAGGCTGAGTAAGAAACAGAGGCAGAGGGCCAAAGCAGAGGCAGAGAAAGGGGCAGAGGGTAGAGGGCAGAGGCAGCTGAGCGGGCAGGGGTAGAGGCAGAGGTAGAGGCCAAAGGCAGTGGGCAGAGTGAGAGGCAGAGGCAGAGGGCAAGGGCAGAGGGTAGAAGCAGAGAGAGAGGCAGGAGTAGAGACAGAGGCAGCAGCAGAGAGCAGTAGGGCAAGCATGGGTAAGAAAGCATGGCAGAAGCAGGAGGCAGAGGCAGAATTAGAATTAGGGGCAGAGGGGGTGACGCAAAGGCAGAGGCAGAGATGCGAAGAGCAAGAGGGCATAGGCAAGGGTTAGAAGGGCAGAGGCAGAAGGCAGGAGCAGGAGCAAGACATAGAGGGGGGGCCCAAAAAAAAAAAAGAGGGCAAAGGAGGCAAGGCAAAGGCAGAGACAGAGGCAGAGGGCAGAGGCAGGGGCAGAGGGCGGAGGCAAGAGGGTAAGAGGGGAGAAGAAGCAGAGACTGAGGCAGAGGCAGAAGCGGATGCAGAGACGAAGGGCAGAGGGCCGAGGGCAGAGGCAGAGGGCAGAGGCAGAAGGCAGAGAACAAAGAGCAGAGGGGATAGGCAGAGGGCAGAGGCAGAGGTTGAAGGCAGAGGCAGAGAGAGCACAGAGCAGAGACAGAGGAAGAGGCAGAGGGCAGAGGGCAGAGGGCAGAGGCAGAAGGCAGAGGCAGAGGGCAGAGACAGAGGACAGAGGCAGAGGGCAGAGGCAGAGGACAGAGGCAGAGGGCAGAGGCAGAGGCTGAGTAAGAGACAGAGGCAGGGGGCTGAAGCGGAGGCAGAGACAGGGGCAGAGGGCAGAGGGCAGAGGGCTGAGGGCAAGGACTGGGAGCAGAGGCAGAGGGCAGAGGCAAGAGGCCCAAAGGCAGTGGGGGCAGAGTGAGAGGCAAGGCAGAGGGAAGGAGGGCAGAGAGCAGAGCAGAGGCAAGATGCTGAGGCAGAGAGGGCATAAGGGAAGGTGTAGAGGGCAGAGGCAGAGGCAGGAGGCAGAGAGCAGAGGCAGAGGGCAGAGGCAGAGGCAAAGGCAGAGACAGAGGCAGAGGGCAGAGGCAGAGGGCAGAGGGCGGAGGCAGAGGGTAAAGGGCAGAGGCAGAGACTGAGGCAGAGGCAGAAGCGGATGCAGAGACGAGGGCAGAGGACCGAGGGCAGAGGCAGAGGGCAGAGGCAGAAGCAGAGGCAGAGAACAAAGAGCAGAGGGGATAGGCAGAGGGCAGAGGCAGAGGTTGAAGGCAGAGGCAGAGAGCACAGAGCAGAGACAGAGGAAGAGGCAGAGGGCAGAGGGCAGAGGGCAGAGGGCATAGGCAGAGGGCAGAGGCAGAGGACAGAGGCAGAGGACAGAGGGCAGAGGACAGAGGCAGAGGCTGAGTAAGAGACAGAGGCAGAGGGCCAAAGCGGAGGCAGAGACAGGGGCAGAGGGCAGAGGGCAGAGGCAGAGGGCCAGAGCAGGAGGCCCAAAAGTCAAGTGGGCAGATAGTGAGAGGCGAGGCAAAAGGCAGAGCAGAGGAGCATAGGCAGAGGGCAGAGACAGAGGCAGACACAGAGGAAGAGGGCAGAGGCAGAGCAGAGATGCAGTGGCAGAGAACAGAGGCAGAGTGCAGATCGAGAGGCAGAGGCAGAAGCAGAGGCAGGGGTGGAGGGCAGAGGCAGAAGGCAGAGGCAGAAGTCAGAGGCACAGGCCAGAGGCAGAGGGTAGAGGCAGGGGTAGAGGGCAGAGGCAGAGGCAGAAGACAGAGGCAGAGAGCAGAGGCAGAGGGCAGAGGCAGAGGGTGAAAGGCAGAGGCAAAGACAGAGGCAGAGGCAGAATCTGAGGCAGAGACAGGAGCAGAGGGCAGTGGCCAGATGCAGAGGGCAGAGTGCAGAGGGAGAGGGCATAGGCAGAGGGCAGAGGTAGAGGGCAGAGGCAGAGCGCAGAAGCAGAAGCAGAAGGTAGAGGCAGAGCACAGAGGCAGAGGCAGAGAGCAGAGGCAGTGGGCAGAGTGAGAGGCAGAGACATAGGGCAAAAGACAGAGGTAGATGCAGAGGCAGAGGTTCAGGACAGAGGGCAGAAGCAGAGGCAGAGGCCCGAGTAGAGAGGCAGAGACAGAAAGCAGAGGCAGAGAGCAATGAGCAGAGGACAAAGGCAGAGGACGGCAGGCAGAGGCTGAGGCAGAGGGCAGAGGCAGAAGGCAGAGGCAGAGGGCAGAGGCAGAAGGAAGAGGCAGAGGGGCAGAGGTCAAAAGGCAGAGGTAGAGGCAGAATCAGAGGCAAAAGCATTGGGCAGAGGCAGAAGAACAGGAGAGGCAGAGGGCAAAGGTCAGAGGCAGAACAAAGGCAAAGGGCAGAAGCAAGAAGGCAGATGCAGAGACAAGGGGCAGAGGCAGTAGGGCAGACAGGCAGAGGGCACGAAGCGGAGGCAGAGGCAGAAGGCAGAGGCAGAGAGCAAAGAGCAGAGGGCATAGGCAGAGGGCAGAGGCAGAGGCAGAAGGCAGAGGGCAGAGGCTAAACGGCCAGAGGGCAGAGAGAAGAGAGGCAGAGGCAGAAGGCAGAGGCAGAGGGTAGAGGCAGAGGCAGAAGGCAGAGGCCGAGGCAGAGCATGAGGCAGAGGCAGAGGGCAGAGGGCAAAAGGCAGAGGCAGAGGCAGAAGGCAGAGAGCAGAGGGCAGAGGGCAGAGGGCAGAGGTAGTGGGCAGAGTGAGAGGCAGAGACAGAGGGCAAAAGGCAGAGTTAGATGCAGAGGCAGAGGTTCAGGACAGAGGGCAGAAGCAGAGGCAGAGGCTGAGTAGAGAGGCAGAGGCTGAGGCAGAGGGCAGAGGCAGAGAGGCAGAGAGCAGAGGCACAGGAGCAGAGGGCACAAGCAGAGCAGAAAGGTAGAGGGCAGACAGCAGTGGTGAAGGGAAGAGGCAGAGGGATAGGCAGAAGGCAGAGGCAGAGGGCAGAGGACAGAAGGAGAGGCAGAGGCAGAGTGCAGACGCAGAGGCAGAGGGAAGAAACAGGGCAGAGGCAGAGGACAGAGCGAGAGGCAGGCAGAGGGCAGAGGACAGAGCGAGAGGCAGAGGCAGAGGTCAAAAGGCAGAGGTAGAGGCAGAATTAGAGACAAAAGCTTTGGGCAGAGGCAGAAGAAGAGGGCAGAGGGCAAAGGGCAGAGGACAGAGGCAGAGGCAGAAGCAGAGGCAGAGGGCAGAGGCAGAGGGCAGAGGGCAGAGGGCAGAGCGACCGAGAGAGGCAGAGGTCAAAAGGCAGAGGGCAAAGGGCAGAGGCTGAGTGAGAGACAGAGGCAGAGGGCCAAAGCGGAGGCAGAGAAAGGGGCAGAGTGCGAATAGGCAGAACAGAGGGGGCAAAATGACGTGCAAGATTCTAGATAGCAGGAGGCAGGAGGTTTTCACGACAGAGGGCAGAAGGCAAGGCGAGGCCGAGTAGAGCACGAGGAACAGAGAAGAAAGCAGAGGCAAGAAGCATGAGCAGAGGCATAGCAGAGGACGTCCAGGCGAGGCGGAGCAGGAGGGAAGAGGCATAGAGGCAGAAGCAGAGCAACAGGAACATAGTGCAGCAGCAGAGCAGAGGGGTAGAGGGCAGGCAGCAGAGGTGAAGGGAAGAGGCAGAGGAAGGGAGGCTGATGGACAGAGGGCAAAGGGCTAGGACTAGAAGGAGAGTTCCACGGAGAAGGAGAGAGGAAGGAGCACGAAGGGGGGATGAAAACTGCGAATGTAGAAGCCGGC